>NC_034592.1:145887432-145914217 GCF_900095145.1 Mus pahari
GTACCACAGGTGACTGACAGGTACCACAGGTGACTGACAGGTACCACAAAAATGTTAACAACATCTCTCCCAAGGAGGAATTTTTCCTCGAAGTTTTCAGAAGGAAAGACCAGGACAGAGGCAGACTGGGAGGGGAGAGGGGTGTCATGTCACCTAATGCCATTCCTGTGCATCTGGTAGGTCTCCCAGCACCCTACAGTAGCCCTCAGCTCACTTCCAGAAGCTTGCTCGCTGATCTGCTCACAAGTGGTGGGGCCTTCAGTGTTGGGCAGAGGAGTCTGGAGTCTGCTGGGGATGTGAGAACACACTAGTGGTTTCAAAGCAGGGAGAGCTGTGGCCAGCGTGTGCATTTGAAGGGTCACTGCGGCTGCAGTGTGCAGGGTGCAGTGTGGCTCTGCTGCCATATGGAAAGACTGGAGAACTAAGAAAAGTGTCTGTGCAGTGGTGGCTTCAGAAGAGAGAACACAGCCTAAAGGTTTGAACTCAGGTTGCCTAAGAGGTGCTGGGTACTTTTCTGAATCTTATGGATAAGGCCAGAGCAGCCAGGCTTTCTAGAGCCTCAGAAAGGACTTGGAGTCTACCCTCAATGCAGTTGTGAAATGAGAAGTCCAGATTCTTAGACATTTGAGATAAGGCAGTGATTCAATTTATTTCATCTATTTTTGCCTTCCTTCCTTCCTTCCTTCCTTCCTTCCTTCCTTCCTTCCTTCCTTCCTCCCTTCCTCCCTCCCTCCCTCCCTCCCTCCCTCCCTTCCTTCCTTTTTAGTTTATTATTTTATTTTTCAGGGGTCTTACTATATAAACTGGAACTTGCTGTATAGGCTAGGCTGATCTTGAACTCTCAGAGCTTTGACTGCCTCTGCCATCTTAGTGCTGTGATTAAAGACTCCACTACCACAACCACAACTATCTCTTGTACTCTTTCTTAAATGATGTTTGCATGAGCACGCGTGCGCGCGCATGTGTGTGTATGATTGTGTGTGTGTGATTGTGTGATTGTGTGATTGTGTGTGTGTGTGTGATTGTGCAGGCTCGTAGCATGGCACACATATGAAGGTCAGAGGATAATCTGCTGGAGTCGGTTGTTTCCTTCCACCATGTGCCTCATACCTTCCAGGGATTGAGCTCAGGTCACCACATTTGGCAGCAAGTGCCCTTACCTGTGGAGCTATCTCACAGCACCACAACAGCCCCTGGTCAGACTGGGTCTCATATAGCCCAGGTTGGCTTTGAATTTGCTATTAGTCAAAAACAGCTTTGGATTTTTGGTCCTCCTGCCTCCACCTCTGGGTGCTGAAATTACAGGCAGGAGCCACCAGGCCTTGTTCTCTTCTGTGCCAGCAATGGAACCTAGGGTCTCAGATATGCAAGGCAAGCGCTCTACCAAGGGAACTACACACCAAGCCCCAGTTTCACATGCTTAAAAGACCCCTTCTGCTGTGTGGAGAGCAGGCTATGTGACAGACACCACATAGATGCTGTGAGCTTGGGAGTGGGGCAGGTGAGGGGCAGGCACAAATGTTTTTTAAAAGTCCTTTAATCCAAGTACTCAAGAGGCAGAGGCAGGCAGATCTCTATGAGTTCGAGGCCAGCCTGGTCTACAAAATGACTACAGGAAAGCCAGGGCTACAAAGAGAAACCCTGTCTCTAAGAACAACAACAACAACAATGACAACAACAACAAAAAGTTTTGAAAATACATTTTGTTTACTTTGTGTAGGGGGTTGGGGTGGCCACATGGCCCTGGTGTGGGTGTGGAGCTCAGAGGACAGCTTTCAGAAGTTGGCCCTGTGGATCTTTAGGAATGGACTCAGGTCATCAGGCTTGACGGCAGGTACTTTTTCACTCACTGAGCCATCTTTTCTAGCCCTACAGTGAGGACATTTAGAGGCTTAACTAAGATCCTAAAACCACCGATCTCATCAGTCATCCCTTTCTGGCATATTAAATAGGAAGTTTGGGATGGATGGTGAAGGGGGGGGGGGTCCACTGCAAGAGCCCCTGCTAGCAGCAAGGAAATGGTGACCTCAGTCCCAGAACCATGAGGAGCTGAAGTCAGCCAACAACACAGGTGAGTTGTATCCCTCCTTAGCGCCTCCAGTTAGGGATGCAAGCAGCTGGCAGTGAGATCTAAGACACAGTGATGCCCCCTGCCCAAGCTTCTGAGCTAAGGTCGCAGAGGTAGCTAATGGATGTTGCTTGACTGTGTTGGGGGCCTCCAGCAGAGAAGAAAGACTCCAGGTGGTGCGAGAGAAGGTCACAGCAGGATATTTGAGGAGACTGATCAAGAACCTGTTGTTGAGGAGGAAGAAGAGAAACCATCACAGCAGGTGGTGGCAGCTCCTAGGGATGGCAGGAGAAAGAGCGGAGGAGCCACCCATTTGAGCTGACCTTTGCCTGTATTACCTGAGATGTCAATGAGCCACCTACAGAAACACTGAATATCTGAGTCTTGAGTATAGGGGGATGTTGGAGCTGGAGATGGGAAATCCACATCAAGTTGAGCATGGTGGTATTAGCCTGTTATGGAAGGACTCAGGAAACTGTGGGAGGTGAATCTAGATTCTGGGGCTACACAGTGAGAGAAGTCTTACCAGAGAGAAAGAGGGGAAAGGGAGGGGGAGGGGAGGGTAAAGCTAGGAAGAGGAAGAGAGAGGGAAGGGAAGGAGGAGAGGGAGAGGGAGAGGGAGAGGGAGAGGGAGAGGGAGAGGGAGAGGGACAGAGGACAAATTACCAGAAGAAAGGCAATATACCACAAGGGCAGACAAAGCTTCCAGAGACTGGGAATGGAGGTACCCAGAGGACCCAGTTTAGATGTTCTGACATCTTGACTGGATGTGAGCACAAGACTTTAAGCATTTACCAAGACTTTTAGAAACATAAGAGTGAGCAGGGTCCATTTTGATGACTGGGGCAGGGGCACCCAACTGTGGCTCGATCTCATTTAAATGGGTGTAGATAGCAAGGAGGTGGAAGGTGAGGGTTTGTCTAGGGCCAGACTACATGGAGGCTGGGAAAAGAATCCAACAAAAGCAGACAGGATAGAAGTCAATCGTTAAAGAAAAAGCTTCAAGCTTTTTCCTGCTGTACAGTGTGTGCTGTGTACACACACACACATACACACACACACACACACACACACATACCCCACCCCGTCTATGTGGATCTCAATTAAGCTGTTGGAGGTTAAATGAGTTTTTATTATGCAGAGGAAGGGAAGCAACTTGCCTGGATCTATAACTAGTCTGATGTGACATGGTAAAAAAACAAACAAACAAACAAACAAAGCCACAAGTTGTTATGTTCCATATACCATTCCAAATGAGTAAGTGAATGAATGAATGAATGAATGAATGAGTTCTGGAATGAGTGATTGTCACTGTGCTCCAGGCACTGAGGCCTCGCCAGCACACTCAGGCTGAGACTATGAGAATGAGAACATGGTATTTTTAGAGAAGTGGGAGCCATAAAACTTGTACAGTCCCCAACGCCCAGCCCTTCCTCCTAAGCTCTGAGATTGTGCCCGGCCTTGGGAAGGGCTCCCCCAGCCTTATCTTGGGAAGAGTGAAACTGTAAAACTCTTTATGGCTTTGAGATCATGTCTGGCAGGAGCAGCAATTGTTGCCATAAACCCAGCAGGGAGGGCGATGCCCTGGGTTTCAAGGAGTCAGGGGAGAGTTGAGCAATGCCATGGGAGTGGCTGCCACTGAGCCGAACTCTTCTGGGGCCTGTGAACTAGAGTCCATCACAGATTTAGCCCACGCTGCCCCTGGCTGGCAGTTACGGCTTTTTTAAAGTTCACCGTGCCTCTTTCCATGTAATGATGTCATTGAAATTAGAATCATGAGCCCCACCGTGGCTATTGGTTAAATCAGATGATGACTGTGACTGGCTGGCTCTGGTCATTTTTTTCCCCCTGTGCTCCTACTGGATAGCTGTACCTTTTTCTGTTTTATCTCGAGTGACATTAGGGCATTTGACAAGGGGCCATGAACCGTAGCAGTTTCTGGAACCCTTCCATTGATAAGAACACATGTGCCCCTGCAGCTGCAGGGGTGGTGGTAAAGCATCTAGAGATGGCCCAGAGCGGTCCCCCTAGAAATACCGCGTGGCAGAGATGCCAACCAGTGTGCACATTGGCAAGCGAGGATTATGGGGAATGATGACTCTAGGAGGCAAAGGGACCCAGAACGCCTGGGTGGTGCCTGCAGGGTCGGGAGAACTTTTTATTAAATAGGTTTTGCTTGTGTTTTCCTCTCTCTTTTCCATTTTCCCCCACACAGCCCAGGCTAGCCTCTAACTCTCTGTGTAGCTAAGGATGGCCTTGCATCTCTCATCCTCTGCCTCCCAAGTGCTAGGAGTATAGGTGTGCCCCACGATGTCTGGTTCATGCAGTGCTGAGGATGGAAACAGGGACCTAAGCTAGGCAAGCACCTACCAATGGGCTACACACCTGGCCCAGTGTTTTTATTTTTCCGAATAAACAAGAGAGATGGGTGGATCTCTAGAAGCCTGGTATGGTTGCTCAAGCCTATACTCTCAGCACTTGAGAGGACAGCCTGGGTTACATAGTGAGTTTGAACCAGCCTGAGCTACATAGTGAGTTTGAGCCAGTCTAGGCTTGCTTCTTAGTAAGACTTTATGGAAAAAGAAAAAAAAAAAAAAAGAGGAAAAAACATGGAGAAGAAAATTTAAAAAGAAGAAAAGAAAGGGAAAGGGAGACAGGGATTACAGAGAGATCTACAAAAATGTCTGGGAGTATTGTCACATGTGGGTTCAGCATGTGCAAGGCCTCAGTACCACACAGACAAAGAAAAATTAGAAATTACAAATAAACAGCAACTGCAACCCAAAGATCTAAAAATCTCATCTTTAAGAATTCGGGGGTGGGGTGGGGTGGCCAATAAGATGGCTGTCATCTTGGTCAGGTTACTGCTGCTGTGGTGAAACATTATAACCAAAACCAACGTGGGGAGGAAAGGGTTTATTTGGCTTTCATCTCCCAACTCACAATGAGGGAAGCCAAGGCCGGAACTCACACAGGGCAGGGACCTGGAGGCAGGAGCTGGTGCAGAGGCCGTGGAGGGGCACTGCTTACTGGCTTGCTCAGCTAGAACCCAGGACCACCCACAATGGTCTGGGCTCTCCCCGAATCAATCACTAATTAAGAAAATGCCCTACAGGCTCGTCAACAGCCTGATCTTCTGGGGGTGTTTTCTCAGTTGAGGTTCCTTCCTCTCAGATCACTACACGCTGTATCAAGGTCACATAAAGCCACCCAGCACAATGACTGAACGAGGAAAGGTGCCTGCCACCAGGCACAACAACCTGAGTTCAATCCCAGAGACCTGCGTGGTCGGGGGGAGAGAACCAACTCTTGCATGTTATCTTCTGGCCTCCAGCCTTGTGCGATGGCACTCCCTCCTAATAAATCAGGATAATAAAATTAACAAGAGGTCTTTCCAGAGATATAAAGGATAGGTCTGGCTATGTAACCCCATCCAGACTTAAACTGAAAACCCTCCTGTCTCAGGCCCATATGTCCTTAGGTTACAGCTGTGAATAACCACACCAGGCTCCAAAAGTTCTCTTAACAAATGTCAAATTAAAAACAAATTCTAAGTGACAAACAAGGACCATGTCACCATTTGATTGGCAGAGTTTTCTTTCTAAGCAGTAAGCAAAATGCTGGTCCCTCTTACAACTAAAGCACCTCAGCTCATCCGGATGATTGACAGAGCCAATCTCTCAGCAACCCCTGTGCTCTCTCAGTGCCCAGGCCTGAGTTGGTGCACAGTAGCCACCAGGTCATTCCTTCCTCAGTCTTGTCCCAGATGGACTATTATCAACTCTGCCGTCCAAGGCACTCTGAGAAATAGTGAGCCGCCCTGCTGAACAGGACTCCCACAGTGAAGGATTCCCGGTGGACCAGCCACCCTGTGTCCCACTGCCCTTACCAGTCTGGCTAAGCCTGACCCCAACTATCCTATCATGTGGTCTTCATGGCCTCCTCAGGATGCTGGCTTAGTGTGTGTGCCTAGAGCAGCCACACCTTTCGTGCCCAATGTGTTCTTTGACCAGCCGATGGGACTGAACTATCCCTTACTATCCAATGGAGGCAAGGAAGACTCAGAGAGGTTGTGGGACTCTCCTGAGGCCACAGGGGAGGCAGTGTCAGAAAAAGCTCTAGAAGCCACACCCCATTCCCTCAGCTCTTGGATTGAGATGAACAAGTAGGACAAGAAGCTTCAGAAATGAGTAGGAAGAAACAGATGTGTGTGTGTGTGTCTGTGTGTGTCAGTGTGTGTCTGTGCATGTGTGTGCATGTCTGTGTGTCTGTGTGTGTCTCTGTGTGTGTGTCTGTGCATGCACGTGCGTGTGCGTGTAGTCCAAGTCTCTACCTGGGTCTTGCCAAAATGGCACAGTTCTGGGAAAGCTATACTCAAGGCCACAGCTGAGGAGGCCTAAACCAGGGCAGGCTCAGCTAGCAGTCCCATTACACCCCACTTCCCCTACTGAACCCCTCCAGGGCCTCCTATCAGCCTTGGGACAAAGCTTGAAAGCTCGAGGCAGGAAGATCATGAGTTAGAGGTCAGCCTTGGCTACATGGCAAACCCCAGGCTCAAAACCAAGAATCACATTAACAGAAATGCTCCACAGAGGCCGGGGCTGGCTCAGTGGGTGGTGGAGCTTGCAACTGAGCCCGGCAGCCTGAGTTTCATGCCACGAATGGGCAAGGTGGAAAGCCAAAGCTACTTCTACGAGCAGTTCTCTGATCACAAGTGAGCTGGGGTGTGCTACCTACCCCACATAATAAATCAATAGATGTAGTTAATAAACAACAACAACAACACCTCAGACGCACTACGGTCCCCAGCTCTCCCTTGCAATAACTAGGTCCTGACTCTTCCCCTATATCCCCTCCTTATGCTTAGTCATCCCTTTGTGCTCTTCCCATCCCAGCCCTCTGGATCACTTCCTGTGTGTCTACATGCCCAAAGGTTCCCATTTCACAGCTCTGTCCTGAGGTCCCTCAGTCTGAAACACCCTTTCCTCTGCTCTTCGAGCAGCCACTTCCTCCTCCCCATCGGGTCTCTGCTCTAGCTTGGTCTCTTGGAGATGCCCCCTGCAATTGTAGCAATAGAGAGAGAGCTTCTGCAGGCTCAACAACCTCTGCTGCCATGACATAAGTCTGCCCCTACTTCATGCGAGGGTCCTAAGCTATCCAAAGGCAATGGGCGTGGCTGAGTGCCAAGCAAACTTCATCTGCAAAGCAGGCAGCAGGCTGGACTTGGCTTGAGATCTTAGCATCAAAGCCCTGTTCTCACTTGTCATTGTGTTTGATTTTCTTCATTGCCCTTAAAACTTCCAAAAGCTTCTGTATATTTGCTTATGAGTTTATTGTTGTCCTCGCCCCGCCCCTCCTGGGGTGGTAACTCCACAAGGTCAGGAACTTGGCCAGTCTTGCTCAGTGTTACCGTGTTAACTAGTATCCAAGACGAACCCCGGAGAACCCCTGTTTTCTGGTGTCCATACCGTTGCGCAGTCATTCCAGACAGAAGAGGGCTTCCCTGGAGGACTGCTACACAAGCCGCAGGATGCAGCTTCCAAGGCTGGTGGCTTCCTTCCATCTTGCTTTCTTGGGTTCCTCGCTCTAGGGTGTCGGGAAGCCATGATGAAGACACTCAAGGATCCGTGGAGGTGCGCTGAGACTTGCCACCAACGGGCAGACACTGGAATGGGCTGCATTCGAATGAACGACCCAGCCCATCAAGCTTGCTGGTGGCCATGGGCCTAGTGACACTTTTTCCTGCAGCCTCGTGGGAGACACTAACCCAGAACTCACTCACCTAAACCATTCCTAAAGTCCAACATCCCCAGACCATGAGCTAATACATGCGGGTTGCTTTAAACCATGGTAATTAACCTTGAAGCCTCAGTCACATAGCATGACATTTATAGTAATGTTGACCAATACATGTGCTCAATTTATATTGGTCAATAAATAAGTTAGGTGCTCAATAAATACAAAACACATTGTAAAAATGAACATCTGAAAGAGAAATATCTATGTGAATACTACAGAGGGTAGAATGTAGCTCAGGGTAGAATGTTTGCCTAGCATGTACACCATCTTGGATTCAATCCCTCCCCAATTCTGATTTTAAAAAATATTAAATATGAAGCTGAGGAACGGAACTCAAATGAGCTGCAGCCAAGATGGAAGTAACTGAGATGGAGACAACTCTGAGTTTGTCTTGCTGGGATCAAAACTCTGGGTTCACCTGTCAACAGCACCAGAAGCTGAAAACAGCAAAATAAAACAAAACTTCGAGATGGACCTGAACCCTAATGAGAAGACTCTGGACACTCAAACTGACAAAAAAGACATTAAGATTTGGTTCCTTTTTTGAAGGAATAAGATGAAACTCAAGCAATTGTCCAAGGCCCACAGATCTGAGCAGAAGTCGAGGGACTTTGCTTTTGGGTGGCGCTTTCTGCAACATGATACGATATGTTGAAGTCTTACATAAGAATGAGTTTAATAAACCTCTTGTACGAGAACTTTGAAATGTATAATTACCATTCGACACCAAGAGGGACTACCAATCAGAACCCCAAGGAGTCCTCCCAAAATGACTCTGGGCTCCCCAAAGCTTTGGAAGCCTTGAAGAAGCTCACACTCTCTTCTGGGTACCAAAGCAGAGGTGACATGCCACAGGATTTCTGACTCCCTAGCGTTGGCTCTTTTTGTTAATGTTTTTTAAAACTTCCTTATAGGAGGCTGCTGGGTTCTTATGTCCATTGATGGTACACTCATAATAAATCTAGCTATTCTAAAAAAAAAAAAAACTAAATATTCTTCGGGGGGGGTTGGAGGGGTTGTTGTAGCCCTGACCAACCTAGAACTAGCTCTGTAGACCAGGCTGGCCTCAACTTCAAAGATCCACCTGCCTTTGCCTCTTTAAGTTCTGGGATTAAAGGCAGGTGCCACTGCCGCCCAGCTATTCTTAGTTTTTTTAATTGAATCTATTTATGTATTTGCATGGAGAAGGTGTGCATGTGTAAGAGTATGTGCGCGCTACGGCACACGTGCATATGCTGGAGAATAGTTTGCAGGTTCATTTTCTCCCTCTACCATGAGGGTCCTGAGTACAATAAGCTTATGTGGCAAGCGTCTTACATCTCATCAGCCTAAGTTAAACCGATGAAGAGCACAATGAAGACTTTCCTAAAAGTCCTTAGACAAGAAGTCTGGGCAAGAACTTTCCCCATTACAAGATCCACAGCTTCGGGGTCTCTCAGCTTAGTACACTGATTACAGGAATCCCGGAGAACGTTCTGCTCATCAAGTCTGGTTTCCACACTCCTATAGATCTGTTATTCTAACATCTCACGATCCATTTATCCACAAAAACTTTGCTGAACAGATTGTTTTTAAAAGATGTGTTTATTTTTAACGTGCTGTGTTTTGCCTGCATGCACGTGCCCCCAAATGCATGCCATACCTACAGAAACCAGAAGGAGGCGTTGGATCCGCGGGCACCGTAGCTACAGATGGTTAATGCGCTGCCATGTGGGTACCGGGTACTGGAGAAGAGCAGCCAAAGCTCTTAACTGCTGAACCATCTCTGCAGCCCCTCAATTCTTTTTTGTATGACACAGCGCTGGCAGCGGGGGTGGGGAGGGAGACGGGCAGGAGAGAGAGAAGCCCCATTTCTCCTCCTGTGGTAGCTACAGGATGGGGATCTTGACAAGAACACTCCAGGATGCAAGGCAAGCTCCGGTGTTGCGGTAGGGGGTGGGATAGCAGTCTGGAGAGAAGGGCCTTCGGGAAGGCGTGGACGGTGGGGGTCAGGGGTGAGAGGGACAGCTGCTTTTCATTTGATGCCCTTTTGTCCATTTGGATGTTTGATTTTCACCAAGTACACACAGCAGGGTCCATCAATGGAACAAACAATCATGATTAAGTAAACAATTCAGTTAGCAGGCGCTTTTGTAACACCGAGAGCGCTGCCTGGTTTTCCCTGTGATGAAATCCGTAGCTCCTGACATCTTGAGTCATTTCTGTTGCTATGACAAAACACAGGCGACCTAGCCATTTGTAAAGAGATACGCTTAGCTCATGGTCCTGGAGGCTGAGCCGCCTAAGAGCGCATTGCTGGTACGCACTGAGGGCCACGGATCTGTGTTTAACATGGCGGAGGGCGCCATAAGATGGGATGGATCCGTGGTGCTAGATCACTACTGCAATAGCCTTTTACCCAGCAATCCGCAAACAGGTCATCCCTGATCAGTCTCCCCGAAGTTTCCACCTACCAACCCTGGTGTGTTAGGGAACCGCATTTCAAGGACACAAGATTTGGGAGACAGCACTGAAAACACAGTGCTTCGCACCCTGCAGGACGTGTTCAAATGCCCGTCTCTCGGTAGGATCTGCCTCTGCTGTCCTCTCTGGGATGACCTCCACACAGGCACCATCAGCTCTTCAGTCGCTCCCTCCCACCCCAGAGGTGACCTCATGCATTCTGGGAGAATCAAAGAGTCCTCAGAGTTCACAAACTGAGAGGGAGCTGGGGGGGGAGGGGTGGGGTGGGTGTCACTTCTGCACCTGCTACTGGCCTGGGCCACCACCACTATGCTCTATGCTGCTTGGTGTGTGTGCATGTGCATGTGAGTGTGCGTGTGTGTGTGGGGGGGGTGGTGTTGAGATTCTGTCATCTGTTGCTATCTCTTGGGTCTCTCACCATTCCCTAGCGTTGTCCTTTGTCTTCCTGATCCCTTGTAGTGTAGAGTGTGGAACCCAGGCATCCTGCATCCTGAGCAAGTGTTCTACCTCAGAGCTCTATCCCCAGCCCTGGAATCATATTTCTGCTGCCAAACTGTGCCAGGTATATAATGTGCAGAGGCCTCAGACAGTGTTTCTGTGGTGTGGGGGATCAAACCCAGGACCTTGTGTGTGTTAGATAAGCACTCTCCCAACTGAGTCACATTCCTGTCCTAAACTCGGAGTTTTCTGTATATGTTATATGACCAGCTTTCGTGGGTAAAGGGTTTTACGGCAAAGTAAATCTGAGATTCTGAAGGTTCTGGATTTTGCCCCTCAGAAAGAGACTGTACAAGGCAGGCTGTCTTCAAGGTGATTTCCTGGGCACTGATGGGTACATGAGATGTCTGTGAGAAGCACTAGTCTCCCAGCAGGTAGCAGGCCACTGTGGTCACTGCCTTAGGATGAATGGTGACCCTCTAGTCAGAGCTTCAGCATGTAAGTCCTCCGGGCCTGCTCTGTGAAATTGCAGTGGTACCCTCTAACCCAGTAATCGCTCAGACAATACTACCAACAGGGGCAAGCATTTGGCAGGGCCTGTGGCTGGGAGGGTCTCTCTGTTCACAAGACCAGCCCAAACATCCAAAGCCTGCCTCTTCTCACACCTTCCCTCTCCCAGGCCTGGTTCTACCTACCAGAAGCCCACACTTGCCTTTCTCCTGGCCTCCCTAAACCCAGATGCACCCAGCACGCACATCTGCAGTGTTTATATAAGACACAAATGACTAAGCCCCACTCCACCTCACCAAGCCTCACAGAGCAGCATCCAGGTTTCTAGCCCCGTGTGGTAGTGCACATACAGGAATCTCTGCACTCGGGAGGTGGGTGCAGCAGAATCTTTGCAAATTCCAGTCCTGTCTGGTCTACACAGCGAGTCTCAGGCCAACCAGGGCTACATGGTGAGACCCCATCTCAAACGAGAACAAAAACCAAAGCCCCCCTCTGCCATCTACTAACCTGACCCCCTCTCCCTGTTACCTCAGCAACGCTGGTCCATGGCTTCAGGACCCTTCTTTTTTTTTTTTTTTTTTTTTTGGTTTTTCGAGNCANGGTTTCTCTGGGTAGTCCTGGCTGTCCTGGAACTCACTCTGTAGACCAAGCTGGCCTTGAACTCAGAAATTCACCTGCCTCTGCCTCCCAAGTGCTGAGATTAAAGGCATGCGCCACCACGCCCGGCGCTTCAGGACCCTTCTTGTTCTCTCGGCCTGGGTGGCTTTTCTGCCACAGCTCCAAAACCCACTGTGGGGACAGGAGAGATGGCTCAGAGGTTGAGAGCACTGGCTGCTCTTCTGGAGGACCTGGATTCCATTCCCAGCACAAACAGCTCACAACCTTCCATAACTCCAGCTCCCTGATCTCCTCTAACCCAATGGAACACATCCTGCACAGATGTACATGCACGCAGGTAAAAAAAAAAAAAAAAAAAAACAAGCAAGCAGACATTGCTGTGAGCTGAGGCCACTAAACCCTGTGAAACCGGTAGACAAGGACAGGCTGGGAGGAAGACATCAAAGCTGGGGACAAGGATGTATGGCCGGAGGAAGCACTTCAACTGCTTGAACTGTGTGCTATGTGAATACTCAAGCCATAATAAATGAATTATACCAAAAGGATTTCCTGGGTGAGTGTGCATCTTAAGAGTCCCCTGATGGCCTGTATGCTGAAGACTTGGTGGCCAGCCTGGGTCCTTGGACCTGGTGAAAGAAACCTTTAAGAGGTGGGGCCGAGTCTAGAGAGGAGAGTGGTTCGAGGAACTCAAGCCACAAGGCAGACAAGAGTAGGCTCTTACACAATAAGGGAGATGAGGGATTTGAGGCTGGAGATGGCAAAGGAGTCACCCAGGTTGTCCTCTGGGGGTAAAAATCCAAGTCCCAACTCTGTTTTTAAAATAATAGATTTATTTTTTATTTTATGTACATTGGTGTTTCGGCTGCAGGTATGTCTGCATGAGGGGGTCAGATCTCCTGGAACTGGAGTTACAGACAGTTACAGCCTGCCATATGGGTGTTAGGAATTGAACATGGGCCCTCTGGAAGAGCAGCTGGTGCTCTTAACCCCTGAGCCATCTCTCCAGTCCCAAGTCCCAACTCTTAATGCAACAGACTCACGGGCTAAGAGCACCTGCCTGTCATTGTAAGCAAAGAACCCCCATTCCTTCTCACTCCATGGTGAAGAAGAGAAGGAGGGGGAAAGAAGAGGAGGAGGTAGCTAAATGAAGGCTGCTAGGGCTTTTCTGAGGAGACCCAATATACAGGAATGCCTTGCTGAGGAGGAGGAGGAGGAGGAGGAGGAGGAGGAGGAGGAGGAAGAAAAGAAGAAGTACTCTTGCCCGAGGTCACCCAGCAAAGGAGCCTCATTTTGGTTTTGCGCTGGCTCGAAATTACCATTTCTCAATTCTCCCACAACTTTTAGCTTCACATCAGATCCCACCCTAGACCCCAGAGGGAAGTGACTCGGATTTCACACCCGGGAAGCTTGAGCCCTCTTGCCCCTCCCTCATTCCACTCGCTACGGGTGGAGTCCCCCAACTCCAAAGTAAGAGATGACCAAAGCACCCTGCTTACAAGACTGCATTTTTAAAAAGTGGCGAAGCAATGCCAAGGCGTGTAACGAGATAAGGACAGCGACAGGCTCCTGACAAATGCTGAGCTGCCAGATACTGAGGAACAAATGAGTAAAGCGATTTATGGCCTGTGGGCCCAGCCCCGACAGGAACTGAAGTCGTTAGTGGGAAGATCAGCAGAAAATTCCCATCATCCCCTGCCTGGGGAGAGGCCTGATATCTCCTTTGCATATTGGGTGGGGGAGGGGTGGAGAATAATTTCTGGGACCACTCCCCACGGGCCACCAAGTGCTACCCACCTGGTTGGGTCTGGCATGCTCATCCTCTTCCTTGCTGAAGAAACACCTGTGAGCGCTAACCATTACACCTACCATCTCTTCCCAGTCCCGGGGGAAGAGCGGCGAGCAGATGAGGGAGATAGGGAAAACCTAGCAACAGGAAGACATTTATCTGTGATTGGGACACCAGTGACTCACAATGTCATGTCACAGGGACCTAGAGAAGGAACCAGGTCTGGACCCTAGGTTCCCAATTTCCAGGAATGGGGGTCTCCCCGTAAACAAGCCTGTCAGGGGAATGTTCCTTAGACCCTCTGAGAATTCCTGCCTGCCCTTCAGTACTTCCAGCCCATCCTTAGATGCCAGACACCCTCCTTAGAGCCCCCATATGGTTTTTATTAAAATGGAACCTGTATGTCACAAGAGTTGGAACAATATGGAAAAACACAGAGGGCAAAGTTCAAGATGATGACATTGGCTCTCCGGAGACTGAGAGAGCCAGCCAAGCTAAGGAAGAAGTTATCAGGCTGTCCCATGGGTCCTAGTGCCTCATCTCCAGACTCTGAGCCAACTAGGGCACAGATGTCACAAAGCTGTACACTTAATAGTGTGAGTTACAATGCTATAGAGACAGTTTAGAAATCCAGAAAAGCAATCTTAGACTCTATTGCACCAAATCCTCATAGCTGTCTAACTGCAGGGGGCGGGGCTGGAGAGATGGCTCTTGGTGACGGGCACCTGCTGTGCTTCCAGAGGACCAGAACTTGGTTCCCAGCATTCATAGTCGCCTGGGACTCCAGCTCCAGGAGATCCAACACCCTCTTCTGATCCCCACCACAGGCACTGACACACACGGAGACAGACAGGCGCACACATATACACACACTTTTTTTAAATAATTTTTTTTTTAGATCGTGCCTAGTGACTGGGATGTTTACAATGTTAAAATGAGGAGGTGGCAGGTATAATGGTGCATGCTTATAATCCCAGCACTCGGAAGGCAAAGGCAGGCGGCTTTCTGTGAGTTTTGAGGCCAGTTTAGCCTGAGTAAGGAGTTCTAGGACTGACAAGAGTTACACAGTGAGACACTGTTTCAAAAACAAAAACAAACAAGAACGAAACAAACCAAAGATCCCCTGACTCATGACCCTCTGAACACAGCTTAGCTCTTCACAGGAAGAGTTCAGGTTGTGAAAATGACAGTGAGTTTGGTTTAGTGATTTTTTTTTTTTAATGTATTTATTTGGGGTGGAGCACTTGGGAATGGAGGTCAAAGAACAGCTTTCAGGAGTTAGTTCTATTCTTGTGTCATGAGTGTTCCAGGTACTAAACCCAAGTCCTCAGGTTGACTGGCAAGTCCCCATACCTGCTAAGCCATCCTGCTGGCCCCTCCATATTTTTTTAAATTAGCAAATGTGTCACCATCTCTCTATTGAAGATTGGCTGGAGCGCCCCCAAGTGTTCATATTTTGTCATAATACCCTGGGGATAGCAAAAGCTACCATTTCACCTAAGCTTTCTCTGAAAAAATGTGTAGTGTGTGCACAATTCGGTGAATTTCATTGTGATTTTTCATATATATAACATATTGTATTATATATGTTATACATCATATATCATATTATTATCTATTATCTACTTGTATATCATATATGATACATCACTGTATATTATTATGTTATACGTTATTTGTTATATATTATATATCATTGTGCTTTGACTGAGCCCTCACTCCTCTTCTCCCTTCTTCTCCCTCATCTCCTTTCACCCCACCTGGATAATTCTCCTACTTTCATGTTCTATGTGTTTGCACATACACATATATGTAGTTAAGTCTAGACTCTATATATTTTTTTAAAGTGATATTTTGGGGCCAGAGAGATGGCTCAGTGGTTAAGAGCACTGGCTGCTCTTCCAGAGGTCCTGAGTTCAGTTCCCAGCAACCACATCATGGCTCACAACCATCTGTAATGAGATCCAATGCCCTCTTCTAGCCTGCAGATGTACATGCAGATAAAGCACTCATATAAAATAAATAAATCTAGGGCTGGAGAGATGGCTCAGCAGTTAAGAGCACTGACTGCTCTTCCAGAGGTCCTGAGTTCAGTTCCCAGCAACCACATCATGGCTCACAACCATCTGTAATGAGATCCAATGCCCTCTTCTAGCCTGCAGATGTACATGCAGATAAAGCACTCATATAAAATAAATAAATCTAGGGCTGGAGAGATGGCTCAGCAGTTAAGAGCACTGACTGCTCTTCCAGAGGTCCTGAGTTCAATTCCCAGCAACCACATGGTGGCTCACAGCCATCTGTCATGGGGTCTGATGCCCTCTTCTGGTGTGTCTGAAAACAGCAATGTACTCAAATGAATTAAATAAATAAACAAATAAATAAATAAATCTTTAAATAAATACATAAATAAATCTAAAAGATAAAAGAAGAGAAAAAGTAATGGTTTCTTTTCTCTTTCCTATTTATGTCTATGGGTGTTTTGCCTGCATATATGTCTGTGTACCACATGTGTGCCTGGTGCCCAGAGTTCAAAAGAGGGTATCAGATCCCCTAGAACTGGACTTACAGATGGTAGAGCATTGCCATGTAGGTGCTGGGAGCTAGTGCTCTTAGCCATTGAGCCATCTCTTTAACCCCTCCCATTCCTCCTTCCTCTCTCTTCTTTCATGTCCCATACACACTATATAGCAGGCTAATTATATTTAAATATATATCCCACATTTTAAAAAAGATTATGCTATTTGTCTTTTACTTAATGTGATGGGCTCCAATTCCATCCATTTTTCTACAAATGACCTAATTTTATTCTTTGTGGGGAGCAAGCTGGCTTTTGTCATTTGGGTTTTTTATTTGTTTCTTTGAAACAAAGCTTCCTGTAGCCCAGGCTGTTCTTGAATTGGACATGTAGCCGAGGATGGCCTTGGCCCTCTGACCCTATCTCCAGCTTCCCTGGAGCAGGGATCACAAGCATGCACCACTGCGCCACTACGCTGAGTTTGTGCCTGGAGGAACCCAGGGCTGGGGATGTAGCTCAGGTAATACGGTCCTCACCTAGCACGCAGGAAGCGCAGGTTTTGATCTCCAGTATCCCATAAAATGGGACACAGTGGCGCATGCCTGTGATTCCAGCAATCAAGAGGTGATCAGAAGGTCAAGACCATCTTTTCATTATTCTTTACATCGGAATACAATCCCATGGTGTATTTATGCCACCTTTTCTTTATCCCTTCATCTATTGCTGCGTGCCCAGGCTAGTTCCATATCTTGGCTATCGTGCACTGGCGGCATCAATAAACCTGTATAGCTTTCTAGAATGCTGACATAGCTTCCTTGGAATAGATATTCAGAAGCACTGTAGCTGGATGATGTGGGAGATCTATTTTTAGTATCTTGAGGAACCTGCATACTGATTTTCATAATGACTACAACAATTTACAAGCTTGAGATCTTGATTCCAAAGGGCAATTCTTTGCTTTTCTTTTGTCGCAAGGCTACATTTAAAAAAAAAAAATCAAACCTACACTAAACCCAATGGGTCCCAAGTCCAGCCCCAGCCTTGCCTCGGTACCGTCCGAGAAGGTGTCAGACAGAGAAAACTAAGCCGGGACCCATTCTACCCGCTCTGGATTCAGGTGCCAAGGCAAACGAGATCTGGCTTTTCAGGTACTGCCATGACAGTGTCAAGGTGACATTACCTGGGTTTCAAAATACTTTCACCTTAATAATCAGCACAGGGGCTTACATCTGCTAGTCCAGCATTTGGGGAGTGGAGGCAGGAGGCTTAACAGTTCAAAGTCAGCCTGGGTTCCATAATGAGACCATGGCTCAAAACCAAAACCAAACCAAATCATATGGTAATAACTAGAGTTAGCTCTTAGCAACCACACGGAGATGTATGTACCTGCTTTTCCTCAGTGTCTCAGATGATGTGTGGAATGCACGTTATTTTATTATCTTCTCCTTTTCCCTATTATGATGAACTTTGGGTATCTCCTATGTAGTTAACAGAGCTGGGTCAGAAAGTGCTTGATTCAAAGTCAGCAAGCCCTTGGGACCCCCTGTCTCTGCCTCTGCTGCACAGGGTTATAGCTGCACACTACCTTGCCTGGCTTTTGTTTATGTTCATTGTATCGGTGTTTTGCTTGCATGAGTGTCTGTGCACCGCATGTGCGCTGTGCCCATGGAGGCCCAAAGAGGACATCAGAGTCCCTAGAACTGGAGTTACAGACAGTTGTGAGTCTCCACATGGGTGGTGGGAAGGGAACCTGTGCCTTCTGTATGAGCAACATGTGTTCTTAACAGCAGAACTCTCTCCGGCCCTCGATTTTTGTTTTGTTTTGTTTTGTTTGTGCTGGAAATGCAAACTCAGGTCTTCATGTTGGCATGGTGAGCACTTAGCCCATGGAGGCATCTTCTCAGCCCACACCTAAAATCCCTTTTTTTAAAAAGTGTATTCTGAAGCTGGGCAGTGGTGGCACATGCCTTTGGTCCCAGCACTCAGGAGACAGGATTTCTGTGAGTTCGAGGCCAGTCTGGTCTACAGAGCAAGTTCCACACGACAGCCAGGGCAACACAGAGAAACCCTGCCTTCAAGAAACAAACCAAACAAACAAACAAACAAGGATTCTGAGGAGGAACCGGTTTCCCATCTCTGGGAGGAGACTCACCCCCACACCTCTTCTGCTCAGAAAGACAACTTCATAATCCCGGGTGAGAAAGTCTAGCCACACTCCCAAGCTCCCAAGGTGCCTCGGGTGGAAGCCTCCTCCACAGCTCAGGCATGCTAGGGGGGGAGTGTGGCATGGATACCTCTTATCCCCTCCTCTGGGCCAGGGGTGCTGCGGATGTGACAGGGGTATCCTGAGCTGCCCCCAGCCTGGCTGCCTCCAGCTCTCTGGCTTCCAGTGTAGCTGGGCACCACAGAGATGGCTGTCCACATGGGCCTCTCTTGTCTTTGACCTTGGAGGATAGCTCTCTTGCAGGGTACGCATGGTGGGGGTCCCCTTAGGAACCCAGATCCCATCCCTGTGTCTTGCTGTCTACCTTCTCCCTCCCTCCAGGAATCTTTTAGTCATCGGAGCCAAGCAGTGTCCTTCTTGTAGGCAGTCACTGCCCACGCTGGCGTGTGGGAAACCCGCAAGTACACTGTCCCTGAGGGTGGGCTGACCTTGACCAAGGCAGGCACTTTCCAATGTCAGGCGCCAGACTATTCCTCTCAGCCCTAGCTGTCCCTGCATCGAATTCCCATACTTAAGCTTTCCAAACAGCTCCTCTCTTCTTCTGTCCTCCCCAGGAGATGGCTGCTCTCCCCTCCCCTCCCTCCTCTCACCCCAGGAAACCCTTGGGTAAACACAGGAATCATAGGAAGGGGAGGGGCTTCTGTTGCTCATGACTATATCTCAGCAGTGGGGAGTTTGGCACTGTACCCTTGAAAAAAACTGCTGGCTACCCCAGGGGAGTTTTCTCCAACTTTGTACAAGCCACCTCCATCTTTCTGGAACCTCGCTTTTCACGTTTCTTCAGGAAACAGTGATATGTATTCATTGGGCTGGTTGTGATGGTGTGTGTGACCGGGTGAATTTACAGAGCATCATCAGATCTGACTCGAGAGAACTCTCAGCACAGACCTGCAATTCCTTCTCTGTGTGACCATTTATAAAAGTCGCCTGGTCTCTCTGTTTTCTTCCCTTCCCCTTCTTTTCCTTTCTCGTCCCTCATTTCAACAGGATTTCACTGTCACGGTGTTAACCCCAAGCTGGCCTTGAACTCGCTATATAGCTCAGGCTGGCCTCAAATTTGAGGTCCTCCTGCCTCAGCCTTCTGAATGCCAAGATGATGGACTTGCCTCTGAGTCTGTTTGCAAACAGCTGCCATATGGAATTCGGATCTGAGGCTGCTCCACCGTGCCCTGGTGGGTTAGTAAAGCACAGAGAACCTAGCACAGTGCCAGGTGTGTGGTCAGAACTAGGCCCAGGCCCTGTACTGGAATGATGGAACGAACGTCTATGCTGGCATTGATGGAGAAGGGGCGGGATATCTCCTATCCCTGCCGCATCACCGTTTCAGGCCATGTTTTGGAAAATATTCAGTCTGGCTGGGATCCAAAGCCCCTGGGAACAGACAGGACATCGTGTCCCTCCAAGCAGCCGTGCTGACTCAGGAAGATCAATGTGTGACCACAAAAACACAGCTGGCTCTGACCTCTTCTGGGAAATCCACCCGCCTGAGCCCATTCAAAGACCCAGATCCTTCCTCCTAGGGCCTGAGCCTGGGCTCTTGAGCAGAAGGTGGCATGCAGAGAAACAAGACTCTGGCACTTGAGGCATGCCAGGCCAGGGGTCACAGGCTTCACACGACCCTCTGATTGAAGTCAGAGATCTCTCTTGTGCTTGCCAAGCCTCCGACTTCCCCCAACCCAGGTCTGGACATTTTTCCAGCCAAGCTGGGCTCCAAACCACTAATTGGGCAACCATTGACCTCAGAGTAGGTCAGACCCAGCAAGTGAGATTGTTGGAGTGCATGGGATGTTTTGTTCTTTAGAATCCCAAGAATTAGAGCGATCCCTCCTCATCCCGCAACTCCAGTGCCCAACCCCTCACAGCCATTTGCTTGTTTTGTAACTTGGGCAGGTTCCTCTGCCTCTCAGAGCTCCAGCCAGGTCCCCTCCCCAAGAGGACCCATAGCGGGCAGGTGCCCAGTAAGGAAAGTTATTACTGCAAATAGCACTGAATGCCAAACATAACATAGTGTGGACACAGGATACATGAGGCCCTAGGTTCAATCTGCAGCTCCCCAAACAATCGAGTTAATAAGTGAGGCCCCACTTCTTCCTGAGAACCTCAGTTAACAGATGCTCAGAGAGGGGAGGCATTTGCAAAGTTGGTGGCACAGCTTAGCTGCTCAGCTGATGGAGGAGCTCACAACCGAGTCTGGTGGCCTGAGTTTGATCCTCAGGACAAGAGAGAGAGAGAGAGAGAGAGAGAGAGAGAGAGAGAGAGAGAGAGAGAGACCGATTTGCTAAAAAAGTTGATCTCTAGGGGCTGGAGAGATGGCTCAGTGGTTAAGAGCACTGACTGTTCTTCCAAAGGTCATGAGTTCAAATCCCAGCAACCACATGGTGACTCACAACCATCCGTAACAAGATCTGGTGCCTTCTTCTGGAGTGTCTGAAGACAGCTACAGTGTACTTACATATAATAAATAAATAAATCTTTAAAAACAAAAAAGTTGATCTCTGGCTTCTAAGTATGTACCATGTGCCACTTGAACACACATATCACACACATACATATCAGACACACAATGAATGAATGAATGAATGAATGAATGAATGTAATTTTTAAAACAAATAACAACAAAACAAAACAAAAACAAACAAAACCCCAAAGTACTTTATCAGCTCCTTGTGGCCACAGGTAGTTTCTTTGAGCCTTGTAAAGAAATGAAAGGTATGAGCATTGTGGGGGGCCACTATCCAAGATGACCCAGGATCCATGGCTGGCAGACAGTAAGCCCCGGTAAGCGCTGAGCATTTCTAACCGTGCTGGTAATGGTTCCACAACCATAGAGTAAGAGTTTCTGGTGAGTCACAGGGACTCATTTAGTGAGTGCCTACTATGTGTCTACTGCTACCAGAAACCACACAACCTGAGTACACACACACACACACACACACACACACACACACACACACAAGCGTGCAAATGTGCACATGTACTTAGGGAGGTAAGCAGTTTGACTTTCACTTTTTAGCAACTTGATTTTTTAAAAAAAACAACATGAGGGGCTGGAGAGATGGCTTAGCTGTTAAGAGGACTAACTGCTCTTCTGAAGGTCCTGAGTTCAATTCCCAGCAACCACATGGTGACTCACAACAGTCCATAAGGAAATCTGGCGCTCTCTTCTGGAGTGTCTGAAGACCTTGCTACAGTATACTTACATATAATAAATAAATTTATTTATTTATTTATTTATCTTAAATCTTGTCAGATCTTGTTACGGATGGTTGTGAGCCACCATGTGGTTGCTGGGATTTGAGCTCCAGACCTTCGGAAGAGCAGTCGGGTGCTCTTACCCACTGAGCCATCTCACCAGCCCATAAATACATAAATCTTAAAAAAACAATTAAAAAACAAAACCATGATGCCGAAATTCACGTTAAATTTGGAGCTTTAAGAGTTATGTCAAGAGGCTGGAGAGAAGGGTCAAGAATGAAGAGCACTGGCTGCTCTTCCAGAGGACCATGGTTCTACCAGCAAGCACGTAGCAGCTGTCAATCAGCTATATCTCCAGCTCCAGGAGACCCAGTGCCACCTTCTGGCCTCTGAGGGTGCTGCATAGGTATCCATGCAAGCAAAACACCCACACGCAGAAAATAAAAATACAAAAATAAATCTGTTTAACAATGTCAAGTCAAGCACAGCACTCATAACTGTGGTCACCCTTGAGGTATGACAGGAGAATCACCCTGGAGGTATGACAGGAGTATCAGGAATTCAGGGTCATCCTCAACTACATGTTAGTTCAAGATAGTCCGTGACACATGAGAATATCTCAAAAACAACAATAACGACAATTTAAAAAAAAAAAAAAAAGAGGGTCCAGCAAGATCATTTGATCAGTGGTGATGCTTACTACCAAGCCTGTGGACCCAGGCTTGACCTGGGCTTGACCTGCGTTGGTAGAGAACTAACTCCTGTGAGTTGACCCCTGACTTCCACAAATGCACTGTGGTACACTGTGGTATGTGTGCGCACACACACACACACACACACAAAATAAGCAAACATAATTTTGAAAGAGTATAGTTTGTTGTAGGGTGTGATAGCTCATATCTGTAATCCCAGAACTTGGGAGGCAGAGGCAGGAGAACTGCTGTAAGTTTGAAGCTACCATGTTCTACACAGTGAGTTACAAGCTAGCCAGGGCTACAGAACAAAAACCCTGTCTCAAAAACAGGGGTGTAGATACATGTGAGCTGCATGGATATGCTTATACATTTCTTTAAAAAAAAAAATAGTCCCTTGAGTCACGTCACAATCTGCAGTATAGACAGTGTAAGCAGAGACAGCTGGAGACAGCGCGGGTGTGCCAAGCCACTGTGGCACACGGGCAAGGGAGATCAGAGAGCCAAGCCAGGATGCAGGGCAAGCTGACCTTTGGTGACCTCCTGCTCTGCAGTGGGTGATCACAGCTAGCAGGCATTCCGAGTCCCCGTACACCAGATCTCTGTACATCATTCCTCGGAGCTCCCAAAGGTCCCCTGCACAAGGCTCACAGCTCTCCTTGTGCACACGGCAACCGGTCCTTTCAATGTGATGTTCCAGGTTGGTTACTTCTGAGTGTCCAAGACAGGAAAGAATACAGGAACTCAAGTCTCTGCTCAGCTATTTAATTGTAATCGTGGACAGCTTCTGGCCCTTCCTTGATCCTGTCCTTTAACCTCTGAAGCCAAAGAGACAAGAGGCGTATAATCTCTAGAATGAAGTAAAATTTGGGACTACACTGACATTTGGACTTGACTCTTTCATCTCGGATCCTTTCTGAATAGGAATGTCCTGTTTTGTAAAGACCATCTCTCCCATTGCTTTCAGTATAAGCATTATAAGGATATCACACACACACACACACACACACACACACACACACACACACACATCACATATATATTATATATAAACATATATAGATGCCGGGCGTGGTGGTGTGCGCCTTTAATCCCAGCACTCGGTAGGCAGAGGCAGGCAGATTTCTGAGTTTGAGACCAGCTTGGTATACAAAGTGAGTTCCAGGACAGCCAGGGCTATACAGAGAAACCCTGTCTCAAAACACCAAAACATATTTGATATATATATATATATATATATATATATATATATACATATATGTGCACATATACATACATATATGTATATACACATATATACGCACATATACGTATATATACATATACATATATATGGATACACACACATATATATACAATATATATATATATATATATATATATGGATACGCACGTAAATGGGTACATGTTATGTATATACATATACATTTAGATATATTATATGATATAAGCCTAGTGCCTCATTGTTTACAGCTGCTCAACACGAAAAAACTCTTTCTCCTGTCTTGTTTATTTGACACCCTTTTGCCATCTCTAAACTTTCTCTAGGAGAGAGGAAGGCTGAATCTCCTCACCAAGCTCATCTCCCCCTGCTGTCAGCATCTAGAAGTGCAGGCTGGTTTGCCAGGGCCGCCAGTAAGCTGTCTATCTGGAAGAGAGGATTAATCTCAACACCTAGGTCAGCAGGGCTAAAGCTTTGCTCTAGAGGCCTCCTACTATTTGTGTAGCTTGAGGAAAGTTTGTTATTTTTGTCTTATGAGCTCATTTAATCAGCTTTTTTTTTGGGGGGGGGGCTTATGAAGACTATGTCAGTTTCCTTTCTATTCCTGACAAAGCCACTTAAGAAGGGAAGAGTTGGTGGCCAGGTGTGGTGGCTCACACCTTTAATTCTGGCATTTGAGAGGAAGAGAAAAGTGGGTCTCTGTGAGTTCTAGGCCAGCCCGGTCTATGTAGTGAGTTCCAGGATACCCAGAGCTCCTGCCTCAAACACACACACACACACACACACACACACACACACACACACACGGAGGAAGAGTTTACTCAGGCTCACAATTCAGGGTACAGAGGCCATCATGGAAAGCAGACACTTAAGGTAGCCATGTATCTTGCATTCCAGTCGGGAAGCTTGGTGAGAGAAGTGAACAAAGGCGGCCACTTAGCTGCCTTTTTGCACAGTCCAGGATCCCAACCAGGGAATGGTCCCAGCTAGTCTTCCACTTCACTGAGCCACACACAGTTAAGGCAATTTCCCAGGGACACAGCCAGATAGCCGTCTCACTGGTGATTCTAGAGCCCATGGATTTGACGGCTAGCACTAACCAGCACAGGGATCCAGAGGTTTGGGGGGAGTCTGAATAGCTCGGCCAACGTCATACAATTTGAATTAAGATTAGCAGATTTTGGTGGATGAATCATGTCCTGTCCCCTTGAGATGTCCTCATCGTAGCCCCTGGAATTTGTGAATAACTCATGGAGTCATAGATGTGATTAAGGATCATCAAATGGTGAGATTTTTTTTCCAGGTTCTCCCAATAATGGGCCCCAACGGAATGGTAAACATTCTTATAAGCGAGAGGCAGGAAGCTGGAGGTGATGTGTGTCCTGATCTTTTCTACTCAAGAGGCTGAGGTGGGAGAACTGAAAGTTCAAGACCAACCTGAGTAAGTGTCTCAAAAACAAAACAACTCTTTGAGACAGGGCCTTCCTCGTGGTCCTGACTGGCCAGCTGACCTCAAACACAGAGATCCACCTGGCTTCCACTCCCCTGGTGCTGGGCTTAAAGGCGTGCACCATGATGCCCGGATTTCTCAAATATTTGAACATGACTTTTGTAAGAGACATGAGCATTCACACAAATGATTCCGGGACTTCCAAATACAACACAGGATTGTGGACTTGAAGTCAGCCTAGATTACATCAAGTTCTAGGGCCTGCCTACCCCCCCCCCCACACACACACACTTACACGGATGGCCTAGAGAGAGAGAGAGAGAGAGAGAGAGAGAGAGAGAGAGAGAGAGAGAGAGAGAGAGAGAGAGAGAGAGAGAGAGAGAGAGGGAGGGAGGGAGGTTGAGGATTCAGGAGTCAGTCATTTGCGGTTGTGACAACAGAGCAAGATGGTGGAGTGATGCGGGGAAGACCATGGACCAAATAATACCAGTAGCTTCTGCAAGCTGAAAAAGAGAACAAGTACCCAGAGAGAAAGCAGCCTTCTCAGCTCCCTGGTGTCTTTAGCAAAGCGACAAGATACATTTGTGTTATTTGAAGTCACCATGTAGTAATTTGTTATAAATGGAACAGGGAACTAACACTTAGATTTGGGCCAGGGGGGGTAAACAGGACACCTATTTAAATGTGAGTTTCTGGGCTGGAGAGATGGCTCAGCTGTTAAGAGCACCGACTGCTCTTCTGAAGGTCGTGAGTTCAAATCCCAGCAGCCACATGGGTGGCTCACAACCATCTGTAATGAGATCTGATGCCCTCTTCTGGGGTGTCTGAAGACAGCTACAGTGTACTTCCATATAATAAATAAATAAATATAAAAAAAAATGTGAGTTTCTGAGAAACAAACATTTCTAAAATATGTGCCCCAAATGTTACATAAGGAGCCTAGTCTTAAAAATAGACCTTTGTTTATCTGAAATTCAAATTTAACTGAGCGTTCTATATTTTATTTGGCAACCTAGAAGCTGGTGACTGGAGAGAACCGAGGTCTGCAAGTCTCATGACTTGTAACCTGGGGTGGTGGCACACAGTCACTGTCTCAGAAGACAAAGGTACAAGAGTCACGAGTTAGGGGCTAGCCTGGTCTACACAGACACCCTCTATTAAAAACAAACAAAACAGATAAACACAACTCAGAATTCCCAGGCTACCTCACACGCCTTCCACATATTTAGTTTGACATCTGGCAAAATCCATGTGTCCTTATGTTCTTGAAGGTCACTTCCCACCACTCTAGGACTCCGCTTATTCGTAAGGTAGGGGAAGGATGAGGGAACTTAAGGTCATCCCTTTGAATCTGACATTCTCTTAGACCGACGAAATTTCTCTCTAGAAATGGTGTGTTGTCCTTATTCTACCTGAAAGAGATTTGCCCCGAAATGACAGTTGCACAAACCATGGATATGTGCGGTGAGGGTAGTTAATGGGTCAGACGGGGAGCCAGTAAACTCCTTTTCAAACTACTGCTGTCTCGAGACAACACTGTGAGCCCCAGAGCAGGAAACAGTTTCTGAGTTGGGGTCCAGGGCAAGAATTGTTATCTATGAAGAAATGGAGGCCAAAGTGGCTCGGCTGATGGCATACAGACACAGGCAGCCAGTGCAGACATCAGCTGAGGACGGAGTAGTTCTGCAAATGATAAGCCTGAGGTCTTGGTCTTTCGCCGCTTCTCTGTCACAGGCAGGGGGATTGCAAAAAAAGAAAGAAAGAAAGAAAGAAAGAAAGAAAGAAAGAAAGAAAGAAAGAAA
>NC_034592.1:145914417-145920560 GCF_900095145.1 Mus pahari
AAGAAAGAAAGAAAGAAAGAAAGAAAGAAAGAAAGAAAGAAAGAAAGAAAGAAAGAAAAAGAAAGAAAGAAAGAAAGAAAGAAAGAAAGAAAGAAAGATTTAATGAGAAGATGTAGAACACTAGGCATATGGCAGTGTGTTCCAGGCAAGCAGCCTGCTCTCCTTCCCCAGGCCTCAGTTTCTCCATCCATAAACCCAACTCAGCTACACAGCCCGGGGCCACCAGGCGGTGACAAGCCCCAAGCAAGCCAAAGCTGCAAAGTTCACTCATGCGCACTCCCGGATGGGCGCCGCCCACACGCGGCTCGGACGTCACTTCCGGCGCGAGGGCCGGGCCGGCCGGCCGGGGAGTGCGGGTCCGTTCTGCGCGCGCTGCCAGCCGAGGCTCCCGCCGCCGTGACCCGCGCTCCGCCCGCCGCCGGGCTGGTGAGTGCCCACGAGCCCGCGTGTGCGCCGAGGGGCCAGAGATAGGGACCAGAGAGGGCGAGACCGCCGGAAGTGGGCCGGAGGGGCGGGAGACCCCAGGAAATGGGGACACCTGGGGAGGGGGCGAAGACCGGAAGTTGGGGCCTTGGCTCGATGTCAGCGGCTCGCAGGTCTCTGGGGCTCTGAGAGAGGTGGCTTCCTGCCTCCTGTTGTGGGACGAGAGGGGATGCCCCAGAGAGAGAGATGGCTCCAGGTGGGGAGGATGTCAGGCTTTATTTCCTGTCCATCCCGTCGTTGTCGCGGCTGACAGCCACTGCTGAGCCCTTGGGGATACAGCAGGAAGCTGC
Source organism: Mus pahari (assembly GCF_900095145.1). Classification (NCBI taxonomy): domain Eukaryota; kingdom Metazoa; phylum Chordata; class Mammalia; order Rodentia; family Muridae; genus Mus; species Mus pahari. The sequence goes on from NC_034592.1 coordinate 145,915,191, forward strand.
AGGTGGAAGATAGAGACGCTGAGGCCAGGGTGGGGCTTGACCCTTCTTGGCTCTGCCTCACTGGCCAGGGCTTGCCGTACTTCCCCTGATGTTGCCGGAGTGCTGTCACGACCCGGCACCGGGTCTTGTGGTGACTCCACAGGCAAGTTCTCTGGCCTGTTGTGATGATTCGCACTGGAGGAGGTCGGTTCCCCCCTTTGTAAAGTAGCAAGCTGATGATAATCAGCGCGCTCAGTTATGGTGAAGATGAAATTTGGAGCCGGCAGTGTAGTTCAGTGGGAGAGTGGTGCCTTGCATGTGCAAGGCCCTGGGGTTTATCTCCAGCAACAAACACCCAGGAAGAAATAAGAACACGAATGTACAGTGCAGAACCCTCAGCCTGTAGGAGCTCTTTGCATCGGTCCATGGTGTAAGCCGCACGAGGCAAGGCGTTATTGTTTTCTGCTATGCCCCTAGCATCTGTCAGCACAGTGCCTGACACGTACAGGAGGCGATCAGTAATTCTTTGATAAATGACCGGGTGGGAACTGACCCTGAAGAGTTCCTAGTAGACACCTGTGACACTAAGTCAAAGTTTCTAAAGATGAACAGGAACCCAGTGCTGTGGAAACCTGGAGGAACTCGCCCTGACGAAGCCAGAGGGCTTTACAGACTAGATCACATCGCAGTTGGGCCTTGAAGATGATGAGTTGTCCCGTTGGCAGCTAACATGGAGAGGAGCCTTCATGCAGAGGGTGTCACATGTGTGAGATAGTCTAAGAATGTGGGTTATTAGTTTGTCTTCCCTGGCAAGAGGAAGAGAGAAAGGAGAGGGCCTTTGCAGTCAATCTCAGGCAGTGAATTAGGATTCCAGGCACCTACCTGTTGGAAACAGGTTGCCGTGGAAACAGCCCAGGTTAGATCCTGTGAGGTCAGCATTGTCCCATCCCTTGCTCAACACACCTCTGTAAAGTACACTAAAATAAATTATTTATGATGTGGGGGCCTATATGTCTTAATAGCTTTTTAGGTGCTACATTCAGGTAAATGCACAAGACCTGACTATCACACACTGATTACCTACACAGGTGATCAGCGAGGCCAGCCTGGGCTACAGAGTGAGTTCCAGGACAGCCACGGCTACACGGAGAAACCCTGTCTCGAAAAACCAAAAAAAAAAAAAAAAAAAAGAGAATGTGAGATGTGCTAGTCCACAGAGCTTATACTCAGGCAGCTCAGACAGTGTGGAGTCAGTTCATGCCCACTGTCCCCTCTCACCTGGATTGTTGGTGAACTTTCTACACCAGTGGTTCCCAACCTGTGGGTCGCGATTCACAAAGAGCATTGGAAAACACAGATGCTGCCATTGTGATTCAATATGATGAGGTAGCAATTGAAACACACTTATGGCTGGGGGTCAACGCAACATGTGCTGTATTAAAGGGTCACAGAGGTAGGGCGAGAACCACGGCTCTAGGTCATCACTTCCCTGCAGTTCATGTTTAAGACTAAAGTTACTTCTCACTGGTACATTCTGCGATGTGTGGGCGCTCATGGCATGGTACACACTTGGAGCGCAGAGGTCAGCTTTCTGCACTTTTACAGGGGTTTTGTAGATTTTGGAAAGTTCATTTCCATGGTTTGAAGTCGGGTAGCCAGGCTGGGGCTGCAGGTGGGCCGGCCGTTCCGCATCCCTTGTGCAATACGTGAGACGGTAGAGTCATCCTTGTGAGTAGAAATCGGATCGTGTCAAGCCAGCTCCACCTTTCCTCTCAGCATAGAAGTTGGAAGTTCTCACTGGCCTACAGCGCCCTGCCCACTAGCCCCCAACAGGCCTCTGGATTCATCAACGTTCTCTCACTTTGCTTCCTTCACTGGGGTACACTGGGCATCCAGCTTCTCCGAAAAGCCAGGCATTCTCAGATACCTTCACCCGACCATGTGATGTGTTTGGCATATCCTGTCTTCTCATCTTTGCTCAAGTGTTACCCTAGGGGAGCCTTGCCTGACTGCCCTATTTAAAACTGCAAACCTGATCCCACCTCCTACTTTCCTTCTTCATAATGGACTGGCTATTATGGTTAGAAATGTCTCCCACCTCCACTGGGCTCAATGAAGCTGGAATTTTTTTTTTCTTTATATCTTTAATCCCAGTGCCTGGGAAACCTGGTACATCCTAAGAATTTTATATTTTCTGGGTGCCTGTGTGTCATCCACTCAGGACTTAGGGTGAATCTGTGTGGGTTGGGATGAGCCGGAGGAAGAACATGCTATTGAGAGGGACCAGAATATGCGCAGAATGAGGATCTATCTTTAGAGGTTGGAATCTGAGAGAGATGGAGTGGGCAACCATAAGATTTGGAGGGAGTAGCCTGCTTGGCCACCGGCTGCAGCGGATCAGGAGTTTAGCCTGGGCGTTACAGGTGTGTACAAGAACTCTGAGATGGCCCTGCTTTTCTTGTTGAGCATGGGATGGAAGGAAGATCAGTGTCCTGTGGACAGAGGCTCTGCAGCCAGGGAGTCCTGCGGCTAGCTTATTCCCAGGACACCTTGGGCAGCTTTCCTTTGTTTTCCATTCAGTAGTGAGTGAGTGCGGACTTGCCCAGTATCAAGCCCTAGTACCAACAGACAGACAGGCAGAGTGTCGAGTTTATTAGAGTGCCTACCTAGGCAATGGGAAGGGAGATGACAAAGGAAGAGCCTTCAGTCTGTAATGCAGGTCTGGCCCCTGTGAAGGAGCCTTAGGCAGGAAGAATCTCTGAGAGCAGTCCAGGCCCTGGAAGAATCCAGCCAGAGGGACAGAGAGGCACCCACATCTCTCTTGGCCACTCACTGACTAGGGGAATTGGAGGCCGTTTGTACAAAGCCTTAAGTGGATAGTGCTTCTGACAGAACAACAGCTGGGCCCCTTGGTTCTGTGTCCTTAGCAGCAGATCTAACACATTTCCATGATCACTGTAGTAAGTTACATTGTAAAAATAAAATTCAAGCAAGCTGAACATGATGTCACATGTGTGTGTAATCCCAGCATCTAGAGGCTGAGACACGAGGTCGGCAAGTTCCAGACCATGTTGAGCTACATAGTCTCAAACAAACAAACACCAGTATAGTTAAAAATATTCTCTTAAATGTCCAGTTGTTCAGATCTATTTCTTAGAGGTAACTGTTGGTAAATTTTTTTTATCTCCTTTCATACAAATCTGATTGTTTTCTGTATTCTCTTCTGGCTTTTTCCTCCATGTCAATTCATGAGGATCTGTATCTGTCTGTCTGTCTGTCTGTCTCTCTCTCTCACTGTGTGTGTGTGTGTGTGTGTGTGTGTGTGTGTGTGATGTCAGTGTTGGGTGTCTTTATCAATTATTAATTTGGATGGGACAGATAGGGCGTGTTTATGCCACAGAGTGGATATGGAGATCAGAAGACACCTCGTGGAGTCAGTTCCCTTCTTCCACCATGTATGTCCCAGAGATCAAACTCCCACTGTTAGGCTTGGTGTCTGGTGCCTTCACTCGCTGAGCCATCTTGCTGGCCTTCCAGCTTAGTTTTTAAGACAGTCTGATGTCCTGGAGCTCACTGACCTCATTAGTCTGCTTGGCCAATGGGCTTCAGGGGTCCTCCTGTCTCTACCCCATGCTTCCCCAGCACTGAAGCTACAGACTCACAGGCAGCTGTTCCGGCTTTTGGGTGGATACTGGGGATCAAAGCAGGGGCTTGCTCACTGAACCGTCTTCCAGCCCAGTCTCGAATCTCAGTATCCACAGACTTCTCTAGAAGAGTGTATATTCTCACCAGTATTTTAGTCTTTATTTTATTTTTGGTACTGGGTTTGAATCCCAGTGTTGCTTGCTGTTTGTATTCACATTTGTGTAATGACAGGTGAGCCTCTATTTAGACTCTTCCAAGAAGACATAGTGTCTAACTGTTGGATGTGACTTAGGTATGTGACTCAGATCACGACCATTCCTCCCTGAGTTAATGTCGGAAAAACTTCCCGTCCCCCATTTCGCACACCCCCCCCCAGGTCCCATGTAAGCAACACTTCACCTTAAAAAGTTACATGCACACATATATGTGAGTATGAATATGTACATGCCAAGGTGCTCCTGGAGAGGGCACAGAAGACTAATGGGGTTAATTCTTTCAGCTTTCTGTGGGTTCTTGGGATCAGACTCTGGTCTTTAGGGTTGTGTGGCAAAAGTTGCACCATCAACCCAGAACTCACTTGTAGACCAGGTTGGCCTTGAACTCATATAGCTCCTCCTGCCTCTGCCTCCTGAGTGCCAGGATTAAAGGCGTGCACCACCACCACAGGCTTTATGCTTCACCTTCTTTTTTTTGTGTGTGTGTTTTTGGTTTTTCGAGACAGGGTTTCTCTGTGTAGTCCTGGTTGTCCTGGAACTCATTCTGTAGACCAGGCTGGCCTCAAACTTTGAAATCTGCCTGCCTCTGCCTCTCGAGTGCTGGGATTAAAGGCATGCGCCACCACACCTGGCATGCTTCACCTTCTTAATCTCACTTGTGGCCTGTGTGTCAGCAGGGACCTTGATAGCTAATGTCAGAAGAAAGTGACTCTCTGAGAACCAGCCCCTCTGTGGCCTCACTCTCTGAAAATGAGCTGCCACTGCCACCACCGGAACCTCCTGGCTACGTGTGCTCCCTGACAGAAGACTTGGTCACCAAAGCCAGGGAAGAGCTTCAGGAGAAGCCAGAGTGGAGGCTGCGGGATGTGCAGGCTCTTCGGGACATGGTGCAGAAGGAGTACCCACACCTGAGTACGTCGCTGGACGATGCCTTCCTGTTGCGCTTTCTGAGGGCCCGAAAGTTTGATTATGACCGGGCCTTGCAACTGCTGGTCAACTACCACAGCTGCAGGCGGAGCTGGCCAGAGGTCTTTAGCAACCTGAGGCCGTCAGCCCTGAAAGATGTTCTCAACTCTGGATTCCTTACAGTGCTGCCCGACACGGACCCCAGGGGCTGCCATGTCCTCTGCATCCGACCAGGTACTGGGGAATGTGTGCTCTCTGGGATGGTCTTCACCCCGTTTCCTCTCATAGTCCCCTACTTTTTTGTTTTAGTGAGGGCTCTTTTCTTTTTGGTTTTAGCTTTGTAAGAACAGCCCAGGCTGATCTCAGACTTACTGTGTAGCACAGGATGACCTTGACCTCCTAACCCTCTTGTCTTTACCTCCCGAGGGCTAAGATTTTAAGTATGTATCACCGTGGCTGGCCCCAAAACATAGTTTGGGGGTTATTTACCAGAGCGTGGGGATCTTTCCAGTGGCTATGTAGTTGAGGACTAGGGACCCCTCCCCCAGCATTTAGAGGGTGATTTATTTTTTGGGTTTTTTTGTTTTTTGTTTTTTTGATTTTGGGTTTTTTTTTTTTTTTTTTG
>NC_034592.1:145920600-145939823 GCF_900095145.1 Mus pahari
TTTTTTTTTTTTGAGACAGGATCTCATGTAGCCCAGGTTGACCTTGAACTTTCTATGTAGCTGAAGAAGACTTCAACTCCTGCCAAGTGCTGAGGGTGCCCGTGTGAACCACAGCCCCTGACAAGAGCTTGGTAATGATTTTCTGAGAATAGTAGTTACCAGCTGGGCAACACTCGAGAGGCTTGCTGCAAGTTCAAGGGCAGCATGGGCTACAGAGTAAGACTCCAGCTCAACCTCCCCACCCCTGCCAGAAAAATGGTCAAAAATAGCATTGTCATGGTTACCCTTTTCCCAAAGAGAGGAGTCATTAAATATGGGAATATCAACGAAGCATGCACCCTGCCAGCAGGAGTTGGAAGAGGGGCCTGTGGAACATGGCTGTGCTCCATCCTGCCACACCGCTGGAGGGGTGTGTGAGTGGGAGCTCACTCTTTACATGGCAAACGACAAATGCTTGAAAGCCAACCCAGACCAGTTGAAATGAGAACTCCTTCACTCAGGCGACATTTGGGTTCAGATAGTCTTGGGACTGGACTGGAGGGGTGAGCCTCCATCTCTGCCAGCCTTGGCTTGGGTTTCATCGTCAGACCAGCTCTGACCTCACAGACCCCTGGATTTCAGGTCCACTGCTTTACTTCTCTGAGAGGGAGGAGAGAGCTTCCCTTTCCCAAGAACCACACCCTAGATTAAGTCTGGCTCTGGGTGACCTGGTTATGGCTAGGATGTCATTCCAGATTGGCCAGTCAGTCCCCGTCTCTCACCGGCTCTGGAGTCAAGTGAGTTCTGTGCAGCCTGTGTGGCCAGAATGGGCAGTCTCTGTGGTGACGTAACAGTGGGAAGCAGAGGTGGCCAGGAGGGCAGGTGTCCTTACCTGTTTACTTAAGAGACAGGCTCAGAGAGCTGAAGCATCTTGCCAGAGGTTCCGCAGCTGCCACACCTGACTTCAGAGCGCAGGCTTTTAACCTCACAGTCAGTGGTGCTTTTATCTAACTCAGATGTTTCGCTGGGTTGGGAGGTTAGGGACCATCCGCTGCTGGGCAGGCGGAAACGTGGTCCCAAGAGTGCCTCTCTGGTCCACTGTGAAGCCGAGGCCTTAGAAGATGTGTCTTTCTCTGAGCACTTGTTAATATTCGTTCTGTAACACTGTCCATCTCTTGTGACCTCAGACAGATGGATACCAAGCAGCTACCCAATTACCGAGAATATTCGAGCCGTATACTTGACATTAGAAAAACTCATTCAGTCCGAGGAGACCCAGGTGAATGGGATTGTGATCCTTGCCGACTACAAGGGAGTGAGCTTATCAAAAGCATCTCATTTTGGACCTTTTATAGCCAAAAAGGTGATTGGCATCCTTCAGGTATGGCCCCTGGTCACCGCGTGCCCCTGCCGTGGGGTTTTGCTTTCCCTGAAGCCCTGTCCACTTCCTGACATCTGATGGAGGTCGACACAGCCCCCACTTCCCACAAGCAGTGAGGGTAATCTTAGTCCTTTCTACCTGCAGAAGGACCCTCTCATCTGTGCTTAACGGTTCACAGAGCCCTGTTGCTGTCATTCCAGATCAGTCCTTGAGGGAGCACGCTGAGGCAGGCAAGGGTTTATTTTTCTTTTTGATAGCTAGGGCAGCTGAGACTTAGTGAACATACGTGCAGCCTGCTCCGTGTGCCACAGCTATGGAAGACTGAGCCCTTGTTCACTGGGCTGCCCCTTGGGTGCTCCCTGTCATTGAATCTACAGTGTGCAGGCCCCTGCTGTGAACTGACTCACTTAAACCGACCACTTCTGCATTGGTCATCATTTTATTTTGTTTTTTGAAACAGAATTTCTTGTAATCTAGGCTGTCCTCACACTTGACATGTAGCCAAAGATCGACCTAATCCTCTTGTCTCACAGCTTCACCACTGTAAAGTGGAATGTCTTAGCTTCTACTGTTTTTCTTTTCTTTTCTTTTTCTTTTTTACTAAAGATTTATTTATTTCATTTATATGAGGACACTGTAGCTGTCTTCAGACACCAGCAGAGGGCATTAGAAACCCATTACAGATGGTTGTGAGCCACCAAGAGCTTGCTGGGAATTGAACTCAGGACCTCTGGAAGAGCAGTCAGTTCTCTGAACCACTGAGCCATCTCTCCAGCCCAAAACATTTCTTTTCTGAATAGACCTGGAGATTGAACCTAGAGCTCTGTATGTTAGGCAAGGGTTCTACTATTGAGCCACAGTTCAGCCATTAAAACAAACAAACAAACAAAAAAAAACCCAGAAAACAAAAAACACTTTTTATTGAGACAGAGTTTCCCCAAGGAGCTCAGGCTAGCCTTGAATTACTCTGTATATTATTTACTTTTTTGTCGCTGTGATAAAACACCATGACCAAGGCAGCTTACAGGAAAAGTTTATTTTGCTATGGTTCCAGAGAGATAATAGTCCATGGCGGCAGGGAAGCCTGGCATCAAGGGTCAAACCTTGTGGCAGGACAGGAAGTCTAACGCACAAATCAGAGAGCAGGAAGAATAGTGTGGGGCTGTGTGCTCTCAAAGCCTGTCCTCAGGGCCATGCTTCCTCCACGAGGTCACTTCTCAACTTCTCAAACAGAGCCACCAAGTGGGACCAAGTGATGAGATGCCCAAGCCTATGGGGAGTATCTCATTCAAGCCACCACATTATGTATTCTAATCAGCAAGCCTTGAACTCATAACCCTCCCATCTCGGCTGCCTGCATAGCTGTGATTGCAGGCTTGAGCCACCAGGTGAGATTGTGGAAACCTATTTGACTGTGTGGGTCACCACACTCCCCTGGCTTGCGGTGTGTTCCCCAGCAGCCCTGCTCCATGCCATATCTGATGCACCTGGGAATGCACTCGAGGCAGCTGCGACCAGGAAGGCCCACTGTCTCCCAGCAATTTCTCTGTGGACTCGGGCCTTTGTTTGCTGCTGTAAAAGGGGCTCCCCACCCAGACCCCCTCCATGTTTGTTCACACTGGGGCGCCTCCGAGGAGGCTCTGAGAGTCAGACCAGACTGCCCAGGGCCTATTATGGTTTAGAGGGGAGGGGAGCTATAGCGGAGATGGTATGCAGATAGTAGAGATGTTCTAACAAAGCGCTCTTCTCACACACAGGATGGCTTCCCCATTCGGATAAAAGCAGTTCACATAGTGAATGAACCTCGGATATTTAAGGGCATTTTCGCCATCATAAAACCATTTCTGAAGGAGAAAATTGCTAACAGGGTAAGTGATGTACTTTGAACTTGATACTTTTTAAAATATTTCCCTTGATTTTTTTGTGACACTTAGAACATCACTTTGTCCAGGAACTAATTTGGAAAGCATATGGTAAAGATAAACATGATCCATCCCTTCTCTTAGAGGCAGATGGAACTGGTCAGAATACATTGTCAGTAGGGAGAACAGGACCAGGATGTTGTGTTTACAACAGAACCTCATGTAGTCCAGGATGAAGGCAGGTTTTTTTTTTCTTCTTAAAAGATTTATTTATCTGTCCATTTTATGTATACAAGAACACCGTCACTCTCCTCAGACACACCAGAAGAGGGCATCAGATCCCACCACAGATGGTTGTGAGCCACCATGAGGTAGCTGGGAACACAGGTAGAGCAGGTAGGAAGCTGGTGTGGCTAGGGCTAAGTGATGGGGAGACTGATGGACAAAGCCTGAGAAACTAAAGGGCCAGTCTATGACAGGCCTTGTGGGCCTGCAAGATGGGAGCATCAGAAGACTTCATACAGTGACCTTACCTGAACCATACTGAAAGGAGGGGACTGTTCTAGGACAAGGCTCCAAACTGAGAGGCCAGGTAGGAGGCTGATGAGATGCTCTGAGAAAATGGTGACTGGTGGGGTGGTAGTGAATTAGTTGTGTCATGGCTGGACTGATGGTCCACTCGGTGGGGTGTGCACTGGAGGATTAAGGTGTTACAGGCACCTGGGGAACTCTGCATTCAGCACATGTTTATCTGAGCACCTGCCACAGGGAGATTGACTTGCTACTGATTTCCCCAGTACATGGGTATCTGTACTTAGAAAATGTTTTTATTAGTATCTTAGGTTTCTATTACTGTGATAAACCCATAACCAAAAGCACCTTGGCTTCCATAATCCTGATCATGGTCCACTGAGGGAAGCCAAGGTAGGAAGTTTAGGGCAGGATCCCAAGGCAGAAACATGAGGGGAGAACTGAACCAGAGACTGGAGGAATGCTGCTTACTGGCTTGCTCCTTAAAGCTTACCCCATTCGCTATTTTATATAACCCAGAACCACCTTCACAGGGATGGGAAAATGTCCCGCAGGCCCATCTGATAGGGGCCTTCCCTTCTCAGAGGATTCTAGCTTGTATCAAGTGGACAGAAACCAGCACAATTAACATGTTACTGATACTCAGCTGCATGGTGCCATCTTCATTCCCTGTACTGGCCCTCCTCACACTCCCAAGCCTCTTCCTCCCCACAGCCCCTTCTTCTTTCATGTGTGTTTTGTCTGTTTTAGTGATCCAGAGTTTATCTAGGGTTATTTACAATCTCATGAATAAAGGACCATTTACAGGAATTTGGGCACTTAAATGGTCTGAATAATGAAGAAAATGTCTCCTCGAGGAAGGAGTGGGTCCTCATGTTCCCCCAACCCCATGATGGCATGTGGAAGGGCCCAGTCTTGTGCCTGTGATCACGGCTGCTGATAGTGCTTTTTATACCATTCTGTTTTAGTTCTTCCTCCATGGGTCTGACCTGAACTCTCTCCACACAAACCTGCCAAGGAATATCCTCCCCAAGGAGTATGGGGGCACAGCTGGAGAGCTGGACACTGCCTCCTGGAACGCCGTGCTGCTGGCCTCGGAGGAGGATTTTGTGAAAGAGTTCTGTCAGCCCGTGCCTGCCTGCGACAGTCTCCTGGGCCAGCCCCTGCTTCCTGAAGGGCTGATCTCAGATGCGCAGTGCGATGACTCCATGCGAGCCGTGAAGTCCCAGCTCTACTCCTGCTATTAGGCCTCTTCCGGGAGTCGCCGTGTGTGATTCCTTCCTTCCTTAGAAATGCACAGGCTCACATGCCAGGACTTGCTCCTTCCTCTGCAGCAGCACGGAGCTGCCTGCAGAGATTTAAGGAGCGCCAGTCACAAGCAGACTTTTGACTACCTGAGTTGTTCCAGGGAAGACATGGAAATTGCCCTGGTGTACTCTTAAGTTTGCAACTTTACTCTGGAAGCTGTATCAATCTGTTTCTTATGCATCTTGGGAAGAACTAAGGTCAAAGTCATTCTAAAGTAACCAGGAGAAGAAAACTTGACTGATCACAACTCTGAAACAATTGCCAATCCTGAAAGGTGGCCACAAGTGAGACTTTTGAGTCTCTTTCCCATAAACCCTAGGTGTTGACCTCTTGCTCATCAGCAGAGTTCAAGGTTCAAGCCCCAGTTGTCATTGTTGGGCCTGGGAAGCACTGAGTGGTAAAAACCCCAGGCCTAGGTAATACTTAAAGAACAAATTTGGAAGCCAGAGGCTTCAAAGCATCCCTGGGATTCCAGGGCTAAATCTTGCAATAGAAACTTTTCTCAAACCCATAAAGCCTTACCTCTGGTTCTCCATGGAATCATGTAGGTCAACATAAAATACTGGATTCTAGGACTGTGGCTAAAAACATTTGGACCAGGAGTCCGGTCGTATGACTGGACAAGACACAGGCTTCAGCTTGTCATCTCCTAAGTGAGGCTACATGGAATGAGGGTCTTTAGGGCTGCTGAAGTTCTGTGAGGTTTCTGCTTGGAAAGATGACTACCTAGAGGTGGTTGGGTCTTTTTGTTTTGTTGTAATGTATACAACAGGCCTTATGTAAAGGAATATCATCTGGCCCTGCCTTTAAAGAAACTAGTATGTTCCTGGGAGTTGGTGGTGGCAACTGCCTTTGCAGAATGATGGGTAAACTTGAAAGGGATGGCTCTGGTGAGGCCGACCAGATCTTACACAAACTCCTTCCACACTGGAAGCAAGCATACTATATTAGAACAGCCACAGTAATTGCCAGATTTGGGCTCTTTCAGTTTTTGTCCCTGGAAACATACAGGAGCAAGCTATTGCTGGTTCACCTGGAGGCTCTGCCTTCCCAGACACACTGGAGTGTTTGTCTAGTGTGGGAGGACCACTTGGCCAGAATGTCAGCTCTGTATTTGGGTATTTTAGACACCTGACAAGGTTTCAGCCTTAACTCAAGCACTGAGTGAGGTGATTTATCTACTGGCTTTTGACTTGTTTCCTTTATATTCACTATGTATTAGTGTTAAGTATGTCAAGTACCATTGGTTGTGCATCTCCTAGACTTTACAGCTTACACAGTGCTTGGAGATCAAAGGTCAGTCGGTTGTTACTAAGCTGTTCCACCCTTAACAGCATTTCCCAAAATCTCTGCAGAAGCTCTTTACAGAAATGTACCTTAATAATGCCAATTCTGAGGGATATTCTTTTCACCTTAGATGCTAATCGTTGATCTTTTAGGTCCTGGCTGAGCTTAAGTGCCAATACATCCCTCTTGACTGCCCACTGAGACAATTTGCTGCTGAGTTTCTGCTATTTGGTTTAGCTCCTGGCCACCTAGACATCTGAAAAGACCCATATGATGGCTCCTAGCTGCCTTGATGGGTCTTATAAGCTTTCTTAGGTGGTTTGGGAGAAGGCATAAAGAAAAAAATAAATCCCTCAATCCTACTAGGTTCCCTGAATTCAAAGCATGTCACCTGACTAGCTAGTTCTTTTGTCTCCTTGACTTAACAAAGGGACAGCCAGGCTCTTGGGGATAAATCTCAGAACAGAAATGATGCCTCTTTGCGAGGCCTTTCTGGCTAGGCCAAGAGGGAGCCATTCCATCAAGCCTCTAAGGCTAGCTCTGCTATGCTCCTGCTAATGCTTGTGAACTCTAGAGCTCCGTCTTGATACCTCAGCTTTGAAGCAGGCAGTGAGACCAGGACCTCGTGGTACAAAATAAAGCAACTCCTCTGTTGAGCAGCAGGGGTGAAGCAGGCCTCAGCTGAGGGAAGCACACTGGTGGAGCCAGCAAGTGAGCAAGAACCTGGGAGTATCTGACTTTAGGCTAAGGTGCTAAACACTTCACAGCTGGAAACCCACTTTTCCTAAATTCAAGTTCATGTAGTATTGGAAGAGAATATCAACACCCTTGAGTGCTGGACGGGGGCTTGTATGCTAAACTCTGAATCCTGTTCCTGACCAACTCTCTGGCTGTAAGGACACTATACTCTGCTTGGTGCTGAAATGTCCTAGCATAGGAATGTGGGAGTTTTCTTCTTCTAGTCTGCTACAGGCTTCTAGGCAATTCAGCTTCCTAGAAATGTACGTAGTCTGCCTTCATGCAGGAATACAGATAAAAGCTACAGAAACGGCCAGAAGTGCTGGCTTCACCCCTCGGCTTTCTCCAGGCACAGGTGGATTTGAACTGCTCATATTTCATCCCAGGTTTGTTAGCATCTCAGGTTATGGGGCAGTTTCTTCAGAGTTGGAGGACTGCGGTCTTCCCTCTGAATACCTGAAATGGCTTTATTACCTAACAGGCAATTTGGATAGATGTCATCTCATCCTTGAGATCATTCATGGAACTTGCTTTTCAGTTGGGCAGCAACAGCTACACTCATCAAAAGTTTTCTTAGGACACCTCCTTTAGGAAGGAAAACGCTAAGTTGATATAAGTGTAGTTGTGCTGTGGTCATGTCAGGCAGGAACACCAGACATGTGGGCTGTTGGAAGACATCTTGGTAAGGCTCAGTACTGCAGTCCCTTCACTTTGTAAACCTGCTTTCTGCTCTCCTGACTCAGAAATGCAAGAAGCACCATCAAATGTTTCTTCTCAGCAGGAACTTGCTCCACAGGAAGGCCCAGTGGAATTTGCAGTTGGAGTCACATTTACTGGTTTGTGACCAAATTTACTGGTTTTTAATCACCTGGGGTCCTGTGTCTGGGCTTTCAACCTTTTCCCATCAGGCAGTTACTGGGAGCCGCTTTGGATTCTTGTGGATGTGCCTCAGCTTCTTGGCATATTACATAGGAACCCAACAGGTAAAATACTTGAAACTTCTCAATGGCCAAGACCTCCGAGACCCTCTCTGATGGGTGGGAACTGGGCTATTTTCCTGACCAGTCTAGGCCACCATTTTAGTCCCTGGTCACATTCCTTACTACAAACTGAAATTCAGTTTGGCTTTGAGTATAGGCACATATGGTAGACTCACCTACTTCAGTGTTTTGACCAAAAGTTTATTTTTCTAGTGCATTTTTCTAAATGGTAAAAATACATAATTTTAGTATGCATGACTGGGTCTCCAAAATAAAAACCCCTGGAAAGCTGAGTGCATTGTGGTTTTTGTTTCTGAGACAGGGTCTCACTATGTAGTCCTGATGACCTGGATAGACACAGGTTTTCTAACCATGGGCCCAAGGACAGCTTCCTGCCCTCTAGATGAGGTTGGGAGGGGCACATGGCAGGCACAGGCTAACACTGAAGATCATACCAGTTGTATATGAAGGGAAATGGACTTAGCTTCACACAGTGGTAGAAACATTATGCATTTTTCAGCTTCCAAGACAGCTATTTCTCTGGACTGATCCTGAATTCTAACAATGAGAACTAATGGTTTCTAAAGAGCTCTTATGGGATGGATATGTGTGCCAAATACACAGAGCACATAATCTCATCAAAATCTTCGGACACCATGAATGAAGTGTATTGCCTCCTTGAGAAAAATGGGGCCCGCAAATGTTAATTAGCCAGACAATCTGATTGGATCCTGCATCAGGAGGACATGATGGAATTTAGTGGCACACATTTCTCCTTACACTCATGTAACCAAACCCTGTGAGGATGGAGAGGGAAGAATCAGAGAAACAGGGAGCCAAATAAATTGGCATATACCTTAGTCCCTGCCATTCTAGCTGAGGCTGAGGTTTGGGGTTAGACTGGACAACAGCCAGACCACCATCTCTCCATTAGATCTTAGTCAGGGAGACTCCATTCCTTAAAAAATAAAAATAAAAAACCTGATATATTAACCAAGCACGACATTGAATTTACAATCCTCCTGCTTCCACACTCAAGTGCTGGAGTCACAGGTGTGCGTCAACGTACATTTTTCTTACCCTTATAGTCCAGGATGACAGAGCAATCCTATCCCAACCTCTCAAAGTGATGAGAGCACATGCATGAGCTATCAGGCCTAGCTCCTCTGGGTTCATTTCATACACTAAGTACACATAATGGCTTCATTATAACATTTTCATATATGCATGCAATGTATTCATGTTTATTTCCTTACCATATCTTCTTCCCAATGATCCCATTTTCCTAAGTAGTCCCTCTTCTACTTGGGCCTTTTCTGGTGTGAACCAGTGAGTTAAGTTAGGGTTACTTACAGGAGTATGTAGCCATTTGCCTGTCTCTCCCTTAGCAATCATTAATTGCCTACAGAGACTAGGGGAAGGGTGGAACACTATGACCCTCTGCTGACTATTATGTCCTCAGTGGGGTGTGGCCTCATTACCTACTTCCCCAAGTTTTTCATCTAAGACCGAAGTTGTAACCTAACATTTTTATACACAGGTACAGACTATGAAGGGTTCTGGGCTGAGACTTGTGTGTCACATACTAAGCTGCTACTTGCTGTTTGTTTATAGAAGGGACATAATGGCCCAGAAGAGAGCGGCTGGGTCCTCATGACTAGCCTACCTGGTATGATAGTTGAGAAACTCTAGCACAGGATGCAGGCTTGCTGCTGGCTTCCGATGACACAACTAAGTACACATACCACAGCAGAGCCAGCCCTCCAAGTCTTTCTGGGGAAGCCAGTTTCTCACTATAGGATGAGAACAGCCTGACACTTGACCTCCACTTTAAAGCAGTTGTGAGGATCAACAATACTTCTCCCTGATCTGAGGTAGAACTTTGCCTAAGCACGTGGCATTGGTTGAACATTGCCACAGTCACTGGCAATAAAAGTTTTATGTGCTTGTATTTAAGATTGGTAAGTAGGGCTAGGGTTGTGGCTTAGAGATGGGGCACATGATCAACATGTAAAAAGCAGTGGATTTTGACCCTCAGCATCATAAGGTAAAAAGCTAATAATATTTTTTTTTTAGAGAATCACTTTCATTAGGGGATTAAAAAAAAAAATGTTCGGCCGGGCATGGTGGCGCATGCCTTTAATCCCAGCACTCGGGAGGCAGAGGCAGGTGGATTTCTGAGTTCGAGGCCAGCCTGGTCTACAAAGTGAGTTCCAGGTCAGCCAGGGCTATACAGAGAAACCCTGTCTCGAAAAACCAAAAATAAAAAAAATAAATAAATAAAAATAAAAATAAAAAAATGTTCATGACCTTACCTGAATAGATACTAGACGCTACAGATATGACCTTAAGATGCTAGTGACAAAGCCAGGCAATACACCCAGGAAGCAGAGGACAGGCAGAGCTCTGTGAGTTTGAGGCTACCTTGGTCTGCATCAGTTCTCGTGCAGCCAGAACTATGGTGAGATCCTACTCGGGTGATATAAATGATGTGGGGAGATGCCCCCCCCACACACATACACCCCATACACTACACCTTGGTGGGCCCAGGAGCAATGAGGTCTATCTTTAAGTCAAACCTGGGTGGTTTTTTTTTTCTGCTTTGCCATTTCCTGGGTAACTTGGGCAAATCACTTCTCTAAGTCTCCGTTTATAAGCTATAAAAAGGAAAAGAGGTAAACACCAACTGCGTATCAGCAGATATTGCTAAATCACTGCTGGCAAATGTAGCTATTAAATGACTTGAGGGGCAGAAGAGTGAACTCAGGGCTTTGTGCATGTTAGCCACATGATATATTATTCTTCACTTGAAGACAGGCTTAAGTCAGACAGCAGAAACCAGGACATCACTGTGTAGAGTACTAAGTTGTATGCCTGGGTAACAGGATGGATGGGCCAACATAAAAGGTGTAAAGAGATGAATTGCAATTCCTGCTAATAATAAACACAGGCCCGGCACACGCTGCCAGGTAGTGATCCAGAGATAACCTGTTAGCAACATACTTTTATCTTTGTTCCTATGTAAGAAGAAAAATAAGGATTTGTCATAGACAAACCAAACAAGGATTTGTCATAGACAAAAAGGCCGTCCTGCTTACAGTCAGATCTGTTAGAATTTGGTCTAGGCTTTCAAAAATCCTACCAATAACCAGGACCATGGCTTGTTTATAGGGAGAAAGGAGTGTTACTGGAGACTGTACCTAGCACCTCATACATGCTAGGCAAACACTGCACCACTAAGCTACATGCCTCTGTTCCTTTTATTTTTTTAATTTTAAGATATGGTCTCCCTATTCAGCTCATGCTGAAATATGACCTAGAGCCAAGTCAGGCCTAGAACTTGTGATCTTCCTGCCTTAGCAGCACTAGTAACTGGGATTATACACATGCACTACCATCTTTGGCTTCCAAAGGCTATTTTCAGCAGTGCCTTTGGTTATAAAGATAAAATATGAGGCTGGGGGTGGTGGCTGCTGTCTACAGTCCACCTGTGCTTAGGGAGCAGAAGAGGGCGGGATGAGTTTGGGCTAGCACAGCATAGAGCAAGACCTTACTTCCAAACAAAGACTCGCCTAGATGGTTCTCACCCTCCCCGAAACAAGCCTTAAAATAGTTCCTCATGCTGTGGTGACCCCCAGCCATAAAATTATTTTCACTGCTGCTTCAGAATTGTAATTTTGCTACTGTTATGAATGGTAATATAAATATCTTAGGAAATCCCAGTAAAAGGGTTGTTCAACAACGACACCACCACTGCCCCCCCCCCCTGCAAAGGGGCTGTGACCCACAGATTGAAATCCGCTGACCTAGAGAGTAAACTAATTCAAGCTGGGCCAACTAGTTTTCCCCTAGCTGTAGCTAGCCTCTGCTGTTGCCTTCAATGAATTCCTAGAACATGCCACTAATCTGAATCAGGACCTTCAATCTACAGATAGAGTCTGTGATGAAATGTCAAGTGCACTCATCTGGAATGAGATAACTGAAAACAACGTCCAGTTCTGAAGTACACCCACAGGCTTGCTCAAATTGCCGGTATTTTTCATGGCTGTGGGCAGCTCTGCACACGATGTATAATTCTCGAGACTGTAATGACTGTTTCATGCTAACAGCCAGACTTAGAGTGCAGCCAAGCAATAGTGGAAATGCTCCCTGTTTTTAAGAGAACTTATTATCTCAAATTAATCTCAAGGTTATCATGGTAAAAAAACAACAAAACCCTTTATTGAACTTTATTACATTATTTTAGTTTAAAACTCCATTTTATTTTTAATCATATAAGGCAAAGAATGGGATGTTTTGAAATTTATGGTTCCCGTACTGTTAAAAACAGGTTTTTGAGCTGGGCGCGGTAGCGCACGCCTTTAATCCTAGTGCTTGGGAGAGAGGCAGGCGGATTTCTGAGTTCAAGGTCAGCCTGGTCTACAGAGTGAGTTCCAGGACAGCCAGAGCTACACAGAGAAACCCTGTCTCGAAAAACCACAAAAAAAAACCAAAACAACAACAACAACAACAAACTTTACTAGTCAAATCTTAAGTGTTAGAAGGGGAGCATTTTGCCTGAAATGTCAGATTGATTTGGAATTCTCCAAACAAGTAAACAATAAAAGAAAACCTATCACCCCATTACAGAAGGAAGGATCTTTAAGAACCTAGCTATGGTGGTACAAACCTACTCCTCAGTACTTGGATGCTAAGGCAGGATGGTCTGAGTACCAAGCAAGTCTGGGTTTCTAAACAAATACACAAACAAACAAGAAACTAAATATCTATTTTAATTAAGGACTTTTATGTTGCAAATGTAATAAACTGACATGCCTTTGACTTTCACAAAGATCATTACATTACACTGCAGTGTTTCTCAAGTGAACTTTTTCATTTTAATCAGATCTACAAAGCATTTACTGGGGTGACATCTGACAAAGCCACAGACTTTTCAAGCAGCATCAGTGTAGTATAAAAAGTAAAGGAACTCAATAGCCTTCTCTCAGCCTTATGAGCAGCTGCATTTCTGAGGACAGACCTACATACATGATTCCTTGCCAAGAACAAGAACACTACACCTCTGAAGAATGGAAATGTGGATTAATGCATTCCTTTTTGGTTTTTAAGGAGACTGTAATAGAAATATATTAAAGATAGCCTTAAATATCCAACAATCTTCTAACTTACAACTTAAACCAAAGCTGTAGGAATCTACAGGTCTTTATAAAGAATTCTCTTCACAGCACAGCTGTAGTTCATGTTAAAACACAAAAATGTTCCCTTTGTGCTATAGCCTTACAAATAAACATAATATATATGTATGTATGTATGTATGTATGTATGTGTGTGTGTGTGTGTGTGTGTGTGTATATATATATATATATGTATGAAAGCTCAGATTCTGCATCAAGCATTATTCAATCTTGCTTTTTGATATAAACCTGAATACAGCCAAATCTGCAAAGCGTTCACTTAATAGTCTAGTTGATGAAACGTAAAATGGATATGCATTTTCAGAAAAAGAGACTCTGGTCAGCTTTATCAGTATCCTTGACACACTGAGCTCAGCTGAAGTCCCGACCTGTGAGGACCAGGGGAGCCACAAGAGTCCAGAGGTAAAGGAGGAGGCACACCCAGCTGGAGCCCATTTTGATCCACACAGCTAGCCACTTGCTGGATACCTTCTGGAATTTGGCATCAGGACTAAGAAAACAAGAGGGGAGGGAGGGAGAAAAAGATTAGTATTGCAAAACTGCATCACTCCTATTCCACCCACCCTGGCCAACACCAAGAGACCCACAGTGAGACTCAGCTGGCACCATTAACCCTAGTACTGTTCTAGTACAGAGTTGAGAAGCTACTTTCAGTTATTATGGCCAAAGGTCTCTGACTCTCAAACATTTTCCTTCTTGCTAAGACGTAACTATTCTTTCAGCAATGTTAGTCAGTACTATCTGAATTACTCTAATTACCGGCAAAATGGAAATATGGTCTCTGAAATGGTTCTTCCTTAGGACATTATTACTTTGACCAGAACACTTTAATATGGCATCTCTAAAAGCACAGAAAAAAAATTATCACGGTCAAACTGAATGGCTTTTATGTCATGACTTTCTTTCTCAAATAACTAGTCTAGAAACCCACCAATAATTCCAACTGGGCTCTATTTCAAGCAGAGCATGTTGATACATGCTCGGAATCGCAGAAGTTAAGTTTGCTAGCAGAACTATAACAATGGGAAAGCTTAAAGCTAGTCTATCTCAAAGAAACCAAAAGGATTTCAGAGAAGCTCCCTTCTCTGAGACAGCAAAGGGCTCCACAATAAGGATGGTTCAGAGATGTTATGGGCATTCCCAAGGGCTGAATGCTCTTCTACCTTTATCTATGCCTCCTACCTGTACCAGCTGGTTATGGTCATCATGATGTACAAGGAGGCACAGCAGAGCATCAAGTGGAAAAAGGAGTAGCTATACTGCACCCCTTCCTTCTCGTTGTCTACAGCCCGCCGTGGCTGTCCATCCTCTTCATCATTGGCTCCATTGGTTGTATCACCAAGGATAACACTGTCACTCCCAGAGAGGGTCAGCTTGCTGACTTGGCTGTTGCTCGAAGTACGCATGCTGGAAAATAATCCCCCCACACACAAAAAAAATCACATCAAAAGGGAACTGTTTTAGATGAAATGATTCTTTTGCCCACAGATGTGTAGTTATTTCTGGGCTGTTACTACTTTGGACACAGAAAGCCTGCTGAAAGCTCTGCCCAGCAACCTGCTGCCTGCTAACTCAGGACGGACTCTTAGTAGTTGCTGCCCCACGGCTCACTTCCAGTGTCTAATCTACTACTGCATGAGTGCCTCTGCTATGCTCGTCCTGTACCACCCAGTGATTCCCAGCTAACTCACTCATCTTTCACCTCTCTTCTCAGTGCCATGGCCTCTTGAAATTCTTCCGCCATCACCCCTTTCTAGGCTGGCTGAGGAGCTTCCTCTCACTTCTCACAGCTCTCTAGGTGTCCTGCCAACACTTGCCAATCCTGCCTTGCTAGCTATAGTCACCTCTGGATTGCCAGCACTGTAGATGCTCACTAAAAGATCAAGTTAATGAGTAAATAAATACAGAGAAAGGACAAAAACTACATGATCATTTCTACAGACAGAAAAAGCAGGAGACAAAATTTGGTATTCCACCCCTTATTTGTTTATAAAGTAAATCTTTATTTTATGTAAATGATACACCGTCACTCTCTTCAGACAGCCAGAAGAGGACATCGGATCCCATTACAGACGGTCACGAGCCACCATGTGGTTGCTGGGAATTGAACTCAGGACCTCTGAAAGAGCCGTCAGTGCTCTTAACCATTGAGCCATCTCTTCAGCCCCAATTTGGTATTTTTTTCAAGATGAAAATACTCAAAGTAGGAATATTGACTTTTCTTCAACTGATGGAGCTGACATCCATCCATACTTAACGGTGAAAGATAAAAACTATCCCCCTGCCCTATATCAACAAAAAGATTCCATGTCTGAATTTACTATTTAACATTGTACCAAAAGTTCTAGCTACAGAAATCTGACAAGAAGAGATAGGCAGCAACTGATTTCAGTTGGGTCCTATATACGGAAGGCACCTATCTGTATAGTTCCAGTTACACCATGGTGAAGCTAGAATGTCAACACATAGAGGTTGACATAGGAGGATCGGGAATTCAATGGTACACACGGACAAGCTGACAAACATACACACATAAAAGTAAATGAAAGTAAAGCAAAAACCAAGTCATTCTACAGATAATAAAACAAAAGGCTCAGAATGGCAGCACATAAAACCCACTCAGGAGAAGAATGCAGAATTCAAGGTAAGCCTGGGCTACAAGAGACTGTCTCCAAAACTTGGGCTAGTAAGATAGCTCAGCAAGTAAACCTGCTTTCTATGCAACCCCCACAACCTGAATTCAACCCCTGGGAAAGAGAAAAAGCAGCTCCTGAAAGTTGTCCGATGGCCTCTGTATTATGCAGTGGGCACACACTTATCCACTTGGAAGGGGAAGGACCAATTCTAGCCTATCATCAGCAAAATAGCAAGTGTGAATCTGGCCTGGACATGAGCTCCTGTCTCAACAACAAAAAAGCACAAAATTAGCTTGCCAGCCTAACTGAGGGTACAGTTTGCTGATCTCTAGGCAACATTCCCCCCACCCCTTCTTCAAAATCAGGACCACCAAGACAGCTCAGAGTGTAAAGGTGCCTGCTGATAAGCCCGAGAGATCCATGTCCCATAAGTTGTCTATTAACCTTCACACAAACACCATGGTGTAACCATTGCTCCCCCAATAAAACATTCAAACAAGATAAAATGGCTAAAAAATTAAGTTAAATCTATACATAAACTGGAAAGCTACTGAGACTAAAATGACTAGTGTCTGAAATATTATATACCAAAGTGTTGTCAATGGTAAAAGTAAATTCAGAAGAATATATTGATGTCTCTTATTTTGCCAATTTATAGGAATGCATTCATCTTGGCTAATTTTGAATATTTCTTATTGTTATATTAGTAATCTAAGACATTGTATTGTATGGAAAGATGAAGTGATTGGGAGAATTGGTACAAATGAAGCCAGTTGCATCCGTGGTTTTGTGCCAGGGACTACTAAAACTTACAGTTCTTTACTTAATATAAATGAGGAAATAAGAACTTATGAAAAAGCGCACGCCTTTAATCCCAGCACTCGGGAGGCAGAGGCAGGCGGATTTCTGAGTTCGAGGCCAGCCTGGTCTACAAAGTGAGTTCCAGGACAGCCAGGGCTACACAGAGAAACCCTGTCTCGAAAAACCAAAAAAAAAAAAAAAAAAACAAAACAAAAAAAAAAAGAACTTATGAAAAAAAATTTCTAACAGTTATGGAGATCACACCCAGACAAGCACTCTACACTCCAAGTAACACTTTCTGCCCAATCATTGTGTTTTAGCTTAAAAGATAATTTTGAATATCCCTTTTCCAGCTCATATACAATCAAATGAAGATTTTTATCTTCTATGTAGACAGGTATATCCATAAGACCAAAAGGATTATGAGAGAATTTTCTCAACTTAAAGAAGCATACAGAGCTGGACTGGCAAAGATATGTAAACAACTTTTCATTAAAAAGAACTATATTGAACCAGGTATGGTGGCACATGCCTTTAATCCCAGCATTAGGTGAGGTCGAGGCAGGTGGATCTCTCTGAGTTCCAGGCCAGCTTGGTCTACACAAAGTGAGTTCCAGGACAGCCAGCGACAGAGAAACCCTGTCTTGAAAAAACTAAAACATACAAACAGAAAAAAAACCCACACTGTTTTAATTCTTCACAATGGTTTAAAGACAACATATTAGGGGCCGGAGAGATGGCTCAGCGGTTAAGAGCACTGACTGCTCTTCCAGAGGTCCTAAGTTCAATTCCCAGCAACCACACGGTAGCTCACAACCATCTGTATTTCTGATGCACTCTTCTGGTGTGTCTGTGAAGACAGCTACAGTGTACTTAGATATATTAATAAACAAATCTTTTTAAAAAAAAACACATATTATTCACTTTCATGAGAATATTGTAGTACGCACCTCTTACCTAGAACTTACCTAGAATATAAAAGGCAGAAAACAAAGATAATCAGTCCCCAAATATCATTCAAATTCATAAAGTGTCCATTCTGTGTCGGTGGAACATAGGTAGGAGCAAGAGTAGTTGAATTTGCAGGAGACACAGTTGGTGAAGTTAAGTGTGTGATGATGCTCATAAGGGAGGGGTTGCAGGACCGCTCTGAAATGTGACCATTTGTTATCATTAATTACAGCTCACTCCTATTCACACCAAGAATGAATCAGAGGGCTTGTCCACACACCAGTTAGCTTTATTTAAAACACAGGAAAGTTATGCTTAGAAGAATCTAAAACTCAGCGGTCAATACTATATTTACATCACAACCAATGATCTAGCTTTAGAAAAAAATGCTATCTTGAGTTTTTTTTTTTTTTTTTTTAAAGATTTATTTATTATATGTAAGTACTCTGTAGCTGTCTTCAGACACTCCAGAAGAGGGCATCAGACCTCATTACGGATGGCTGTGAGCCACCATGTGGTTGCTGGGATTTGAACTCAGGACCTTTGGAAGAGCAGTCAGTGCTCTTACCAGCTGAGCCATCTCTCCAGCCCCTATAGATATTTATGAATATCTATTGTGACTTGACTGTTTTGACAGTGTTTTACCTTGGTGCTCAGGTTTTCTAAACAGGAACTTATCCTTATTTTATTTCAGTCACTCAATATTATCATTATCATCCCGGAGGTCAAGGATCCTATAATAATCTGTATCTTTAAAAAAAAAAAAAAAAAAAACTCTGTAGAATATTCTATTGAGAAGTAATTCCTTAATCCCAGCACTCAGGGGACAGAGAAAGAAGAATCTGTGAGACCACCCTCTCTACATAACTAGCTCAGGACAGCTAGGACTACAAAAAAGGGACTTAGTCAAGTCCCACAGGGGGATGGGAGTGGGGCAGAAAACAGATATTCCACAAGCTCACTCTTAACTCTGTGACTTAGTCTAGGTTAGATAAAGCCTACACTATGCAATGGGCTGGTGTGAGCAGGCCGAACCACAGTCAAGGCAAACTCTACTGCTTGCGCCACATCCGTTCCAGCTCTAGTGTGCACACCTACCAAGAATACTTTATCTACAGTCAGCTAATCCCTTACCAGGTTCATTGGTCATGGCCGACCACGTGAGGTAAAGAGTGTACAGAGTGATGATGGAGGACTGCAGGAGGCCAGAGCGAGGCTGATATTCCTGTGGAATCAAAACAGAAACAATGTCATGGATCGCAAGGGATGACCTTCTGAAAGCCTGTGTGCCTCCACGGGATGCAGCCAGTTGTGAGAAATTGAAATCTTACTCTCCCTGAGAGTTAAAAGACGACGGGTACCCTTCAGTTTGAGTTACTCTACAAAACAGTAAGGAAGACAATGCACTTACTGACGGTTTGGAAAAATATTTCACAATCTTGAAAACTTCTGTATAACACACAAAGGCACAAAGGTTTTTAGACACTTTTTTTTTTTTTTTTTTTTTTTTTTTTTTTTTTTTTTTTTTTTGCCCAGACAGGGTTTCTCTGTATAGCTCTGGCTGTCTGGAACTC
>NC_034592.1:145939851-145955401 GCF_900095145.1 Mus pahari
CCTCTGCCTCCCGAGTGCTGGGATTAAAGGCGTGCGCCACCAAGCCTGGCTAGTTTTTAGACTCAAGTTTCTAGTCTTTTTGGTTTATTTTTTTATTTTTTTATTTTTTTTTGGTTTTTTGAGACAATATTTCACTATGGGCTCAGGGATTAAGAACACTGACTGCTCTTCCAGAGGTCCTGAGTTCAATTCCTAGCAACCACATGGTGGCTCACAGCCATCTGTAATGGGATCTGATTTCCTCTTCTGATATGTTTGAAAACAGTTATTGCATACTCACATAAGTAAATAAATCTTAAAAAAAAAAAAAAAAAAAAGATTTACTATGAAGCTCTGGTTGCCCTGAATCACAGAGATCAGCCTACCTCAGTCTCCCAAGTGTTGGGATTAAAGGCGTGCACCACCACTGCCTTGGAAACTTCAGTTCTTTGTTTGTACTAATTCTTTTTTTCTGGATACTGTGGACCAAACTCAAACCTGCTTCAAACTCCAGCATTGCTGGGGTTGGAGATGTACCATGTCCAGGAAGTAATTAAATGTGAGTTAACAATTTTATTTTGAGACAGGATCTCATGTTATCTAAAGCTGGCCTTGAACTCAGTAAGCCAAATATGATGACCTTGAACAACTGACCTTAAGCTTCCACCTCCAGAATGCTACAATTAGGGGCATGCAGCACCTTGCCTAGTGCTTTCTGCAGGGTGAGAAAGTTCTCTATCAGCCAACCAAGCCTAGGCTTTCATGTTCTTCTTAAATGTGTGTGTCTGTGTGTGCACACACACGCGCACACACACGACCTCAAGTATGGAGGTCAGGAATTGGTTCTCTTTGCACTACAGGGTTCCTTGCAGTTCAACCTGTAAGCACCTTTACTGGCTGAGGCATCTCAGATACTTCCTCTTGATTTCTTAAGAAAGGGCTGCAATACAGTTTTCCAGATCAGCCTCCGACTCCTTATGGGATTATCACACTTCACCCTTATATGAAGCTCTGTGAAGGTCAGAGGGCAGCATGCAGGAGTCAGTTCTCCTCATTAACCCTATGGGTCCAAGGAATGGAACTCAGGATACTCTACGTCTTTACTAAAGCACTGAGGTACCTCACAAGCCCCAAGTTACCTAGCTTTTAATGATCAGTAAATGAATGTTAACACAATATAGGAAGAACTCAACTTGCCATAGTGGTACATGCCAACCAAGGAGGTTCTGAGGTTCAAGGCCTAGAGCATATGGTGAGTACTAAGTCAGGTAGGGCTATAATGTGAGAGCATCTCAAAATACAGAATTTTTTTTTAAAAAAAAAAGGAAAAAATATTGCCACTCAGCAGCACATACTGACTTCTGCTTAATAAGCTCTAATTACAAAGACTTAACCATGATATGAAGAAATATAAAGTAGCTAACCACTGATATAAATTCACCGATTCACTAAGGACTGAATACCAGTGTTGCCCCTGTCTGGAATTTAAGCTTAACTAGCATTTAATCTTTCACAGGAGAAAGCAGAGAACCTCCATACCTGAACTTTAGGGAGGATGGACACAATAGAAACTGCAACACAAAAAATCAGGTTGAGGCTGATGAAGACCTTGTTTTCTGTGCAGTCGTCAGGCTTGGTGTAGAAGACGTAGAGCAGAGCGGCAAAGACGATGGAGAGGATGTAAAAGAGGCTTGTAAAGGACAGCAAGACTGGAAAGGGGGAAACAGCATGAACAGTGTCTACCATCTCAATCAAGGCTACAAGTGACATCAATCTTCTTCCATACTGTACAACTGAAGACACTTAACTCACTCCTATGGTGAGCAGTAAACCACAGGAAACTCTTGAAATGCCCCAAGGTTAAAGTTCCATACTGTTTTGAAATGATTCAGCATTAAACTCCAAAATCCACTAGGTAAAAATGTGTATATAAGCGTTTCTAGATGATTCCTGGTCTTTCAACAGCACAGTTCGGGGTCAGGTGTAATGGGTGGGTACCTGTAATCCTAGTATTTGGCAAAGCTAAAGCAGAAGGATCACATGTTTAAGGCTAGCCTAAGCTACACAGAACTCATCTCCTCAAACAAGGTCAGAGTTCATAGTAACTATATGCCGGGGATGATGTCTGGGAAATAAAACAGGCCCCTTCTGAGACTATTTCATTCTGTAGTCACTGGCTACTCTAACCTGGCTCCCTTTACAAATAATGAGATGACCTCCCTGGTCTGGGAAAACAGTTCATCTGCTACTTTCAAATATCTATAGAAATATTCCTTTACATTCACATGGATAATCAATTAGCTGTATAATTCTGAATCTGAAAGTTCTTGCTGAGCATCTCAAAAGTAGTTGCATTATAAACTGAGAGAATACAACTGACTGAATGAAGTATGCTCATCTTCCAGTGATGCATACAATTCACAACAGGCACAACTGACAAAACCTAGCTTTATAAAGGCAGCTCTAGAGCTGGAGAAAAGGTTCACTGCTCTTCCAGGTCATGGGTTTCAGTCCCAGGGGAATCTGATGCCCTCTTCTGGCATCCATAGGTGCTGCATGCACAAAATGCACAGACATAAATGCAGGTAAAACACCCTTATGCATTAAAAAAAAAAAAAAAAAAAATAGAAACCTTACACTGAGAGTTTATATATTTAAAACTGAAGTGTTACTATACATCCTACTGAAGATAGCAGTATGATGCTCTGAGGTGAGTATAGATACCTACCAGCATACCAGAGCCTTGGGTTTCCTTCCTCCATTCGATTTACACATGATTCATTCCGAGAGTGAGCCATGTCTACCAAGAGCACCAGTTGTATGAAAATGAAGAAAGTGGCCCCCAACATTCCAGCACCAAACCATACTGTAAACAAAAAGAAGTTATTTCTCACCATAAGAATAATATTTCACAATTCCCAACACACACATGGGAACTCACAACTGTTTTAACTCCAAGGTCTGACATACATACATACATACATACATACATACATACATACATACATGCATGCATACATATAAAGGCAAGACACCAATGCATATAAAATAAAAATACATTTAAAAAAAGAACAATGCAGGGCTGGTGAGATGGCTCAATGGGTAAGAGCACCCGACTGTTCTTCCAAAGGTCTGGAGTTCAAATCCCAGCAACCACATGGTGGCTCATAACCATCTGTAACAAGATCTGACTCCCTCTTCTGGAGTGTCTGAAGACAGTTACAGTGTACTTACATATAATGAATAAATAAATCTTTAAAAAAAAAAAAGAACAATGCAGTAAAGAATAACATTTCAGTATGGCTGCCAAACTTTCTCAACAGCCATCAACAGGGTAAAAGATTCTATCTCCAGCAGTACAGTATGATTGTTATTATTTCAAATTTACAGGCATTTAAGGAATGCTGTGCTGGACTTCATGCCTTTAGAAGCATTATATCTATGTGTGTCAGCATGCACAGACACCAGAAACTGTTTCTGTGATTCAGTTTCCTCCTTAACATTATTAATGCGAGATAATAGGGGTCACGGTCAGGCTGGACATCAGGTTTCCTGGCAATTTCACCCTCTGAGAACTTTTAAAACTTTAGTTTGTACCAAAAGGAGCCTAGTGAAATGATCTACGAGAGGTCTACCCATGACCATGCACTAGCCAATTATGAGTATAAAAGTCCTTTAAAAATGGACAGACCAAGGCCAGGCATGGTGGCATACGCCTTTTTAACACTTGAGAGGCAGAGGCAGAGAATTTCTGAGTTCAAGGCCAACCTGATCTACAGAGTGAGTTCCAGGACAGCCAGGGCTACACAGAGAAACCCTGTCTCAAGAAAACAAAAACAAACAAACAAACAAAATGGACAGACCAAGCATAAGCTAGTTCCTCCAATTGTCTCTTGATGCTCAAGCTCAGGGGTATACTGTTTTGTTGTTTTTTGTTTTTTTTTTGGGGGGAGGATTTTTTTGTTTTGTCCTTTTTAAAAATTCTATTTAATTAATATACGAGTATTCTGCTGCAAATACATCTGCATGCCAGAAGATCCCCTTATAGATAGTTGTAAGTCATCATGTGGTTGCTGGGAATTGAACTCATGACCTCTGGAAGAGCAGCCAGTGCTCTTAACCACTAAACCATCTCTCCAGCCCCAGTACATTATTTTTAAAACCACTATTACATCAGTGTTTGACTGGGGTTGGAGTAGTATCTGTCTTTTTGCAGAGCTTAGCAGTATTTTCCAGACAATACATGACAATAAATTTAAATTTCCTCTAATTGTTTTAGTTTTAAGCTTGTACAAACGAAATTATTTCAGTTAATATATTCAGGTTATGGTCAGGATCATCGACAGTCTAAATGTGTTTCCAAGGTGTATGTGGCTCTTGGGGGTGAAACGGGTGGCCAGGCAGACACAGACACAGAACAGGATGGTGCTACTTAGCCACTTCAATAGGGTCTCACATCCCAAAGAACTTCACAACTTTTCCTTTATTTTTAGTGTGTGTGTGTGGGGGGAAACCACACAGGAGATTGTCAGATGTCACCTGCTGCCATGGTATAAAAGTAAATTAAGACAAGGAAAAGGCAGCGTGAGAATGTTAGGTTCTCATATTGACAAGCTGATAAACTTTGTTACCAAATGAGAAGATAAACTATTAAATAGTAATTATCATACAGTTCTAGAAAACCTGAGAAGTGGACTATCTCCTGGTTTTAATCCACCACTGTCTGAAAATGTAGTTATACAACTGGATATCACGTCTTAAAGGCTAGTCCTACCAATCACTAACAGAAACGCAGCTCTTAGTCACCACAGAGTTGTACATAGTTACCCCTCAGCAGTACTTCATACCTTCAGTAAAATGGCCCCCAGGAATGTAGAAAGATCCAACCATGATACCAATAATGGCAGCTATTTTGAAGAACCAAAACCTGTTAAAATATAAAAATTCACTTATGAAATACAAATTTTCATTTTTACACTGAGAAAAATACATTTCTGATTTTAAAAATAAAGCCTAACAAGCATTTGCAACATAAATATCTAGGTTTGTGCTGGGCGGTGGTGGCACACACCTTTAATCCCAGCACTTGGGAGGCAGAGGCAGACAGATTTCTGAGTTCGAGGCCAGCCTGGTCTACAGAGTGAGTTCCAGGACAGCCAGGACAGAGAAACCCTGTCTCAAAAAAAAAAAAAAAAAAAAGGTTTGTTACTTCATTTGATTCCAGTGTACTTGATTCAGTATTTCATACAAAATACACTAAAAGCCAGGCCTTGTGACTCTTGCCTGTAATCCCAGTTACTCAAAGGGCTGAAGTATGAAGATACCAAATTCCAGCACAGCATGGGCTACAGAATAAAACAAAACCCCGTTTCAGGCTGGGTAGTGGTGGCAAACACATTTAATCCCAGCACTTGGAGGTAGAGGCAATTGGATTTCTGAGTTCGAGGCCAGCCTGGTGACTACAGAGTGAGTTGCAGGACAGCCAAGGCTACACAGAGAAACCCTGTCTCAAACAAACCAGAAAACAAACAAACAAACAAACAAACAAACAAACAACAACAAAAGGCTGAGGTTAGAGTTTAGCGGTAGAATGATTGCCCAGAACATGCAAGGCCCTAGATTCAATCTCACCTTTGCCACACACACGCACACATGCACAGTATTATAAGCAAGTTATATTGGTCCAGCAGAAAGAGGAGACCTATAACCCTTCAGATGAGCTGCATTAGCATTTCAGCATCATAGCCATAGGTAGCCATAAGAGACAACAATTACGGACAGCAAGATGGAGGTCCTAAAGGGGAAAGTCATCAGTTCCCCCAGAAGACAGAGTTACAGCATTATGGGAAGGGACCCTGACAAAGAAGACACTAGAGGAAGATAGGTTACTGGGAAATTTGGAGGGGTTTCTTCAATACCCAGTCTATGTATGACTTAGTATATGCACTAGTAGTTGTCACAAGGCAGGATGACACTATATAAAAATAATCTGATAATTCAAGGATGGGTGGCTTGTTAGTAGCTACAAGTGGGAGTCAGAGCCAGGGGTCAGAAGAATTGGATGGTTTCTGGGAGAGAACAATTAACATGTCACTTACATTTATGAGTAAATTTCAGAGTTTTAGCACATAAAGATAATACTTTTTTTAGAATTACAAGTTCTAACAGTTCTACATGAAGAGTCATTCATTAGTCATTATGTTTGTGGAAGAAATTATCCCCCAATCCCACATTTACAAAATAGGACACAAATACCTTGTCCATAATGACAGAACTCATTAGCAAAAAGGCCAGGACCAAATATGACTTTACATCTATAGCCTTTACTACTATCTTGAGTCGGCTATGGTGGTATGCACCTGTGACTCTGCTAGGGACGTGGAGGTGTGAGGATCAGGATTTCAAGGCCAGCCTGAGCTGATGAGGTCCTGTCTGAAAAAAACCAAATCAACCAACTAGTCAATGTGGCCTGCATGGCAGAACATGAAGTATTAAGCTTTGAGAATGGAACATACATGAACTTAAATCCTATCTTCAACCTTTCCCAGCTAAGAGACATTAGATAAAATATTTAACTTCCCTTTGATCCCAGCACTTGGGAGGCAGAGGCAGGCAGATTTCTGAGTTTGAGGCCAGCCTGGTCTACAGAGTGAGTTCCAGGACAGCCAGGGCTACACAGAGAAACCCTGTCTCAAAAAACAAAAAAAAAAAAAACTCTGGATTTCAGTTACAACATCTATAAAAACTACAATATTTGCTGGGTTATGGTGATGCACACCTTTAGTCCCAGCGCTATAGAAGAGGCAGTTGGATCTGAAAGGCCACTCTAGTCTCTGAGTTCCAGTCAAGGCTACACAGAGAAACCCTATCTGGAAAAACCAAGTAAATAAAAATAAAAAACAAATAAATAAAGTATTTAACAAAGCTCCCATTAGCTTCCAGCTGAGAAGTACATGCGAGAGAAGAAGGATCAGCAGGGGAACCAGAAGAATATATAAGTCAGCAGCTCATGGAGGTTTTTCCTTTTTTTTTTAACTGTTTATCTTCCATCTATGCTGCCTGTGTACTCATGTGTGATTATACGTGTCAAGTACACGCTTATCTATGAAGAAAACATACAATGTCTAAGCACCTATTTTACAAGGTACTTTAAAATAAAAATCTAGAAGCCTAAAAGAAAGCTATCAAAAATGATGACAACAGACAATTGTTCATGTGTACATCTGACCCCTGAGTAAGTATTCCATTGTTTCCATTCCAATGACATATTAACTGCTGAGGGAGAGGAACCACACACATTGAAAGACAATCTCACATACCCGTTGTGTACTGCTGCTCTGGGATCTTTACTTGTTTTAACGTTTAACATGAGCAAAAAGAAGGCAAAGAAAAAGATGGCCACAGCAAAGTTGATCCGATATACAGCTTTAAAACCGACCAGCACGTCACAATCTTTCTCTGCCTTTGCATCAACCATCTTGATTTGAAATCCTCCTTCACAGAATCCAGGAATCTGAGGAGGCAAGGAATTTCAATGCCATGAGAATATCAAAATCAAAAAAATGCTACCTTACTATGAAGCAGGGAACTGTTAAAAATAAACAAGACCCCTTAGCAATTTCAAGACTATTTTCTCCTTGACTTCCAGCTCACTACAATCTTATTATCTAAGAACATACACAGATCACATTTAAAAACTAAAAGCTGAGATGAAGAGACTGCTTAGCAATGAAGAGCACTTTGTACTTCTGCAGAGGACCAAGACGCAGTTCCTAAGCAGTTCCTAACACCCACATGGTTGTTTACAGCTGTCCACCTGTAACTCCAGTTCCAGGGGAGCCATGCTTTCTTTTCACCTCCAAAGGCACCAAGCACACACATTGTGCACATACATACGTGCAGCCAAAAAACTCGTACACCACACACATACCACACACAAAAAATGGTTATGACAGCTGACCCTATAATCCCAAAGTTTGGGAGGCTGAAGTAAGATGACCACAAGTTCCCAGCCATCTGGGATTACATGGTGAGTTTAAGACTAGTTTGGGTCATTTAGAATGTTGTGAAGACTAGCTTGGGACATTTAGAATGTTGTGCCCAGATTGTAAAAACCCCAAGAGACCACCAGGAATCACAACCTGTTATAATCGCATGAGGGTCTTTATTCAAGCTCAAGCTTGGGCCACCAACCTTCCTGATGGAAAAGGAAGGAGAGTGAACCCCCAGAACTAAGTGAAGGGGGCTTCCCAGCCTTGGCATTACAGGAGAGGGTAAAGGAATGCCATCTTTCACACCTGATAACGTTTGTTCAGTGGGGGCAGAACCGTGCAGCTGGAAAGGGACCTTTCTGACCTGGGAAAAGTAACTTGCGATATCAGAAGCTGGTGTAGTTTTACAACAGGCCANAGCTGTCTGGGAACATTTAATTGCCCCTTTCTCATGGCCAAAAAGTGGGGCACTTATCTTTTCAAGGATGTTTGGTTCGTTTTTTTTCAAGGACAGGAGCCATCTACACCCAGGAAGTCCCAGTTATCTATCAGGAGGCTGGGATATGTATGAAAAGGGGGATTGCAGTATTCTGGCACTAGGTTGGGCTCTGTTTGCCCCCTCCGAAAGGCTGGAAGCATTTCTGCTGGGAAAAGGGTGGAGGGGAGGGGAGCTCTGCACCCTCTCTCTAGCTTCTGCTGGTATCATGACACATTTGAGATCACTCATACACAGAAAATAAAATTTTAAAAAAACTATTTTAAATGACCTTGATCAAGTATTACAGCAAAATTACAATTGTCAGCATTGTAAAATATAAAAAAGTAATTTTAAAAAACAACCACATGGTAAGATGCTATAACTTCTACTTACCTTCTTCAGCTGAGTTTGTACGCCTTCTGTCATCATGATGCAAGACACAATAGTGCCAAGGATGAGAATAAAAGCATAGATGAGCCGAGTTACAGTGGAATTCTTGGTGATGGGACAGCAACTGCACAGAAGACATGATGCACCACTACAGAGGCATGGGACCTGTAAGAGCAACACCGTGGGCCATGAGAGCTCCTTCACTGCTCTTAGGAGGCAAACTAGGGCTTAGAAATTTTAACAGAATCCCGTTTAACACGGCAATTCCCGGTAATCCCATCACTTAGAAGGCAGAGGGCAGAAGGACTATGAATTCTAGGTTACATGAGCTACAAATCAAGAAAGTTAAGGCATAGTAACACACATGCACACTCTCAGCATTTAAGAAACTTATGGAAAAGTATCAAGTTTGAAGACAACTGGGACTACATAAGAAGTCTGTCTCACAACACAAGACAATTTAAGACAAAGTAAAAATGCAGAGGCTTTAGGACCAATATTATTTCCACCACTTTAGCAAAAACATATATATATATTTTTTATAATTCTTTTTTTTTAGATGTTTTGGGTTTTTTTGTTTTGTTTTGTTTTAGATTTATTTATTTATTATATGTAAGTACACTGTAGCTGTCTTCAGACACTCCAGAAGAGGGCGTCAGATCTTGTTACGGACGGTTATGAGCCACCATGTGGTTGCTGGGATTTGAACTTAGGACCTTCAGAAGAGCAGTCGGGTGCTCTTACCCACTGAGCCATCTCACCAGCCCGCAAAAACATATTTAACCCTAGTTTTCTTTTTGTAACATGGACTCATTAATAAAGTATTTCCTCCTTTAGACTTTACCACAATAAATGAACCTACCACACCGTGCCTGAAACAGAAAGAGCTTCTAAAATATATTCACAGAGAACATTATTTTGTGTGAAAACAATGTAAGAAAACTACAAACAACTCTACTTTTGGTTTACTGTTTGCTCCCAAAATGATGCTTCATCATAAGGCAACATTACTACAGCCAGGCATGGTGGCTCATGCCTTTAATTTTAGTATTTTCGAGGGAAAAATAGGCAGATCTCTATGAATTTGATGCCAGTATGGTCTACATAGTAAGTTTCAGGCCAGCCAATGTTATACAGTGAGACCCTCTCCCAACATCACCCCACCAGCAAAATAAGACATCGCATGCTTGTTTGGAACCACCCAACTTGTGCTGATACTTGAGATTATCAAATCACAGTACAAGAATGAGTTAATGCAGATTTATAACCAATTACTATTAACAGTGGATGACTAATGCTAGAGAGATGGCTTAGCAGTTAAGTACAGTTGTTTCTCTTGAAGAGGACTGGAGTTCTGTTTCCAGTGCCCCACATGGTAGCTCACAACCAGCCTTAACTCTAGTTCCAGGAATCCAACCTTCTCTTCTGACCTCTGTGGGTACCAGGCATGCAGGTGGTGTACATACAGAAATGTAGACAAAACACTCTACACATAATCTAAAACATTTAAATACAAAAAAAAAGAGGATGACTCTAGTCTTATAACATGGTCTCAACAATCACTTTAACAGATATATCAAACTATTTGTATTAGAGCAAGCTGATTAACTTAAAAGTTCTCTCAGATGTAAAATGTGCCTAATGCCACTTTTCATCTGAACAAGGTCACTGTGAAGAATAGCATGCATGTTCAGAATATAAAGTAACCAGATCAATTCCTGACCTACAAAGGGCTCAATTTATTGCAGTATGTCCAACAGGAAGAGTGAATCTAATAAGCTCTCTATTGTCCTCTTCTGTCTTTGGTCGGTTATTCCCACCCTGGGCATTATTGGCCTGCCAAGCCCAAATCTACAAGCCAAAGAAAGTAAAGACTACCAGCAAACCAAAAGGGCAGAGGCATGCAGTCTCTAATTAACTGCAGAAGGTAACAACCCTGAGCCACAGTATTGTCAGATCAGTAGCTTCCACCCATTGCTATTGCTTACACTGATGATCAGTGATACTTTGCTTTAAAGTACTAGCAAACCAACTATAATGGTTCCTTTATACTTGGCCCAGGGAGTGGCAGTATTAAGAGGTGTAGCATTGTTGGAGTAGGCGTGTCACTGTGGGCGTGGGCTTTAAGACCCTCTTCCTTGCTGCCTGGAAGCTAGTCTTTTCCTGTTTGCCTTTGGATGAAGATGTAGAACTCTCAGCTCCTGCTTCACCTAGCCTGCCTGGGCACTGCCATGTTCCCGCCTTGATAAGGGACTGAACTTCTGAACCTGTAGGGGTAAGAACACGACCCCCAGAAACACAGCTTGACAACATATCGCTGTAATAACAAGAGGTTTTTATTCCATTTCATGGGGTCGCTCAGCCTTGCAGGGAGAGTCAACCCTGATTGTCCAAAATACAGCTATTTTATACTCTTTTAAAGGAGCTTACACAGCTATATTATTATTGGCTAGTAAAGCAACAGTATAATTTTTTGTTGTTTTTCTTTTTGGTTTTTTCGAGACAGGGTTTCTCTGTATAGCCCTGGCTGTCCTGGAACTCACTCTGTAGACCAGGCTGGCCTTGAACTCAGAAATCCACCTGCCTCTGCCTCCTGAGTGCTGGGATTAAGGCATGCGCCACCACCGCCTGGCACAACAGTATAATTTTAGTTTGGCAGAAAACTCTTGTCAGCAATCAGCAAGGTCAAAACAGTTTGTAGTTTTCCTCAGAATTCAGACAGAGAGGGATAGGGAAGTTTTCTCAAGGACGGTTATTTCTGGCAGCTATGGTCTTTATGACCACTAGTCTGTCCCTGCAGATAGGGAAGGGGCCCGGTGGTCTTCAATTTGTTTACACTGGCAGGGAAAGGGAAAGTTCTTTAAGCAGCAGGAGACAGCAGGAGATAGGGAGGGAGAAGCTGCTGCAGACAGCTTGCAGCAGGAGACAGGGAAGCAAAAGCTGCAAGCTCTGCAAATAGCTTTGGTGTACATCAGTTGAGCTAAAAACTGTACTTCGTCATACCCAGCCCGGATTAAATGTTGTCCTTATAAGAGTTGCCTTGGTCATGGTGTCTGTTACAGCAGTAAAACCCAAACCAATATACCTATTTATTTCTCTGTGTCACAAATACCTTTTAGAGGAGACTGTACTTTATACCTTTGCCTGGAAATCAGTAACTATTATGTAATCTACCTGTTACTATATGCTTTATCTTTTCTCTATTTCATAAATGAAGAACTCAGGTCAAAAATCTAGCCTCAAAGTCTCCCTCATCTGACTTAAAGAAGCAACTTCTAGAAAATATGGCCAAAGATCCCCATTTAAAGGGATGTTTTAAAGGTAGGGAATAAGTATTTCTCATGCCAATGCAACACAAACAGCACATATCTATCCCACTTAACGTTTTTCAAAAGACAAAAATCCTTATCCTCATGCTACAATCCTCCTTTTGCCTCTTCTTCTTTCCCTCCTAAATCAGACGTACAA
This sequence comes from Mus pahari, assembly GCF_900095145.1. Classification (NCBI taxonomy): domain Eukaryota; kingdom Metazoa; phylum Chordata; class Mammalia; order Rodentia; family Muridae; genus Mus; species Mus pahari. Next base: position 145,952,158 of record NC_034592.1, read on the forward strand.
GCAGCAAGACCTAATCACCTGAGTTACTCATCACCAAGAACTCAAGTCTTCCACAGATACTCTTTTCAGGAAAAAAAAAAAAAAAAAAGGCCAGGAAAGTGGCATACTTCTGTCACCGCCGCACTCAGGAGGCTGAGTTAACAGAATGAAATCCTGTCCCCCCCCAAGTAATAATAATGTAAAGCGTTTTACTAAGACATGCCAGTAGTGGGGACTCACACCTGTAGTTTCAGCACTAGACAGGCTGAGGTAGGAGGATTGCTGAAAGTTCAAGGCCAACCTGGGCTTCAAAGTAAAACCATATTTCAAAAAAAGGAAAGGCCAAACGTCTTTACCAGGAGTAGCACACTCCTACAATCCCAATAAGGAGAACTGTGACTGAAAGGCCAGCATGGGATACTCAGGGAGACCTGGTGACCTATCTCAGTAAGGCAAAAATCAAACAAATACAAAAGTCCTTTGAAATCTTTAATCCAGACTGGACCGGAGGTATAGGTGGAGGAACTCTCAGAGATGAGCTTTGCATAAACAAGGTCCTGGGTTCAATCTTAAACACCCAGAATGACCAAAGAAGATTACCTAAAATATAAAGGCATACAGTGGGTATCTACATGATTTGGCTCCCTGACACCCTGTCCCCCTTTTTTGGTGTAGGATGGGAGATGGGGTAGGTACTGGCAATTGGAGACTAAACCCACAGCCTCTGAAGACCTACCCATAAACTATAATTTGCACCTCCTTGTTTTGAGACAGGGTCTCCCGAGTGCTGAGATAACAAATGATCTGCCATTCTATGGCACTCCACAGCCTTTAGTTTTATACTATTCTCTTCTCTCATTCCACTCTGGTATCCTAACCCCCTACTGGGTAAAAACTGAATTAACAAAATTTGCAAGGAGTTTCTACATATGAACACCTGGATAGGATATTTTCAAATTATGGTTTTAAACCAGGGGGAAAAATGTACAAGATCTCTTCGACATTACTGCTGCCCTGAGACATGCCATTGACATGAGCAGAGACTGAGTCCTTGGGTCATTACATCAGTTCGGGAAGGAGAAAACAATTAGGCACTGTGGCTCAAGGTACCAAGTTCTTCTGAGGCAGATTTGTTAAGATTATTCCGTAGGTTAAAGAGATCCTAAAATTAACTTCTAAAAACGTTTTACTATCGACAAGGTGATCGGTCTAATTTCTTCACTTTATCCTCAAGGCCGCGGGGCTTCTAATTAAACGCCTACATCAGTCCCTTTTGCTCGCGACCTGCAGCGGGGCTCACTTACAAGCCCCGTTCCCAAACCCATCCAAGGAGCGCTGGCATACGCCGAACGATCAAGAAAAATGACTCCAGTGGCCCTAAGTTCCCAGACGCCACCCTCTAGCCACTCCGGAACCGGCGCCTTGGAACCTCGGGGTCGCCTGGCCGCCGGAACCCTGGGTCCGGAAGGCTGGCGGGGGCGGGGCGTCGAAATTGTAAACAATGGCGGCCCGGCCTCCCGCGACCCTCCGCCCACAGCGAGAGCCAGCCGAGCCGCCGCACCCCGACCCCGACCCCGGACGACGGCTACCGGGCCCGGACCCCCGCCCGCCCGCCCGCCCGCCCGCCCGCGCAGCCCCGGGCCTGTCCCCTCCTCTCTGCTAAGCCTCGGAGAGTGGAGGGGCCGCCCCGGGTGGCCTGACACCCATCCCCCGCGCGCCTCGGGACTCACCCAGCTGGCGAGGGAGAAGACCCCGAGGACGGCCCCCATGGTGACACCGGGGCCGAGACCCACCGCTCCGAGCGGATCCCTGCGCGGTGGCAAACTGCCGACTGAGGCGTCGTCTCAGAAACGCGACGGATCCCTCAAGCCGGAAACAGGGCCCGCCCTTCGCAGGACGCCCAGTTTACGTCATCGGGTGGCCCCGCCCACGGCCCACGGAGGGGGATGAAGGCGGAGTCTAAGGCTGCTGGGGTGGCAGAGGCCATAGAGGGTTTGTGGCATACAACTCCGGGCTCGCTTGGGGCGCTGGTGATCTGAGGCGACACAAAGATGTAGAGAGGCATAGCGTGTCCCCTCCGAACTTTCGGAAGAAGCTACATCCGAATTAAATAAAGATCTTACAGACTGTTAAGTTGTGGCTGGGCAGTACTTTGTGTTTATGGAGAGATGGAATGTTGGCAAACTCAGAGGCAAACAGGCTATGTTGGGCCATTCAATAATCAGCGTCTGTAATCCCAGCACTAAAGAGGATGAGGCTGGAGGAGCTGGAGCACAAAGCTATCCTGTGCTAATAGAGTTCCAGGCGAACAAAAAAGCCACTCTTCTTACCACATACACTACCGGAAACTTCTCCAGCCTATCTCTCTCCCTCTTCCCCCTCCCCCATCCCTTTGCCCTTCCCCTCCCTCCACAAGGGTCAGTCTGCTGGCCAGGTTCAGTCCACTACCTTCATTCCCTGTCCTAGACTCTTCCCACTGACTGTACTTGCTCTCATATCTATAATAAAAACTTTCTCCTCAGCCATACCTTGGAGCAGTCAAGTCCTCATTTTGTTGGGAACAAGCAAAAGAAACTTATGCTAAGTACTACCGTTTTCCATAAATTCAAGGTCACAGGCCCTGGGGGAGCTGGGAACTTAACAGCTCAGCAGCCTCTGTTGAAAACGATTGTCTGAGTCCAGATATTTCAGGGACAACTTCCCCATCTTGGAGGCAGAGCCAAACAAGGTCTTGTTCCCAGGCCTAGGAACGAATGCTTACCCCACTTGTCCAAATGTCTTCTTGTCTGTTAACCAGTAAAGAATATAGAAACTACTGCTATGTGAGCCAACTTGCATAAGTTATAAAAACCTATAACCGGTGCCTGTTATGCCCTAATTGACTATGTGCAGCTCGCCCACTCCTTTGTTCCCTTATCATTCTAAAATTCCGGGCCAGAGTCCAGAAGAAGACCTGGCTGCAAGAGCTGAATGAATGACCTTGAAGCCAGGTGCCCAGGATACAGCCCAGTCTCCAAAGGGTACCCATAATATCAAAATACAATTAGGTAACACTGAGGCTCCCCACTACCTCCTGCTTTGGGTTCCCATCCTTTAAAAATGTACAGATCCCAAACTGACTGGCTCCCTGAGTGCTTAGAAAATAAAGCTTTCAGCCGGGTGTGGTGGCACATGCTTAATCCCAGCACACGGTAGGCAGAGGCAGGCGGATTTCTGAGTTCCAGGACAGCCAGAGCTACACAGAGAAACCCTGTCTCAAAAAAGC
>NC_034592.1:145955491-145957162 GCF_900095145.1 Mus pahari
AAAAAAAAAAAAAAAAAAAAAAAAAGGAAAGCTTTCAGTTTTAAGCTTATGTCTAGAAGTGAGTTTTCTTTTTTGAGACTTCCACCCAGAAACCAACAATTTCACTCAATAAGTAATATGAGATACTATATACAGGAGGATTTTTTTTTTTCAGTAGAAGTTTATTCAAGGACTGAGGATTGTAGTTCAATTGGTAGAATGCTTGTCTAATATTTGAACTCCACCTCTACATAAGCCAGGCATGGTAATCAATATACACCTCGTGCTTGGCCTGTACAGGACTGAGGATAAGAAGGTCAAGGTTGGGCTGGGCTTGGTGGTATACACCTAGGATCCTTTGTGCTTGGCCTATAGAGGGAGTGGTCAAGCCAGCTCTGTCAACAGGGTCTCTAGGGAGGGATCAAGGATTGAAGAAACAGACTACAATGAGACAACAACACTATAACATGACTCCAGCCACGATAGCATGAAAAAAAATCCAGGTTTGATTTTTTGTTTGTTTGTTTGTTTGTTTGTTTGTCTGAACTCCTGATTTTATTCCCCCTCCCCACCCTCAACTGTTCCACATCCCATACCTCCTCCCCAACCCCCACCCCACCTGACCTCAACTCCCTGGGGCCTCCAGTCTCTTGGGGATTAGGTGCATCATCTCTGATTGAACACAGACCCAGGGGTCCTCTGCTCTATATGTGTTGGGGGCCTCATATCTGCTGGTGTATGCTACTTGCTGCTTGGTGGTCCAGTGTTTGAGAGATCTTGGGGGTCCAGATTAATTGAGACTGCTTGTCCCCCTACAGGGTAGCCCTCCTCCTCAGCTTCTTTCAGCCTTCCCTAATTCAACCACAGGGGTCAGCTGCTTCTATCCATTGGTTGGAGGAAAATATCTGCATCTGACCCTTTCAGCTGCTTGTTGGGTCTTCTGGAGGACAGTCATGCTAGGTCCCTTTTTGTGAGTATTCCACAGCCTCAGTAATAGTGTAAGGCTTTGGGACCTCCCCTTGAGCTGGGTCCCACTTTGGGCCTGTTGTCGCTGGACCTTCTTTTCCTCAGGTCTGCTTTTATACCATTCTAGGTACAAAGAATGTGGTCTGTGGTCGGTCCTAAGTCATAAACAAGGTAGGTAAAAAACAAGCTAAGCATAGACAAGGGTCCCATGACTACTGTATTCAGGGTCTACAAAGAACACAGTCCTAGGCTGTGACCCTGTTGAGCCTACGTCCTTGTCCTAGCCCAACTTGTCCTAGTCAAATTCCTGCCAGATTCCTAGAAGGCTGCACCCAGAGCTCTCCCTAAGGGAGGAAGATAAGAAGTTCAAGGTCAGACTGGGCTTGGTGGTTTATACCTTTAATCACAGCACTGGAGAGGCAGAGAGGCAGGAGAAGAGGTTTTGAGGTAGCCGGGTCTACATAGGGAACTTTAGAATAGCCAGGGCTACACAGAGAGAGACATTGTGGGGGGGGGGGAGAAATCATTCAAGGATACCTTCTGCTATATAGAGAGTTTGAGGCCAGCTTGAGCTACATGAGACTTTACCTAAACAAAACAAAAGAAAAAGAAAGAAAGAAAGAAAGAGTTGGATAGTTTTAATCCCAGCACTTGGGAGGCAAAGGCAAGTGGATTTCTGAGTTTGAGGCCAGCCTGATCTACAAAGTGAGTTCCAGGACAGCCAGG
>NC_034592.1:145957295-145959662 GCF_900095145.1 Mus pahari
CCAAGTAGTGGGAGTGGGTGGGTAGGGGAACAGAGGTGGGGGGAGGGGTATGGGAAACTTTCGGGATAGCATTTGAAATGTAAATAAAGAAAATAAAAAAAAAAGATTATGGGTAACATACTAAATATAAATTTCTAGAAATTAGCTGCATTATACTGGAGATTTTCTCTACCTGCTATTGTGCTAACTCAGACAAGAAAATAATGTTACTGTGCAAGTATGTTTATAACCTAATAATATTAAAATACTTTGATTTCTTTAAAAAAAAAATGGCTGAGTAGTATTCCATTGTGTAAATAAACCACATTTTCTGTAATTTCATTGCTTTGAATTGCATAAGTGAAGAAAATTATATATTATTGTATCATAATATTGTATATATTTCTTTCTTTTCTCATTATGTATATTATATATATAGTTATATATATATAATATATCTCATTTATATTTATATATATTATATATATAAAATGAGAAAAGATAAAAAAAAAAAAAAAAAGAAAGTTGGCTGAACACAAGCCAGAGAGCAAGCTTGTAAGTAGCCTTTGTGAGCTCTAACCTTTCTTTAGTTGCTGTTTCCAGGTTCCTGCCTTGAGCTGCTTTCCTGGATTTTAACCTATAAGCTGAAATAATCCGTTCCCTCCTCAAATTGCTTGTGGTCCTGGTGTTTATCACAGCAACAGATCAAACTATGGACAGCAGGTTACAGCAAAGAGGAGGAAGGAAAATTTCTTCTTTAGGTCTGATGCTATGTGATGACAACCTTGGCCTTCTGGCTGGTGGAAGCTAAGAAACCAAAGGCCTGTTAAGTTAATCACAGGATGTTGGGTCAGACACATAGGTGATGAAGGAATGAATGACTATTGAGGAAGATAAAGATAGCCCAAGGAAAACCATAAATAGACTCTGGACCTGCAACATCCCGATCTCTCTGTAGTAATCACTGAAGTTCTAATTAGTTAATCAGCCTTCCCAAAGGCTCAATGTAAGGTGTCATTCTTTAAAGGATCCCCCAGAGGACAAGACATCACATTTCACATACACAAGAGTCAAATATTAATTTTTCCTCACTGTTTGAAAGGTGAGTTGCTAGGATCTGATGTAGGAGGCTAGAAAACATCTTTAAGAAACAGGAATGGGAGCCGGGCGTGGTGGCGCATGCCTTTAATCCCAGCCCTCCGGAAGGAGGCAGAGGCTGGCGAATTTCTGAGTTCAAGGCCAGCCTGGTCTACAAAGTGAGTTCCAGGACTGCCAGGGCTACACAGAGAAACCCTGTCTCGAAAAACCTAAATAAATAAATAAATAGATAAATAAATAAAAAAGAAACAGGAATGGTTACAGAGTGAGTTCCAGGACAGTCAGGGCTATACAGAGAAACCCTGTCTCAAAAAACCAAAAAGGAACAGGAATGGCTGGTAAAGCCATTAAGGCAGAAACTCCTGGACCACAGATAACATCAAAGTCTAGACATTATGACCAGGGTTTAATCCATATTTATTTCTTCTCTGTATTTGACTAGTGTATAACATAGCAGAATATACCTAGGATTATGATAATTGAAAATACTGTCTAGCCCAACAACATGAAGGTAGCAGGTAAGGGAACTTGGTAATTTAACCAACCAGTTCCATTGTTGCTCCTGTCAATAAAATGTCAAAGTTCCTGTCATCTCTGTGAAGACCAATTTGAGGTCACTTGAACCCCTTTATCTTATTTTACCAATTCATCTATTTATTAACCCTCTTTCTTGGTTACTTTTCTGTTTGGGATGATAAGACACCAAGATCAAGACAACTTATAGGAAAAAATAGTCAGGTAGGGGCTAGAGTCCATGGTCATTATGGGGGCAGGCACGGAAGCAGACAGGCAGTCATGACTCTGGAACAGTAACAGAGAGCTTACGATCTGGTCTACAAGCACATGCAGGGGAGGAGGGGGGACATGTAACTAGGAATCCCGTGGCCTTTTCAAATGTAAAGCCCACCCCCAGAGATACACCTCCTCCAGCATGGCTACATCTCCTAATTCTTCCTGGGGCTCAAGCATTGAAACACAGGAGCCTATGGGGGCTGTTTTTATTCGGTCTTCTTCTGATCTTCATTGCTGCAGTCTCTCTGTGTGCTGGCATCCATAACTTGACTTTTGCCCTAAACCAGTGGTTCTCGACTTGTGAGACATGACCCCTTTGTAGGTTGAAGGACCCTCTCGCAGGGGTGGCCTAAGACCATCTGCATATCAGATATTTACATTAGGATTCATAATAGTAGCACACCCAAAGTTATGTAGTAGTAAGGACAATCATGTTGGGGATCCTCACAGCGTGAGTGAGGAACTGTATTAAGGGCCGGAGGCGTTGAGTTGAGAGCC
>NC_034592.1:145960803-145962245 GCF_900095145.1 Mus pahari
AGGGAGTCAGATCTTGTTACGGATGGTTATGAGCCACCATGTGGTTGCTGGGATTTGAACTCCGGACCTTCGGAAGAGCAGTCGGGTGCTCTCACCCACCGAGCCATCTCATCAGCCCTGGTTTTTTTTTTTTTTTTTTTTTAAGATATTTAAAAAATTATTTTTATTTTATTTCATTTCTTTTTCATTAATTTATTTATTCATTCACTTTACATCCTGGTAGTAGTCCCCTCCTTCCTCTCATCCCAGTCTCCCCATTCCTTCCTTCCTCTCCCTCGCCCCATTATCTTCTCTCCCCTTCTCTTCAGAGAAGGGAAACCCCCCTTTGTATACCAACCAGCCCTGGGACAGCAAGTCACAGCAGGAGCTAAGTGTATCCTCTTCCATGGCTGCAGGGCTCCATCAGGCAGTCCAGCTAGGGGAAGGAGATCCAATGGCAGGCAGCAGAGTCAGAGAGAGCCTGCGCTTCCTTCAATCGTTAGGGGACCCACATGAAGACCAAGCTGCACATCTGCGACAAATGTGCAGGGGAATTTTATTTTATGTGTATGAATGTTTTGACGACATGCTTGCCTGTGCACCACGTATATGCCTGGTGCCCACAGAGGCCAGAGGCCATAAAATCCCCTGAAACTGGAGTTAGGTGTTAGGTGTCCTGTAGTTGCTGGAAGTGTGATAGGTCCTCTTAACCACTTAGCCCCAAGTTGGTGCTTTTAATAGTCTCTAAATTGGTGTTATTGAAGAGAGTTCTTAGGTCATTTGCAACAACTGCTTAGTTACAACTCCCAATAAATGTGTCACTTTTCAGTCCTTGACCAGGTTCAAAGGTTAGCACTCCCAGTGGGAAGATGATGGCCGGCCCTAACCTGAAGGCACTGTGTTATTGCTTGCCCAGGAAGAAACCACTCTATCTTAGTCATTAATGACACTTTCCATTTCCCCTGGGTGATCTAGTTTGTGTGACAATTTATACATGACTCTCCTGTAGTAACTAAGGAACTTAAGGTGTACCAGGCACTCCTTAAATAGCTTAAGGAGCCATTCTGTCCTAAAATGCAGGAGAATCCTAGGGACCTACAGGTCTTCCGTATGTGAGACAAGAAGAGGAAACAGGGCATTCCTCTTGTGAGGTAGTCAACCCCGTTGCTCTGGCTTCTGAAAACCTGCTTATGCCTCTGGGACTGGGATGAGGCGGACCCCTTTACCTCTGTACAGTGGGATGAGAAGCAATGGAGGGGAGGGCAGCCAGTTCTCACAGCAGTGGGTTCCACCAAGCATGAGATAACTGTGATGCCCACTGCTGATGTCCATCTTTACAAACCCTTCCTTTAGCCACCCTTTGGCAAGGCAATCTTTTGATTTGGCTCTAAGGCTGCCATCCAAGGTTGTGATTCCGTTAGTGGTATGAATCAACTGATTTAATCTGAATTCAGATTGAGTCT
>NC_034592.1:145962853-145964640 GCF_900095145.1 Mus pahari
CATATAATAAATAAATAAATCTAAAAAAAAATAATAATAAGCTAGATCTGGTGGCATAAGCATCCAGAGCGATGAGCCCTCACCTAGAGCCTTGCTATTTTTTGTTTGTTTGTTTGTTTGTTTGAGACAGGGTTTCTCTGTGTAGCCCTGGCTGTCCTGAAACTCACTCTGTAGACCAGGCTGGCCTCGAACTCAGAAATTCGCCTGCCTCTGCCCCCGAGTGCTGGGATCAAAGGCGTCGCCACCACGCCCGGCTCGAGCCTCGCTATTTTACATGCCCATCTTCCACTGGCCACTTCTCTGGAGAGCTAAGGCCCCAGCCTCACTACTGCTTTCGTTCCTCCGCCCATTGCTCCCAGCCGCGTCCCTTCCCGGCCGCCGTAGCGCGAGCGACGCGGCAGTTCGGCAGTCGCGTCGCCTAGGCAACGGCTCGGCGGCGGGCTGCGGGCGCCAGGCGGCCCCGGGGAGGCGCTCGCGCCGGCGGCCGGGGCTCTACGAGGCGACAAGGCGGCAGGTAAGCGGCGGTAGAGCGGGTGGACGCGGCCCGGAGAGGAGCGGTCCGCCGGGCGACCGGCGAGGGACGGGTCGCGGGGACGCGGGGACGCGGGGCAAGGACGGAGGGCCGGACCTTTGTCCCTTGGGCCCGCGAGCTGGCGCCTGCGACGCCCTCTGACCCCGGCCGCGTTCGGGTGGGTGCGCTTTCCGCTTTTATTCTTGGGTATCTCTGGAGCCTCACTCGAAAGTTTTCCTTTTAAATAGTAATTTTTTTTTTAAAGCTCCTATTTATGAGGAGTAGCTAGGAACCGAGGAGAACGTCTGCGTGTGTCGCTCTTCGTTGGTGGTGGTGGTGGCGGGGTCGGCGAGATCGGACTTATTTCTGAGTCAGTTTTCTCACCTGCACAATGGGGATAATAATACCTGTCTTATAAGATGATCACAACGTGTATTTATATTTAAAATCCTCACTACACGGGCGCTTTTCTTGTTAATACTACGAGGAGCATCATTGAGTATTTATTGAGACCTAGGGCCCGGGCTGATCGCCAGCGGTTTAAAAAAAAAAAAAAAAAAGTTAATGAGACGTCTTGTCCTTAGGGAACTCCACTTCTGCCCGTAGGAAACTGACCTATGGACTGGAATTTGGTGTAATTTGAGCTATGGATTTTGCACGCAAAGGAAGCCGAATGCAGTGGAGGCAGTTGTAGACCTTCGGAGGTGGTCAGGGAGGGAGGATTACACACACTAGAAGGTTACTTCCAAAAGGAGGTATGTAGCCCGCTTTTGTCCTGGCCAAAAGGTAAAACGGTGCCTTGAGGAGACAGCCAAACTTCTAGAGACTCTCCCAAGACTTTCAGGCTGAAAGGGAGTCCAAAAGGTAGAAAGGGTGCCTACTTGATGTTTGAAGGGTAAGCCTCGGCTCTTCTTGTCAGACTTTTTTAGGGTCGGAGGTGACGTCATGGGTAAAGTTTTAGGATGTTTGCTTTTTTTAAAAAAATTTTTTGTGACCCTTTAAGGGATTTGTTTGTTTTAATACAGGATTTTGTGGCCTACAGGCTGGTCTCGATCAGTGCTGCTGTGTAGCTGAGGCTTGCCTTGAACTCCTGACCTTTGTGTCTCCACCTCCTGAGTTTTGAGCTTGCAGAAGATTCTAATTAGTAGCGGGTGAGCGCGTGCGCATGCCCGATCCTATGTGCGCTCTTGATCAGAAGTAGACCCCTCACCCTCTTTGGTCTCTTCACTTTTTTTTTTTGGTTTTTCGAGACAGGGTTTCTCTATAGCCCTGGCTG
>NC_034592.1:145964790-145974009 GCF_900095145.1 Mus pahari
TAAAGGCGTGCGCCACCACGCCCGGCTTGGTCTCCTCACTCTTATTTTTTGCTTTGCAGCCAGTTCTTTATGATGATTCAAAACAAAAACAAAAACAGATATTGACAATTGTCTTAGACCTTTTTTTATTATTAAAACTACATAATCTGGGTTGGATAGCTTTAGCAAGAGAAGAGGTTTCAGAGCTGTTGAGATGACTCAGCAGTTAAGAGCATGGACTGCTCTTCCAAAGGTCCTGAGTTCAAATCCCAGCAACCACATGGTGGCTCACAACCATCCGTAATGAGATCTGATGCCCTCCTCTGGTGTGTCTGAAGACAGCTACAGTGTACTTACATATAATAATAATTAAATCTTAAAAGAAAAAAAGAGAGAGAGAGAGAGAAGAGGTTTCTTTAGCTTACAGTTCTGGAGATTCTTGGGGCCCACTTCTGACCATGGCCTTTTTATGGCAGAGTTCTAGGAGGGCTCAGCTTGTTGAGCATATCACGAGATGGGGATTTCTAGGGTTCCTCTTTCTGTGGTGTGGGGGTTTAAGAGACCCTTGCCCACAGCAGGCACGGGGCACTGCCTCTGAGCTGTTTACCATTGGCTTTCTCTCAGACAGTTCCCGGATCCAGTCACAACCTCTGACCTTGTCTGATGCTAATTTCTTTCTCTGGACACCACGTCAGTATGGGTTCCTCTGTCTTCACTCACTGTCTGAAGCAGAAGTGAAATGTCAACGTGTGAACCCTTGGGACATGCCCACAAACTACATCTAACCCATAGGAAGTGTGAGGTGCCTGCCACTGGGCAGAGCTGGATGAGAAAGCTGGTTCTTATTGTGGCGATCAGGGCCTAGTTGGGAAATGAGGCTGACAGTGGCTGTGTTGCTGGGTGTTTCTGATGAGGTGAATACAATCCAGTTGGAGGTTGGGGGAAGGAGTAGTGAGAATTAGCTCTATCTGGAGAGATTGTGAGAATGGAAAAAGACAGTATTTCAAAATATTGAAAAGCAATGCCAAACCAGGCGTGGTGGCGCACGCCTTTAATCCCAGCACTTGGGATGTAGAGGCAGGCGGATTTCTGAGTTCGAGGCCAGCCTGGTCTACAAAATGAGTTCCAGGACAGCCAGGGCTATACAGAGAAACCCTGTCTCAAAAAACAAACAAACAAACAAACAAACAAATAAAAAAGCAATGTCACCTAGCCCAGCGTGGTACCTGCCTGTCTTCCCAGCATTTGGAGGTGGAGGCAGGAGGACCAAGAGTTTAAGCCCTGGCTCCAGAGCAAGTTCAAGGCTAGGCTGGGCTGAGCGAGACCTTATCTCAGCATGCACATGCACACACAGTTTATTTGTGAATTTGTTTATTTTGAGATGCTTGTTTTGTAGGCCACGCTGGCCTAAAACCTACAGTGGCTCATCTACCTCTGCCTCCAGAGTACTAGAATTAAGGGCGTGCTACCACACTGGGCAGTACTAGTGTGTTTCTGGAGGCGAAAGCAGTTCACTACAGCTCCAAGTGGAGCGTCAGTGCTGAGCAGCCGTGGTGCTTCATACCTGCAATCCAGAAAGCAGAGGCTGAAGCAGGAGGATCAGGAGTGTGGGGCCAGCCTGGGCTCTATAGCCAGGCCTTGTATCAACACTCTCTTCACCCCAAAACCCCAAATAACACTGGAAGATAATGAGAGATTTTTTTTTTTTTTTTTTTTTTTTTTTGATAATGAGAGATTTTTAAAGGCCCAGATCTGAGGGCTGCTGCTTTGCAGTCTTGGAAGAACCATTCACTTAGGTGACACCAAGAAGAAATGGCTCTGGAAGTAAGAGGAAACCAAGAATGTGTGGTCAGGTGGCCAACAGCTGCAATTAAAGTCAGAAGGTGTCAACTGAATAAATAAGTTCCAGAGGTCACTAGGGACCTGACTGAGCAGATGTGACGAAATGGCGGGGGTGGAATCTCTAATGTCCCAGCTTCCAAAGCTTCGGTGTAATGGATCAGTGGGAAGAGGTAAGAGTGGGATGTGAGAAGACAGAGCAGAGGCAGCTCCGTGCAGGGTGGCTGTGGAGGGAGGGGGAGGCTGGAGCTCCACTGAGGAGTCGGGGAAGGGTTTTCTTTAAAGCATGGGAGACAGCTTAACTGCAGTTGGCACAGAGCTGGTGGGAGGGAAGGCTGAGAAGACCCGGGAGTGCAAGGGAAACGGGATAGCACAGCTGTCTCTAGAAGGCAGGAGTGGAGAGGCTCAGGCAGAGAGGTTATTGCCAACAGTACATTGTTGGCAGGCACCAACCGCAGACAAAAGGTGTGTGTGTGGAGCGCAGACGATGCTCTCGTTATTGGCAGGTAGCAGGCCTTTTCAAACTAGTCTAGGAAGTGCTTGTCATGCACTAATCTCAATATAACCTTGTTTGGGGCAGGTTGCTGGGGGTTGAACTGAGTGCCTTGTGGGTTCTAGGCAAGCAATCTAGAATCCCTCAATGATGTAATCTTTATAAAACCTTTATGAAACAGGTTCTGTTATGATCTTCAGTTTATGGATGAAACTATGGTAAAATGCTTACTCCAGGTCAGAGTATATTTGGGTTCTGTGTTTTAGTTTGCTGAGGAGGTCGGAGTGTTTAATCCTTGTGTGTGTGTGTGTGTGTGTGTGTGTGTGTGTGTGTTGTGTGCACCTGTGTGTACAGGTGTGATGTTCTTCTCCATCACTCTCCGTCTTTCACTGAACCTAGAGTTAGGTTGGCAGCAGCAAGCCCCAGGGATCCCCTTTCCTCCATCCTCCATAGTGCTGGGGCTACAGGCATGCACAGCCATGCTTGTGTGTGTGTGTGTGTGTGTGTGTGTGTGTGTGTGTATAGCTGGGCTTGTGGGCACCATGTGGCTGCTGAGACTCAAACCCGGTCCTGAGTAGACTAGCAGCTGCTCTAACCTGAGCATCCCTCAGCCTTGTACTCATCTTTCCCGTGGATGCTGGAGGTTTAAACTTGGGTCCTCCTGTTTGGACAGCTGCTCCCCACTCAGGTTTTATTCTTGGTCACAACCTTGATGCTGTCAGTTTATACTTATATTATGTGCTGAGATAATTTGGGAAATAATTAAAAAATACTGGTGGCACATGGAAGGCAGAAGCAGGCAGATCTCCAAGTTAGAAGTCAGCCTGGTGTACAGAACGAGTTCCAGCACACCCAGGGCTGCAGAGAGAAACCCCAGCCTTAAAATCCCCACCCCCCTCCACCCCCCCAAAAAGGAAGAAAAGCAGTTGCTTCCCCAGAGGACCCAGTTTCAGTTTCCAGTACTCACGTGGTGGCTCACAACCATCTCTGACTCCAGTCCCAGGGGATCTGACACTCTCTTCTGGCCTTTGTAAGTACCAGGTATACCCATGGTCCACAGACATATATGTAGGCAAAACACCTATATACTTTTTTTTTCTTTAAGACAGTGATTCTCTGTGTAGGCCTGTCTGTCCTGTCTGTCCTGTAACTTGCTCTGTAGACCAGGCTGGCTTTGAACTTGAGATCTGCCTATCTCTGCCTCCTGAGTGCTGGGATTAAAGCTGAAACAAGCAAGTGCTTCTAACTGCTAAGCAATCACTCCAGCCTTCCCCCATAACTCAAATTTATACTTACTAAACAATCTCCATTTCTCCTCCCCCTCAGTTCTGACAGCTTGCTTGCTCGCTTCCTTCCTTCCTTCCTTCCTTCCTTCCTTCCTTCCTTCCTTCCTTCCTTCCTTCCTTCCTTCCTTCCTTCCTTCCTTCCTTCCTTCCTTCCTTCCTTCCAGATATCTCAGTAATGAAGTCACACATTCACTTTGTTTTCAGTTATCAGTTATTTCACTTAACATAGAGTCTTCAAAGTTCAGCCTTGTTATATATAACGTGCCAAGTTTTCCTCTTATTGAAACAGTCTTACTATGTAGCCCCAGCTAGTCACAAACTCAAGGCAGTCCTCCTGCCTCAGCCTCTTGTATTCTGAGCGTAAAGGTATATGCCACTGTAGTGGCTATTCCTGGTTGTCAACTTGACTGTATCTGGAATGAATTACAGTCCAGAATTGGAAGGCTCACCAGTGATCCTAATCTGGAGGCTGGGTGATAGAAGTTTCTGACCTGGATCTTGGAATGGAGATCTTGAGGCACAGTGGCTATGAATCACAGATTAAGAGAGGGAGATCTCTGAGTTTAAGGTCATCTGGGACAAAGCAAGTTCCAGATCCAGGCTTGGTGGTGCACATCTTTAATCTGGGCCACACCTTCTACTAGAGACCTACAGAAGGACATTGGAAGAAGGAAGATTCTCTCTTCTTCACCTGCTTGCCTTGTGGGACTGAGCAACTGCTAGATCCTTGGACTTCCATTCACAGCTACTGCTGACCGTGGTTGGGGAGTTTGACCACAGACTGTAAGTCATTAACAGATTCCCTTACTATATAGAGACTGTCATAAATTCTGTAACTCTAGAGAACCCTGACTAATACAGCCACCAAGCCTGGTTCCTTTTTTAAGGTTGAATAACACTTCATTGTGTGCTTCTAGCACTTGGCTTATCCATCTCCACGGGGGACTCTTGGGTTGCTTCAGTGTTTTGGCTCTGATAACTAATGCTGCTGTGAAACATGAGTGTGTGAGGAAGGGAAGCACTTTATGTCTGTGTTGTAGGTTCATGGGGGAAGTGCCCTGTACTCAGTGCCTTGTTCTCCACCACCTCCTCCTTCACCTCCAGACAGAGTCTAACTATGCAGCCTTGGCTGGCCTGAATTCATTATATAGGCCAGGCTGGTCTTGAACTCAGAGAGCCACATGCCTCTGCTTCTGGAGTACTGGGCTTTAAGATTTATACACCAGGCCATGCTACCATATTATCCCCCCACCCCACCCCCAGCCACCCAATTTTTTGGAACAGAGTATTATGTGGCTCAAACTGGCCTAGGACTCTTTTTGTAGACAGGAATGACCTTGAACTCTCCTTATCTTCCTGCTTCTGCTTACCAAATGCTGGGCATTTCAAGGAAACAAAACTTCTCAGGATCTGAGCTGGAAAAAGGGTTGGGGTTAAGAATGGATAGTGTAGCTGGGCGTGGTGGCACGCGCCTTTAATCCCAGCATTCAGGAGGCAGAGGCAGGCAGATTTCTGAGGTCGGGGCCAGCCTGGTCTACAGAGTGAGTTCCAGGACAGCCAAGGCTACACAGAGAAACCCTGTCTCGAAAAACAAAANAAAAAAAAAAAAAAACAAAATAAACAAAAGAATGGTTAGTGCTATTCCAGAGGACCTCACCCTGATTCCCAGTGCCTACATCAGGAAACTCCCAACAGCTTGAAACTCCAGAGGGGCTGCAGTCATTCTTACACACACAAAACCATAATTAAAAATATACATAAATCTTAGCAGTGTGTAGTGGCACATGCCTTTAATCCGAGTACCTTCAGGGCAGTTTGAGGCTAGCCTGGTTTACACAGTGAATTCCAGGACAGCTAGAACTACATAGTGACACCCTGTCTCCACAAAACAAAACAAAACAAAACAGAAACATTTAAAAAAATCCTAAACATAAATCTTAAAATGAATGAATAAAGAAAAAAGAATTCACAGGGTCTGGATGACCTCAGCCCATCACCTTCTCTAGGCCTACACCCCTGAGATCCGCTTCAGAGCATCTTGGAGGGAGCCAGGTGTTAATACTGACATTTGTAAATAGCTCAACACTTCAAATTTCTGAAAGATGCAAGCCCATAATCTCATCTCCCCTAGCAGCAGCCCTGTGAGGTGGGGAAGATTCTTCCTGTTTTCAGAGGGGAAACCTTAGATGAAAGGATTCTGGAGACTCCTGGAAGCTGTGACCCCTAAGTCCTGGGGTTTAAAATCTCAGCTTTCCTCCTATGCCTTTCTATATTTTTCTTCTCCCTCCCTCCCTCCCTCCCTTCCATTCACCTTTCCTTACCAACTGGAGATTGAAGGAGCCCAGGGCTAGGCAATGATAGAATGCTGAATAATAAATCCCACAGCCCTGGCCCCATGCTGCTTTTGAGACAATCTCTAGCCCAGGCCTGTAGTGAATTCCCACTAAGTAAGGGGAAATGACCTTGAACTTCTGAACCTAGAGGTATGTTCCATGCACAGTTTCTGTGGTGCTGCGGCTCACATTCAGGCTTCCTGCATGCTAGGCACGCACTCTACCAACTGAGCCACACCCTGAGCCCCTATTCTTCAAGTACCGTTTTGGAGAGATTGCAAATACCTTTTAGAAAAAGGTACCTTGGCATTGCAGTGATCTTGTCTTGCTTCATTTGATGGCTACAGCCTTTCCCCAGGCCACCCAGCTTTTCTGTTCACAATGGTTCACTCTGGGAGAAACTGTTCAAAGATGGCAGCATCCGTGATTCTGTGTTCTACAGAGTAGGTACAGTCAAGTGTGTATCTTGTCTTTAACTATCCCTTCCCCAGTCTCCTGATGTCCCCAACACACCCCCTTCCACCTTCCTGTCCTTTCTGTTGGGTATGTGTGTGTGTGTGTGTGTGTGTGTGTGTGTGTGTGTGTGTGAGAGAGAGAGAGAGAGAGAGAGAGAGAGAGAGAGAGAGAGAGAGAGAGAGAGAGAGAGAGATCAGAGTCTGAGACTAGTGGTGCTGCCTGGTGGGGATTGGTGGGGATGTTGTTGACTGATGTTGTTGCCGGGATCTTATGCAGGGTTGTGCATGTATCCACAGCTGGAGTGTGTTCATGACTGTAAAAGCCATGTTCTGTTCAGAAGACAGCACCCACATGACACTCCTCCCCTCCTGTAGCTCTTATCCCCTTTCCGCCTCTCTTCTGCAGTGTTCTTGAGCCTTGGACATAGGGAGTGTGACACGGATGTCCCCTTTAGTGCCCAGTGCTCCTGGTTGCTTATTCTCAGCATTCAGACAGTTACCACTCTCTTCAGTAGCCACTGCCTACTACAGAAAGAAGCTTCCCTGACTTAGCTAAGAGCAGCACAGATGTACAGATGGAAACATTTAGAAGGCAGTTTGGCAACATGAAAAATTTAGAAAAATAACAAAAGTAGGTTCCCCTGTAGAACCTATGATCTCTCCACTATGGCTTTTGACCAGTTTATAATATCGGGCATCAACTTCCTCCTGTGGAGCAGGCCTCAGATTCAGTCAGAAAGTGGCTGGTCACCTCCTTGACAATCATGCCACTATTGTACTAGGTTGATATTGTAGCATCCAGGATCTGGTGCTGGGTAAAATCATTACTATCCTTTCTTCTCCAGCGGCCTGAATAGCACTGTCTGGTACTAGAAAACTAGAAAGTCAAAGAATAACAGATACTCTTAACTTCACATCTCTAGCCCCTTAAGGATCTTAAAGAAAAATGTCAGCTGAGAGATGGCTCAGTGAGTAAAGTGCTTGCCTGGTAAGATTGAGGACCTTAGTGCAGTCCCCAGCACCCATGTAAAAGCCGGCCACGTATGTCTGTATGTCTGTGTGTCTGTGCTCTCAGCTCTAAGGACGTAGACACAGGAGAACCCCTGGGGCTTGCTGGCCATAGGTTTAGCTGAATCGGCATGTTCCAATTCAGTGAAAAATTCTGTCTTAAACACACGCAACACACAACTTCTGGCTTGTGAATGTGTGAGCACATAAATGTGCATACACACATCTTCTCTAATCTCTGTTTTGTCCAGAGACTGCAGAAGAATTTACACCTCCAGTCCCTCTCTGCAAGCCACCATGATGGCATAAAAGAGAGGAAGTGGCTTTCCAGACCTGATTTTGTGTTTGGCACTCATCCTTCTGTGAGCCACTTACTGAATTGAAATAATACTTGTTAAAAGTTTGGACTTCCTGGAGAGTTCTGTATAATGGAATTTCCTTCTTTACTCCTGTAGCACTCTGAACTTTTCTTTTTATAGCATTTCTCATGATGACTAGTTCCTTCCACAGTTACTTTTGCTGTGTGTGTGTGTGTGTGTGTGTGTGTGTGTTCAGTTCTTAGCTTGTTGAGGATAAGAATTCCTCCATGGACCTTTACCTACCCTTACACATAATTGGGGATCAGGTCTTTGTTCTCAGAACTAGTGAGTGAGTCAGTGCCCTTTTACTGCAGGTCCCTCTAGAAACACTGTCTTTGAATTCAATCTTAGTGGAGGCTAGTCATCGGGCTTCTTCGGTGGGTTAGATTTTGTGTTAAGGGAAAACCATAAATATTTATAAGATAATTTCTAATCTAAATAAAACAAGAGCAGATAGTAAAAAGCAGTCCTCATTCTCACCATCCAGCTTTAATAATTACTTATATTTTAGAATGAGTTATGATTGGAGATGAAGGTGGAGAGAACATTGGGGTTCTAGGGTGGCCATTTTGATTTTCTGGGTAGAGATGCAGAGCATGTAAGATGAGCAGAGTAGACAGAGAGGAGGCTGGTGGACCACTGAAAGGCCAGCATGCCTTTAGTGAAAGACTATTGTGTGCACTATCTGAGTTGACATACACAAGTGCAGAGAACAAAGCCCATCTCGTGATGAGTGATATTTAGGTGCCACTGCTGCTGGTGCCTGTGGTCAGCACTGCCCAGCAGCAGACAGAAGGGTAAGTGTGGCAGTTGAGGCACTAAATGACCTTAGGTGCCACCCTTTCCAAGCTAGAGTTTCTTCACATGAGAATGGGGCTAAGAGTATCAAAGCCATCTAAGCCATCAGAACATCACAAGTAATAAATGTAAATGCATTCTGAGTTAACATTAAGGACAATTTGCCAGAGTGTTCTGACCTCGAGGGAATCAGACCCCTGGGATGTTGGGGGTTGTATGATTTTCCATTTGGAGACCTCATGAGCTTTCTCCGAGCTCCATTTGTCAGTCCAGCAAATAAACTTTATAACATAATAAGTTCTCTTTTTCATTTGCAAAAAAGGTGTGTTTTATTGTTTCTCTGTGAGATCGAGTCACTCTATAGATTTTTGATTGGTCTCAATTGGCTATGTAGACCAGGCTGGTCTCAATGTGTGGTGGTCTTCCTGCCTTGGTTGCCTGGGGACTGCAATTATGGGCATGTACTGTTGTGCCTGGTCACATGTTTATTTTTCCTTCCTTCTTTCCTCCCCAATCTACCTCCTTCTCTCTCTCTCTCTCTCTCTCTCTCTCTCTCTCTCTCTCTCTCTCTCTCTCTCTCTCTCTTTTCTTATTTATTTAAATTATTTTTTATTAGATATTTTCTTTATTTACATTTCAAATGCTATCCCCAAAGCCCTCTATACCCTC
>NC_034592.1:145974960-145980137 GCF_900095145.1 Mus pahari
AGAGGAATTGCTAGATCTTCTGGTAGTACTATGTCCAATTTTCTGAAGAACCACCAGACTGATGTCCAGAGTGGCTGTACCAGTTTGCAATCCCACGAACAATGGAGGCATGTTCCTCTTTCTCCACATCCTTTCCGGCATCTGCTGTTACCTGAATTTTTTATCTTAGCCATTCTGACTGGTGTGAGATGGATTCTCAGGGTNGTTTTGATTTGCATTTCCCTGATAATTAAGGATGCTGAACATTTTTTCAGGTGCTTCTCAGCCATTCAGTATTCCTCAGTTGAAAATTCTTTGTTTAGCTCTGTACCCCATTTTTAAATAGGGTTATTTGATTTTCTGGAGTCTATCTTCTTGAGTTCTTTATATATATTGGATATTAGTCCCCTATCTGATTTAGGATTGGTAAAGATCCTTTCCCAATGTGTTGGTGGCCTTTTTGTCTTATTGACAGTGTCTTTTTCCTTACAGAAGCTTTGCAATTTTATGAGGTCCTGTTTGTCAATTCTCGATCTTACAGCACAAGCCATTGCTGTTCTGTTCAGGAATTTTCCCCTATGCCCATATCTTCCAGGCTTTTCCCCACTTTCTCCTCTCTAAGTTTCAGTGTCTCTGGTTTTATGCTGGTTTTATGTGGAGTTCCTTGATCCACTTAGACTTGAGCTTAGTACAAGGAGTTTGTTTATTTATTTATCTATTTATTTAATATAGAGTCTTCCTGTGTAGCTCTGGTTGGCCTCCATCTCAGAGTTCCACTTACCTGGCTCTGCTGCCAAGTGCTGAGATGAGAGCTGAGTGCCACAGAGCTCTGCTACAATGTTTATTTCCTTTTTTTTTTTTGGTTTGTTCGAGACAGGGTTTCTCTGTCTAGCTCTGGCTGTCCTGGAACTCACTTTGTAGACCAGGCTGGCCTCGAACTCAGAAATTTGCCTGCCTCTGCCTCCCAAGTGCTGGGATTAAAGGCGTGAGCCACCATGCCCGGCTCACAATGTTTATTTCTAAAGCATGAAAACACTTTCACTTTTCAGCTTGTCCATATATGCACTGGAGTTGGAATTCTTCTCAACCAAGTTGATAAAGGAATAAAAATAATTTTTCTACGTAGTACTTGGCTAAGGAGCAGTGTTGGAAAATTTTTGTAGCGGAATCTGATTCACTATCTTTTTTTTTTTTGTTTTGTTTTTNTTTTTCCAAGACAGGGTTTCTCTGTATAGCCCTGGCTGTCCTGGAATTCACTCTGTAGACCAGGCTGGCCTCGAACTCAGAAATCCGCCTGCCTTTGCCTCCCAAGTGCTGGGATTACAGGCGTGTGCCACCGCACGGGGCTGATTCACTATCTTTGAAATATAAATAGTATCCTTATTTGTCCACATTTCTCAAGGTCATTTGTCAATCCCTAATTAAAGATAACTCCGTAATCCACAGACTACTGTGTTACTCTCCCCAAAGCCAGGGTTTCTGTAGGAAAGTCAGTCTTTTATTTTTCTTTTAAATGAAAATTGAGTTTTAAGCCAACTGTTTTCCCTTCAGTGCTACAAAGAATTCTGATTATTCTTCCAAGCTCCTCAGACTTATCTGTCCCAGATAAGCACTTCATTCTGTGGGAAGAAAATGCACTACTCCGGATGTTCTAATAAACGTCTGCAGTGTTTGTTTGGACAGGACAGTCAGCTGTCACACCCCTGGGTCACAGAAACCCAGGCCAGAAGGCAAGTGTACGAGACCCCAATTCTCAGGAAGTCTTAAAATTGTTTCTTTCTTAATTTAAAAAAACTTTTTTTTTAAAAAAACCCTGCTATTTAGGCTTCACTTTTTAAATATTGGTTGCTTTTGGTAGCATAAGTTTGGCTTTTTAGCATTTGTCATTCATACCATCTTGTAATTTATGAACTTCAAGGAGATTAAACCCCAACAAACAAAAAGTGCAGTGTCCCACCGCCACCATTTAACCACACTGTATGTAGAAGTCTTCTGTTTCCTGTGCCTTCAGTGTACTTGGTGGATTCTTCTCAAGGGAGCTGGGTCAGATCATCTCTGGTCATCCTCTAGTGGTCTCTTCCTGGGAGTTCAGTCTTCCTTTCCAGGAGGTTGGTTCATTTGCTCTGACACAGGGTCTTTCTACACAGCCCACACTGCTCTTGAACTCATTCTTCTTTTTCCCCTTCCCATGTATTGGCATTTCAGGTGTTTAGAACCTCTTGCCTGTATCCCATGAGTGCTAGGTTTACAGGTAAATAGTACCTGTTTATGGAGTGCTGGAAGTTGAACCCAGAGCCTCATGCAGGCTAGGCAAGCACTATACTAAGTGGTGAGCTACATCCTTACACCTTTTTGTTTTGTTACTGAGACAGTCTCAGTCTGTAGACTTCTTCAGCTGAGTTTGTAGTTCTAGGAACTTGAACTGGAATCATTTTTACTGTCTCTCAAAGTTGATTACAGGTATGAGCCACCATACCTGGCTTCTTACCCTTATAGGATTTGCATGTATACATACTGTACATATAGAAAAATCTGTTCTTTCCATAGCTGGAGTAAACTTTTTTAAAAGTCTGTTTAACTGTATACTCACATGCAGTTGTAAGAAGTGACACAGAGGGATCGTATGTCCCCTTTGTTAGTCTCCTTTAATAAGAGCATCTTTACGATCAGGATGCAGCACAGCAGTAGTTTTTACTTCTCTTGTTGCTGTGACAAAATGCCTGGTAGGAACAAGGGCAGAGTGATTCCTTTTGGATTACAGTCCCAGAGAGTTACAGTCTATCACGTGGGGAAATACTGGCAGAGCTCATGGTTACGGGAAGTGTATAGTGGGCCTCCTCACATGGAGGGACCAGCCAGCAACACAAGAGAACCTGGGTGGCCAACCCACCTAATGACCCCATCTTAAGAGTGCTCAGAACACGAACTTGTGCCAGATTCAAACAATATCAGCTGCTACCAGACTTAGATGTTCCACATAGTGATCTTTGAAAAACACGGAAAGTTATCATTTCACTCCCAGCTGCTGTAAGGACTTTCTGTGAAGTGTGCCTCATTCTCTGCAGCCTTGGAGAGAGGAGCTGGATGAAGTTGACCTCCTGCTTGAAACAAAGCTTTATCTTATTGGGTTTTTTTTTTTGTTTGTTTTTTTTGGTTTTTTTTTTTTTTTTTTTTTTTTTTTTTTTTTTTTTTTTGTTTTTTCGAGACAGGGTTTCACTGTGTAGCCCTGGCTGTCCTGGAACTCACTCTGTAGACCAGGCTGGCCTTGAACTCAGAAATCTGCCTGCCTCTGCCTCCCGAGTGCTGGGATTAAAGGCGTGGGCCACCACGCCCGGCTGCTTTATCTTATTGTATCAACCCCATCACAGAGATCTGAGGAATATAGATTTCAGTGGGAAGTATAACCAAATGGCCTCTTTATCAAAATGACAGAGACTTATCCAACATCTGGGCAGCCAACCTGGGATCCTCCATGGTGATCTCAATCTTGATGACTTTGTTGGGGGCAGAGGTTGTGAGTCTTTGACTGCCACACAGGACAGCATTACCCTCTGGATGCCACACCCAGAAGATCTGAGAGATTTTCCTGTGAGAGAAGAATTTGGGAGCTGGCTGACCTTGGCAAGGCAATGTAGGGACAGTCTGCCCAAGTGTCTACAGTTCAGGTAGGCCCTGGTGAAGTGTGGAACAGTTCTTTGTTCACTGGTTAGCCTTCCTACACTTGAAGCAAGGTCCAGGTGGATCATTGCCGCCTGTCTTTGGAGATAGCCTCAGCTGCTGCTACCAGAATCTGGTATTCCTATCAGGGGAAAGCTTTTTCATTAAACATCTTAAATGCCAGTTTTAGTAGCTCTCTGAAGGGTTTGAGGGATAGCATCTAAACCTTGCAAATGCTGAGACGCTTTAACACACTTCCTTCCTCATTGTGGAGATCCCCAACCATAAAATTATTTTTGCTGCTACTTAACTGTAATTTTGCTACTGTTATGAATTATAGTATAAACATGTGATATGCAGGACATCTGATATGAGACCCCTGTGAAGGGGTCATTCAACCCCAAATGGATCATGACCCCTGGTTGAGAACCACTGATCTAAGTGATTCTGTATACTGATTTTAAACAAACTTTTTGTTTTTAGTTACTGGTTTTAGGCTTGACCTTGATAACATATACAGAGGCGAAAGCTCATCCTGTAAATAAATTTCATTTGTACTTAGCATGACTAGAAACATAGTTCTGAGCTCATCTCATCATTTATAAGGCCACAGGCTTTAACTTTCATGTCTTAATTATCTTTAGCAGTTTACAACAAGTTAGTAGCTTTTGTAAGCTTAGGATTTTCAGTTTTATTCCTATTGAGTTTGCTCCTTAAAATTTTGAATAGAGGATTCTTTAGCATTAAAACTTTAAACTGTAACTACAATCCACAGAGAGACTGGGAATCTTATTTTTCTGATCTTTTTACAGTGTACTTCCATAGAATATCACAGTTTCTTGTATGACTCAGTTTATACAAATAGCTAAAGCTTAACCAAGTTAATAAAGATAGAGAGACTAGACACACACCTTCAAGTCACCGTGACCCTTAACGGACATAGAATTTATTAGCCTCAATCATAAGAATATACATGGCTTAGGGGTTAGACCTTTATGACCTTAGGAATTTATAAGCCTTAATTATCAATCATTTGTTGTTTGTAAGTTCTACTTTTTATAAAAATCTGAGTTACATATATAGTAGTATGCTATAGTAAAGCTACTTTTTAAAATAAGAGTTGAATCCAAGTTACATACAAGCATGCTGTGGTAAATTAAGATTACTTATGTATATATTTTTTTTAAAGCTACCAACCTGTTTTTCTTTTTACAAGTTTTAAGATAACTTTTTGTTATAGATTGTACAGATTTTAACTTCACCCAGTGAACTTAAAAATCCAGAGATACAGAAAGTTTATACTTTAGCAAAAGTTTTAGAGATTGGGGGTGGGTGGGTGTTGGAGAGTTAAACATCACCAGGAAGAGGGCTTTGGGACAAGCAGCAGCAGTGTCCCTTAGGGAATAGTTTACTTCTTAGTTGCTTTAAAGCACGTAGTGTCTTTGTGGGGGTGTTGTTCTGCCTCATTCTTCTCTGTCAGAGATTCTCAGAATCAGGTGGCCCAGGACAGAGATTTTGGAGGAAACTTTTTTTTTTTTTTT
>NC_034592.1:145980267-145987385 GCF_900095145.1 Mus pahari
GGACCTTCAGAAGAGCAGTCGGGTGCTCTTACCCATTGAGCCATCTCACCAGCCCCCTGGAGGAAACTTTTAAAGAAGCATGCTTGGGTTTGGAGAGGGAGGACTATAACTCAACTCTAGAGCTAGGGTTTTTAGTTTTTCAAGACAGGGTTTCTCTGTATAGCCCTCGCTGTCCTGGAACTCACTTTGTAGACCAGGCTGGCCTCGAACTCAGAAATTTGCCTGCCTCTGCCTCCTAAGTGCTGGGATTAAAGGCGTGCGCCACCATGCCCGGCTTGTTTTGTTTTGTTTTTTAAAATAAAGTAGAACAGCATGTGACAATCTTTAATATTATCCATCCCCAGGAGACAGTTGAATCCTTGCAAAACTGGAATTAGGATCACAGAGAGCAACTAGAGTGAGCAGAGCATAGAATGCTCAGAGAGAAGACAAGAGCAGAGAGCAGAGAAGGCTTAGAGAGGGATTGTGGGATTGTTTGCTTATGCAACAGCAATAGCTACAGTTGTCTAGAATTTGGAAGTCAGGGGTGCCATTTTCTGGTGTTGAGCTGTACTGGGGCCAAGCCTTTTGCAGAAGCACAGTGAGGCTTTAATGGAATCCCTGTGTCTGAAGAGGAAAGACATTAGAGAAGGCAGGCGAGGAGCGGGCGACTCTAATTCTGAATGAGAGAGCTCATGGATAGAGTAAGCAGGAAAGAAGGCAATGTTTAGATTGTATAGCAAAGAGGAGGTGGGAATCCATCAGGATTCCAGTAGAGGGGTCAGGGGTCCGTCCGTGCCTTAGCAGAGAGATGCTGTGAGTCATAGTGGAGAATCATTCAGCAGACTCCAGTGAGCCAACAGGAGACATGGCCTTTATATGATTGGTGCCCAGCATGTCGGAGTGGCTCCAGGAGCCAGAGACCAAGAAGATTCTGAGTAGGAGAAACAAGTGGTTGGAGCAGGTACGGGAGAAGTGACTGACGAGGCAGACAGACTTTACAATTTGGAGTCAATTATGATATGGTGAGTGGCCGAAGCCAGCAGAAACAAATGATCCATACCGTAGGAGAGTCAAATCCTGGGTTCCTTCACTGTATGTGTATGAGAGGGCACAATAAAGAAGCTGCCAACATGACCAGATCAGAGTATAGAGACAGAGACTAGCCAGACACACCTGGCAGGAGGAGGAAGAGACTGGACATGCCCAGGGCTATCTGTGAGAGAAGGGAGACTAGCAAGAGAGGCAGAGAGAGATGGCAAGGGGTAGCAGAGGGTAGGGAGGAGGAACAGATGTTATGAAGAGAACAAATGGGTATCTGGGAGGAGGGAAGCCTGGAGAGACAAGGTGGACGTTGAAATATTCACTGCTGATTTCACCAGACTGATCCTTCAAGTAAGGAGTGCAGGCTGAGTGATGGGTTTACTGGAAGGGAAAAGAAGACAGCACGTGTTGGGCTTTGGATATGTTTGGGAGGCGCCATGTGGCACCCTGATCTGTCAGCACGCCCTGATGAGCCTATAGCTTATGTAGCTTGGGATTTATTGGGTCCACCCTCTCCTTTATCTTGGTACAGAACTTGCTAGCAGATGAAGCATTCTGTTTGAGGTGAACCCTTTATATGCCTGTAATCCTAGCACTTGGGAGGCTATGGCAAGAGTCCCATGAGTTGGCTGAGTGGTCAAAGGTGCTCGTCACATAAGCCTGAGAAACTGAATCTCAGTCTTCAGAGCCCACATTAAGATGGGAGGCAAGAACCGTCTTCACAAAGTTGTTCTCAGAATTGACATCCAGAATGCACCCTATGATACATGCCTCCCCCAGTAACAATAAATGAAAACAGACAAAAAGAAGAGTACATGGTGGCAGGATTGCTTGAATGGGGGTTCCAGGCTGTGTGGGCTTCCTGTTGAGGCCCTGCCTCCTAGCTGGGGTATGTCTAGCTCTGGGGTCCTGGGTTCCTTCCACAGCAGGAGGGAGCAAGTGCTGCAGCGAGTACAGGACCTCTGACTGTGAAGAGTTAAAGCTGGGGCATAGAGCAGTGGGGCACTGAGGGGCTTCATCCTCCCCTCAGTGGAGACAGTTGCTCATTCCTGGGGCTTCTCCAAGAGTCAGGCCTGGCTGACTCTTATTAACTGTTCTCTTTTTAGAGTCAGTGACCAAGCCTCTGTTTTGGAAGAACTTATATAATGTATACCACCTGTTATCTGTGTATTTTTAGCAGTGGGGTTTGGGTAATCCTAATCCTGTCTGGAAAAGAGCAACTGTTTACCAGAAGCGCTTTCTCTGCGCTTTGACTCAGGCTGAGTCACCCTCATTTTCCTTCCCACTGCCTCATAAGGATCTTGGCTGGGAGGGAATTTTTTTTAGGGAATTCAGTTAGCTTTTTTTTTTTTTTTTAAAAAAAAACAAAAACAAAACTCTACAAGGTTGAAAGCTATCACCGATTTCATCTCAAGGGAGTCTAAAGTTTATGCCACCCTGGTATAGTCAGTGTAGTTACGTAGCCAAACATATTCCATAGAATTTTGCCTAGACAAGTTGGCTGAGTGATTGGACAAGTGGCAGAAGTGTATGTGGGGAGAGGAGGAACAGCCTCTCGTTCATAACTGCCGCCGCCGCCGCCATAATTTCTGCTGGACTTGGGATTTTCTTCCTCTAAGTAGGAACCAGAAGCTGAAGTGGAGCCAGGGCTTTGATGTCCTCATGATGGGCTTAAGGCTGCAGAGCAGACTTCTGACAGCGCATCAGAGGGACAAATTGGGGAAGGCTTCCAGAGCAGAATGGCTAATTTCCTTATGTCTTCATTTACCATTCATTAAATGTGTTCTGCTGATCATCTGAGACGCACTAAACCCCAGGGATGCCTGCTGTCATGCCTGACAAGCGAGAATACCTGTCTCCTTTTCTACTCCCATATCTTGAGCTAATTACTGGTACAGTGTTGTGAAGATAGGACCCAGGACTTCTTGCATGCTAGGACTGCATTCTACCATTGGGCTACAACCCCAGTCCACAGGTTTTATAAACATAAAGGGAAGCATAGAGTCATTTTGGCATACACATGTGCTTTCTATGTGGCTGAAGTGAAGGATTAAGGCTTCCTGGAGGAGAAGGCACAGAAACTGAGACTGATGGGCCAATAGGGGGTTAACCAGGAGAAAGGGTAAAGGTAGGGCTAAGATGGCTGAAGAAGGTTCAAGGGTTTAAAAGAGCTATAACTGTGGCAGCCTTGAAGTGGGGGAGGGGAAGAGCTTGCTTTGGGAGGAACTGAAAGGAGGTGAGGTGACAGAAGGACAGTGAGTGTTAAGCTGAACACAGATATATACACAGACACTAGTAAGATCAGGCCACAAAGAGAACCAAGGCCAGTCAGTAAGTGGGAAATTTTATTAACCTGAGTAAACCTTACGTATGACAGAAAGTTCATGACAAATACACAAGCACCCACAGAACCAGCAGCCCCAACTTAACCTGCTGCAAGCCTTTGGGAAGGAGCTCTGCCTTACTGCTCACTGCTGGCTGCAAACTGGGAACGCGTCCATGGGGAACAGGGCTGAGCTGGAGGGGCCTGTTGCTGCTGGGTAGGCAGGGCTTCTTGCTTAGGAACACACCAGCCTCTTGGCTCTTGGCCAGTGTTTTGAGGGCAAACCCCTCAATGCTTTGTAGGAGCCCAAGTGTCATACAGAGCACCGCAGACTAGTTCCTCAAGGTGTCCCTGAAAAGCTTCCACAAAGCCTCCATTTTGAAGAAAGTCTCATAAATGAGGAAGCTGCTAAGATATTCAAGGGCCAAAAGCACTTTCTGTACTTGGCTGAAGAGCTGAGTTCAATCTCAATGTCCATAGTAGAAGGCTGGAACCAACCCCCTCAAGTTACCCGTCACATGTGTGCCATGATACACATTCATTCTCTCTCTCTCTCTCTCTCTCTCTCTCTCTCTCTCTCTCTCTCTCTCTCTCTCCTACTCACACACACACACACACACACACACTGAAACAGAGTTGCCCAGGCTGATCTGGAACTCTGATTTCCTATGTGGCCAAGACTAGTCTTGAACTTCTTATCCTATTCCATCTTCCAATAGCTAGGATTATAAGTGTGCATCACTATTCCTGGTTTAGGAAGTATTTCAATTTCTGTTAAAATTAAATTAACAAACATTTAAATGCATTGAGAGGGGTACAGGACTATTCCAAAAACAGTTTTGTTTTTTGTTTTTTGTTTCTGTTTCTGTTTTTGTTTTTGTTTTTGTTTTTGAGACAGGGTTTCTCTGTGTAGCCCTGGCTATCCTGGAACTCACTCTGTAGACCTGGCTGACCTCGAACTCAGAAATCCACCTGCCTCTGCCTCCCGAGTGCTGGGATTAAAGGTGTGCGCCACCACGCCCGACCTCTAGGAACAGTATTTTTAAAACACTACGAAATAACTGAATTCTAAGAAGTTCCTGTTTCTCCAAAGGCTGACAGACTCCTTAGGCTTTCGTATCGCTGTAGAACTGGTTATATATGCAAGCCTTGAATCTAAGTGTAAAGTGCCCCTCCCCTTGGCTCAGCACTCCTTGGGTATGTCTCAGGCTCAGGAGCCCACTGGCTGATTCCTGCTCACCCTCTACATAGCCTTTTTTCTTTTCTTTCTTTTTCCTTTCCCCTTCTTTCCCCTCATGTGTCTGGGTCCTTCCCTCCAGGGCAGCCTGAGTCAGAGTTGGAGTCAAGGATTCTGCCTCTTCTTCACTCTATCTGCCTTGTGTTTCCTTTCTGTCTCAAATCTGACATCCTCCTGCCTCAGCCTCCCAGGAGCTGGGTTTATGGTGTGTGTCACTATCCCCAACTCAGTTTGTTTCTTGTTTATATGTAGTGCTAGGCACAGGGTGAGTAGACGAAACTGGGCCAGAGGAGTGTGGAGTCTAGGCACTCTAATCCAGAAATGGGTTAGAGCATACTGTGGCATGTGTCTCTCCATAGTTGGAGCAGCCACATGGGTTTCCATTTTATTGTATCACAAATAACTCTAATATAAATCTTTTTTTGTTCGTTTGTTTTTTCGAGACAGGGTTTCTCTGTGTAACCCTGGCTTTTCTGGAACTCACTTTGTAGACCAGGCTGGCTTCGAACTCAGGAATCCGCCTGCCTCTGCCTCCTGAATGCTGGGATTAAAGGTGTACGCCACCATGCCTGGCTTTAAATCTTTCATTTATGTCAGAGAATGCACATGCTTGTAACACACAGGCATATACTGCCTTCCCTAAGGAACATAAAAACAATTTTATATATGTATGGCTATAATTCCAGCACTAAGGAAACAGAGGCAGGTGAATCTCTGTGGGTTTAAGGCTAGTTTGGTCTACAAAGTGTTCCCGGCCAACCAGGGCCAAATAATGAGCACATGTGTAGTGGTTAGAATAAGAATGAGCCCCATAGGCTCATATATTTGAATGCTTGGTGACGAGAGAGTGGCACTATTTGAAAGATTAGAAGAATTAGGAAGTGCAGCCTTGTTAGAGGACATATGCCACTAGGTTTTGAGGTTTCAGAAGCCCATTCCAGGCCCTGTCTGTCTCTGCCCCCATCACCCTCCTCTGCCCTCCACAACCCATGCCCATGGATTAGGATGTAGAGCTCTGAGCACTTCTCTAGCACTATGTCTGCCTGCCTGCTGCCAAGCTCCCCACCATGATGGTAATGGACTAGCCTCTGAAACTGTAAGCCAGCCCCAATTAAATTCTTCCTTTATAAGAGTGGCCATGGTCATGATGTCTTTTCATAGCAATAGAACAGTGACTAAGATACCAAAAAATAAATAAAAGAAAAATAACCCTATGCATATTTAAGTTTTGTTTACTTGTGTGCATGTTTATATATGTGATGTGTATAGTGTGCTACAGTGTAGAAATCAGAGGGCAACTTGCAAGAGTCAGTTCCCTTTTTTTGCCATCTGTGTCTCAGGGATCAAACTAAGGTTTTCATTCTTGTGGCAAGCACTTTTACCTGTTATGCCATCTCACCAACCGGTTTATTTTTTTCTTTGAGATGGCATTTTACACTATCCTCCTGGCTGCTCAGGAACTCGCTGTGTAGTCCAGGTTGGCATGGAACCCTGTGATCTGCCTTCTTCCATGTCCTACGTGCTGGGATTACAGGTGTATGTTGCTTTAACCAGCTGGTACCATATGTATGTATTCATATGTGTGAATATAGGTACAGTGCCACAGAGTCTGTGGAGGTTGGAGGACTGTTCCAGTTAGGACAAGTGTCTGTCTTTACCTTCTGTCCTGTTTGAGACCGGGGTCTCATGTTCATTGCCTCATAGACAAGGCTAGCTGGATTATAGATGCACACGACCACACCCAGCTTTATGACACTTAGGAGGTGGAAGCAGGAAGATCACTAACTGAAGGCCATTGTTGGCCACAAAGGGAGTTTGAGGTTGCCTTCTGCTCTGTAGTGAGTCTATAGGACAAGACCCTGCCTCAGCAAGCCAAGGAAAAGGTTTATCCTTCTTGTTGCTGTTTGTTGGTTTTGAGATAAGGCCTCATTCTTTTATTCTTTTTCTTCTTCTTCTAATTCTTCTTCTTCTTCTTCTTCTTCTTCTTCTTCTTATTATTATTATTATTATTATTATTTATTTATTTTTATTTTATGTGCATTGGTGTTCTGCCTGCATGTATGTCTGTGTGAGGGTGTCAGGTCATGGAGTTACAGACCATTGTGAGCTGCCCTGTGGGTGCTGGGAATTGAAACCAAGTCTTCTGGAAGAGCAGCCAGTGCTCTTAACCACTGAGCCATCTCTCTAGCCCCAAGGCCTCATTCTTTAGCCCAGGTTAGCTTCAGGCTGATGGCAGTATGTCTGCTTCAACCTCAAGTATGTTATAGCTACAGTCATGAATTATGATGTCTGGCTTTTTTCCATTTGACTTCTATTTTCTATGTCTTCACAATACCAGGAATTATTATTAAAAAGAAATCTTTGATAGTGCACATTCAAAGCAGAACGCCCACTCTAGTCAACAGAAGGCCGAATTTTCATCCTCTAGAAGTGTACATTTGGGGCTGGTGAGATGGCTCAGTGGGTAAGAGCACCCGACTGCTCTTCTGAAGGTCCTGAGTTCAAATCCCAGCAACCACATGGTGGCTCACAACC
>NC_034592.1:145988440-145997042 GCF_900095145.1 Mus pahari
CAGGCGGATTTCTGAGTTCGAGGCCAGCCTGGTCTACCGAGTGAGTTCCAGGACAGCCAGGACTGCACAGAGAAACCATCTCAAAAAAAAAAAAATCTATCTATCTATTGTTACCTCAGAATCTCTAAAATATATACAAACATGTAATTTACTTTAAAAAAAAAAAAAAAGGACAGGATCTCACTATGTAGGACAGGCTGGCATCAAGTTCACAGAGTAGCTCTCTCCTCTGACCATGTGGGTCCTCTCGGCCAGCTTCAGCCTCCCTAGTGTTAGGATGAAAGGCATGTGTCGCCACTGCCAGCTTAATTTAAAATATGTGTGTGTGTGTACATTACATGTGGGTAGGTGCCCATGTAATTCAGAAGTGACAGATTCCCTGGAGCTGGAGTGGTGGTTGTGAACAACCTTGTATGGGCACTGGGAATTGAACTCCAGTCCTCTGCAAGAGCAGCAAGCACCTCTAGGCAATGAATTATCTCTTCAGCCCCATGTGTAATTCTTAAAGTGTTCTCTTGAGCAGGGGAGGTGGCTCAGTAGGTAAAGGTGCTTGTTGCTAATCTCCGAGATCCACATAGGGGAAAGAGAAAACTAACTTTCAAAAGTTGTCCTTCCACACGTATATATGTCTGCACACACATACATAAACACCCACACAGTAGGTGATATATTATTAAAACTTCAAAAGATAGGGTCAGGAGAGATGGCTCAGTGGTTAAGAGTAGTAACTGGAGCTGGTCAGGTTCCATTCCCAGCCCTAACATGGTACCTAATTCCAGGGAATCAGACATCCACTTCTAGCCTCCCTCAGAGATAGTCACACAGACATACATGCAGGCAAAACACCAATACATATAAAAATCTCAAAAGAAATTTCCTTTTAGACAGGTAACTTGATTTCTTTGGCTTAAAGGGCATGCAGCTTTATACATATACTGTGTATGCCTTGTACCCAGGAAAGCCAGCCAGAAAGTGTCAGATCCCCAGGAACTGGAGCTCTGGACAGTTGTGAGCCACTATGAGGGTGCTGAGAACTGAACCTGGGTCCTTGACAAGAGCATCAAGACCTCTTAACTTGAGCCATCTCTCCAGCCCCCAATTCCTATTTCCTGAAGTACCACTTAACAGAATATGTGAATCTGAGTATGTTAGCACCAGCCTTTGATCCTAGCACAGAGGCAGAAGCAGAGGGATTGCTATGTGTTCAAGGCCAGCCTTGATCAACCCCAACGCTGGGATTGGAATCACTTGTACCCCTGGGTTTTTTTTAAGCGTGATTCTGGGGTCTGAACTCAGGCCTCTTTACTTGTGCAGCAAACACTTTATGGACTGATTCAGCTTGTCAGCCCCAAGAAACCTATTCTTATTCTTGTTTTGAGATATTCTTAAATAGACACAGGCAGAGCAGGCTGGGTATTTAACAGTGGCACCATAGTGTCTGGACTAGTTACTGCTTTCTTTTCTGTTCAGTGTTCCTGTCAATCATTTCCACCTGTTGTTTCATAGCTACTAAGTTCAGGAGCCAAAGAGGAAAGTGAGGGGTGAGGCTAAGGGGATGAGGTGCTCTGCTCCATCCTGCCTATTGTTTGCTGTTGTCTGCTCTGCTGGTCTGCTCAGTCCGTCGTTAACCCTCTGAGGGGTCACACTGCATGTATCTGATGCCTTTGTGATCTGGTATACCTGGCCCAGCACACATTTATAAATGAATAAATGAATGAATGGAGATTGGCAGTACTGTGGTGCCTTTTGTATACACTGTAAGTGGCTTGATATCCATTACCAACAACAATGAATGAATGTTTTATCTAAACTGTTGTAGTTTTCCTAAGAATCTGAGAGCTCTCGGATGTGACCTCTGATAAAACTAAAGCTGATTGTCAGATTTCATTGATCCTTTGAAAGAAAAATTGTTTGAAAATATACATTTTCTGTAGATTTCCAAAGGGATACATACTATATAATAAGTAGGGAACACTTCAAAGTAGGAAAGTGTTTCACTGATGTGGAGGAGTCTC
Source organism: Mus pahari (assembly GCF_900095145.1). NCBI lineage: Eukaryota > Metazoa > Chordata > Mammalia > Rodentia > Muridae > Mus > Mus pahari. The sequence continues at coordinate 145,990,456 of NC_034592.1, forward strand.
ATTAGTGTATTTTTGCACATTTGTGCATAGTAGTTGCTTTTATGTCATAGGATTAAATAACTGACATGAACAATTAGTCGTAAGGGGAGAAGGATTTCAGAGTTTCAGGAGCTCGCTCAGTCCACGGTCACTTGGCCCTTTGCACTTGGGCAGAACCTGGTGATGGTAGGAGTGTGTGGCAGAGGTTAGCTATTCTCAGCACACAGGAAACAGAGGAGAATATGGGAAATGGCCAGGGCAAGATACAGCCTCAAGGTCATGCTCCCATTGACCTACTTCTAACTAGCTCCACCCCCCTACCTTTCACCAACTCCCAGTAATGCTATCATGTTAGAATCCATCAAAGGATTAAACCATTCATGAGGTCAGATTCCTCAAGATCTAATTGTCTGAAAATGCGAACACACACACACACACACACACACACACACACACACACACAGAGAGAGAGAGAGAGAGAGAGAGAGCGAGCAGAGTGAGCTTCATTCATTACCCAGCTAAGTCTTAATCCAGTCAAGTTGAAGATCAGAACTGACCATTATATGTTTATCCCTTGAACCCCTTTTTCAGATAATTAGCCAAGGGCCGGGATATAACCAGGTAGAATACTTGCCTAAAATTCTGGATTAAATTCCTAATACTGAATAAATGGGCTATGACAGGCCACACCTACAATCCTAGCATTAGAAGTACAAGACCATCTTCAGGTATGTAACAAGTTTAAGGCCAGCCTGGACTATATGAGACCCTGTCTCAAAACTGAACATATAACTGAAAAAAAGTCTTATGATCCAGGTACCTCAGCACTTTGAGATCTATACTCTTGGTTTCATGCCTTGCAGAAGCCAGAAGTTTCCCCAGGATTCTATAGATTTCCTGGAGAAAATGTGGCATGTACTTCTTTAGGTCACCTCAGTGCCTTCTCTTCTTTCCTCCCCTTCCCCCTTCCCCTCCCCCTCCCCCCTTCTCTCTCTTCTCTGCTTGTCAGTTTTGGGGGTTGAAGCTGCAGGGTAAGTAAGCATCCCAAATGAGCTATGCTCCCCACTACTTTTCTCTTTCTTAGTTTGTCAGCTCTGAGTTGAAGCTATCTTCCTCCCCTAATTTTCATCAAGAACAGAGAACAACACACTCATTGTAGGCATTGAAAGGATAGTTGGCTGGTAATTTTGAGACCCCTAAGTTTCTGCCACAGTATGGCTCCTGTTCATTCATAGCCTTGTTTATAACCCACAGATTGACCCTGGAACCCTAGTTCTTCCTTCTGGGTCCTGCAGAGCTACCTTGAAACCTGCAGCTTTTATTTCTATTACATTTTGCAGAGCTGAACTCAGATGGTGCTTAGCCATGAGATCCATCTATTTGACAGAAGCCTCTGTAGCAGACAGATTGATTATAAAGAGTTTCTTTTTGTATTTATGTTATAATATTTTCTTGAATTTTATGAGACCATCCTAATAAATCTCCTAGGTGGTTTTGTTTGTTTTAAAAGTAATGCTCAGCTGGGCGTGGTGGTGCGCCTTTAATCCCAGCACTTGGAAGGCAGAGGCGGGAGGATTTCTGAGTTCAAGGCCAGCCTGGTCTACAAAGTGAGTTCCAGGACAGCCAGGGATACACAGAGAAACCCTGTCTCAAAAAACAACAAAAAAGTAATGCTCTTTGTTACTGTGTTAGTCCTCCAGTGGATAGGAGCTATAAATACTTCCGAGATCTTGTTTTTACCTAGAACAAAAGAATTAACCTCTGTATGTGTACATGTGTGCGTGTGTGTGTGTGTGTGTGTGTGTGTGTGTGTGTGTAACAGAGAAAAGCCTGAGGGAGTAGGTTCTTTCCTCCCACAATGGGAGTCCTGGGAATGAGGTTTTGGTGGTTAGCCTGGTGGAGGTGCCCTCACCACTCACTGACCAGCTGTTCTCTTGAATCCCAGGAGGGATTGTGAGATGTGGGTTTTCTTTGTTGTTTGTTTGTTTTTGAGTCAGGGTTTCTCTGTATAGTCCTGGCTGCCCTGGAACTCACTATAAAGACAAATGTATCATCAAACCCAGAGATCTGCCTGCTTTTGTTTCCCAAGTGCTGTGATTAAAGATGTGCACCACCACCACCTGGCTAGGGACTGGGTTATGTTTTGAGATCTCCTAAGCCAGTTCCCATTACTGTGCCCAAAGTTGAAGTCCTCTGCTTAAGTTCCTTCAGTGTTAGTCTCTCCATCCTTTCTTGGTGTTTCTTCTTGTGATGCTAGAGGTTGAACCCAGAACCTTGTGGATGCTGGGCAACTGTTCTGCCCCCAAGTTCCACCTCTTCCCACCCTCTTGTCCTGAGGAGAAATGTCTTATTTTTTCATGGCTATAGCCTTAATATGTATGTACTTTATAAAAATTAAGGTCTTGTGGAAATACATAATTTAGTGAATGCCTTGTGCAACCAGCTGTCCAGAGATACTGTGTGTGGATGGATGGAATTTGTCTTTCTCTCACTCTCTCTCACTCTCACACTCATATATATATATATTACATATATCCATCCTTCTACAGAGGTGAATGGCCCTGGGAACCATAACTATGAACTGGGTACTTGGACTTGTCTTTCTGATAGGAGGCTCCTATTTTAGCAGTCAGTAGATTTGAGGTCTGTGGATAGCTGGTGATATGTCACATATGTTTGTAAACACTGTATATCTACTGTGCTTTATAAACACTGATGGATGCACCTACTTAGGGTTCTTGTCTGGTTATCTTTGTGTGATAAATTTCCACATTGAGAATCACTTGGCCAAGAAGTGCACATTGAAAGCTGGGGCTGCAAATGATAGAGTATTTATCTAGCACGCCTGAGGTCCTGGGTACCGTCCTCTGCATTATCGTAAATATAAGCTGGTCATGGGGGCACATACGTTAATTTCAGCACCCTGGAGGAAGCTGAGGCAGGAGGAGTGCCACCGATCTGAAGCCCACTGCCCTGCACAATCAGCTTCAGGTTAGCCAGGGTTAGGCAGTAAGATTCTACTTCAAAGCAAAAGAAACAAAAAGTCAAGATTTGCTTGAACCTTTTCATTTGTCTTCTAGTGTTATTAGCAAGAGGAAAGGTTTAGGAAACAGGTCAGTCCTTTCCAAGATAACCTGTGTCCCCTCTCCATCCACGGCTGGTCCAGCATCACTCCTCTCACTGATCCGCTGTTTATGTTTGAAAGCATTGTGTGACTCACCGAAAGCCTCCAACATAAACAGCCACCCTGCATATAGACCTAACAACCACCATTTTTCTTGCTTCAGAGTGAGAAAATGCCTAGTTCTAAAAACAAAGAAGCTCTTAGAGGTAGCTAGTTTTTCCAAACGGACTCATTGGCCATGCTGTTGGTGAGTTAAACCTGCAGAAGTTTCTGCATGCCTTTTGTTGCAGCCCACCTTTCTCCCATATGGCATGCAGTGAGCTTCAGGGGCCTCTGTAATCCTGCACTGACTGCTTCTGCTCTGCAGTCGGTGGGGAATGCTTTTGCTGTGTGTTTGGCAGGCCTGTATGGTTACATATTTGTAGATCACTTCTGAAAACCTTTATCCTCCTACACAAACTGTGTCATAAGAAATGTTCTTTGTGTAGTTCTTGAGCTGGGCATGACAGCATTATAGCAGAGCAGCGCAGAACATGGTGATTATAATCATTCAGATACTGTTGGCAGTTTATGGGATCTTTGGATACTATTAAAGAATGTGCATGGATTGAGATTTATGATCTAAGCCTTAAAGAAAATATTATGTATTTCAAGCCCATAGATAGATGAATTAAAAGTCACATGCTCTTGAAATGTGATTTATTTTTATAATCTTTAAAAGCTCAGCAACTCAAGTTAGACATCCTGAGGGCAACACGTGTTGGGGGACCCGGGGGTGGCGTGGGGAGGGAATGTGTTTGTTGAAATTGTCCAGGAGCAAAGCTCGGCTCACTTGAAACCCAGAGATTTGTCATCCAAATATGTGCAGATTGCTGACTCTATAAATAGTTTGAACTCAAGTAAACAGCCTCTTCCCCTAGCTGCTGTTTGGCTATTGTTATTCACATGCCAGAGCAGGCTGGGAGCAGAGTCTGCACCAAATCGTGCCCTGTCTGCTGATGGAGACTCCAGCTTCTGTGAGCTTTAAGTGACTGGATCAGGTGTTTGCCCATTTATCTGCACTCATGGGACTTTGCTCTGGCCCCTCCTGTTGTGAGGCTCTGTCACCCTACCCCACTGCTCTAGACCAGCCCTAGCCAAGAGTATTGGCAGAATTTAAAAGCCCTGGACCATGTGGCTGGACTAAAGCAGATTTGGGAGGCACAGGTGGTGTCTTCAGGGCAGAGGCATGCATGTTTCTTTTGGAACCAACAAGAGTAACACCAGTTATCAGAAGAGCTCCGAGTGCTCTGTACCAGCTGTCTGAGCTGGGTCAGATTCTGGCTGCTGGCATTTCCAGAGCCCCTTCAAGACTCATACAGAATGCTGACAGAGCAACTGAGGACATTCCGTGGTTGATTACCCTGCTTCCTTTGTGGTGGGCTCTCTTCTCCATAGTCTCTGCTGTTCTTGTCTCTCTTCTGCTGTATTCATTTACCGTGGCTGCAAGTCAGATGGCCTGAAGGCTTGTGGCGGATGATAAGGTCTGGTGGAAAGAGCCATAGATGGGGGTCAGGAATCTGAATTCTTTTTTTTTTTTTTTTCGAGACAGGGTTTCTCTGTATAGCTCTGGCTGTCCTGGAACTCACTCTGTAGACCAGGCTGGCCTCAGAAATCTACCTGCCTCTGCCTCCCAAGTGCTGGGATTAAAGGCGTGTGCCACCACGCCCAGCAGGAATCTGAATTCTTGAGCAAATAAATTACTTACCTTTTTTCTCTTCATTTTTCAAATGAGGATAGTCCTGACCCCCCCCCCATTTTCATGGATATGATGAGAAAATTTACATGAAATTACTTTCTGGTTTCTACCAAAGTAGCAGAATGTGAAGGAGAGGTATGATCAAGTCAGACTGGGTCTTAGGGTGATTGTCATGACAATTAGAACTAAGAACACATAGTGAAGTGGCAGGAACAGCAGAGGGTTCACCCCTTAGGTGATTGAGGGTTCTTTTTTCTTTTCTTTTTTGTTTTGTTTTTTTGAGACAGGGTTTCTCTGTTCAGTCCTGGCCGTACTGGAACTCACTCTGTAGACCAGGCTGGCCTCGAACTCAGAAATCCACCTGCCTCTGCCTCCCGAGTGCTGGGATTACAGGCGTGCGACACCACTGCCCGGCATGATTGAGGGTTCTAACCTTGAAGTTACATTGGGTGTAGAGATGTTGACGTTAACAAAAGGACCAGCTGAAATGAAAGCTGGGTTGTATAACTGATAGTAAAAGGTAAAAATTTAAAGTACGGGTAAGACACAACTGAGTGAATGGGTGAGTTGTTGCTTTTGAAACAGAGTCTCATTATGTAGCCTTGGCTAGCCTAGAACTTGTTGTGAGCTGGCCTTGAGCTCACGGAGTCTCTTACCTGCCTCCAAATTGCTCAGATTAAACCTTTGTGCCATCATGCCTGGCCAAGACCAAGTTAAAAAACAAAACAAAATACGAGGCCAGAAAGGCCTCATTCTCCTGTGTCCTCTCACTCTGAGACAACTATTTATGTTAGTATCACTGGCCTTTTTAAAAAAGATTTATTTATTTATTATATGTAAGTACACTGTAGCTGTCTTTAGACACTCCAGAAGAGGGCATCAGATCTCGTTACGGATGGTTGTGAGCCACCATGTGGTTGCTGGGATTTGAACTCTGGACCTTTGGAAGAGCAGATGGTGCTCTTACTCACTGAGCCATCTCACCAGCCCTGTCCTTTTAATTTTATGTAGTCTCCTATAGTGTAGGCTGGGCCCAAACTCACTATGTAGCTAAAGACTGACATAAATTTCTTTTCTTCTTTCTTTCTTTCTTTCTTTCTTTCTTTCTTTCTTTCTTTCTTTCTTTCTTTCTTTCTTTCTTTCTTTCTTTCTTTCTTGGTTTTTCAAGACAGGGTTTCTCTGTATAACCCTGGCTGTTCTGGAATTCACTCTGTAGACCAGGCTGGCCTCGAACTCAAATCCACCTACTTCTGCCTCTCAAATGCTGGGATTAAAGGCGTGGGCCACCACTGCCTGGCTGATTTAAATTTCTGATCCTCACACATGTAATAATTAACAGCCCTTATAATTAACAAAGATCTCCACTTCACTTACATATTCACTTTTCTAGTCTGAGTTAAACAAGACTGTATATTTCTATATTACTCTTCAACAAAAACATTTCACCATATAGCCCAGGTTGTCCTTGAACTCAACATCCTTCTGCTTCACCTTCCCAAGTGTTAGGATTTCAGACCTGGGCAAGATTAAGTGGCTGTCAACCATGCACTCCAGTCTCTCAATTTTTAAGGATACTTTCCTATCTTCTCCTTTTTTGCCCTTTCTTTCCTGGGATTCCTAATTATTAGTGACATGTTGAACTTCTAGGATTATTCTAAAATAAAGATCCCTTTTGCCTTGTGTCTCTCTCTCCATTGTCTTTTCCTCTCTCTCTCTCTCTCTCTCTCTCTCTCTCTCTCTCTCTCT
>NC_034592.1:145997111-146001260 GCF_900095145.1 Mus pahari
GTGTGTGTGTGTGTGTGTGTGTGTGTGTGTGTGTTTACAGTGAGAGCTGTTTGAGGCACTTGGAATGGATTATCAGAGATGTTTTGGCCTTTCCACTCTGGTAGGAGAACACAGCAGGTATCTGCTAAGAGGAATGAGCTAACCCAGACACTATTGTGGATGCCAAGAAGTGCATGCTAAATGGAGCCTGATATGGCTGTCTCCTGAGAGGCCCTGCCAGAGCCTTACAAATACAGAGGCAGATGCTTGCAGCCAACCAATGGACTGAGTGCAGGCTTACCAATAGCAGAGTTAGAGAAAGGACTGAAGGAGCTGTAGGGGTTTGCAATCCCATAGGAAGAATAACAATATCAACCAACCAGACCCCCCAGACCTCCCAGGGAGTAAGCCATCAACCAAGGAGTACACATGGCTCCAGCTGTATATGTAGCAGAGGATGGCCTTGTCAGGCATCAGTGGGAGAAGTCCTTGGTCCTATGAAGGCTGGATAGATGCCCCAGTGTAGGGGAACTGAGGGCAGGGAGGTGGGAGTGGGTGGGTGGAGGGATACCCTCATAGAAGCAGGGGAGGGAGGATTGGATAGGGGGTTTCAGGAGGGGGAAACCGGAAAACATTCGAAATGTAAATAAAGAAAATATCCAGTTTAAAAAAAAAAAAAAAAAAAAAAAAGAGGAATGAGCTAAGAGCATGGGACTAATGGCTCCAAATAAGGCCTCCTCAAGAAAGTGACATTTCATGTGGGATCTGATTAATCAGAACCAGAGGTTGGGCCAATCAGAGTGGCAGTGCTGAGTAAGACCCAAAGTACTCAAACTTTATCCTGTTAAACCTGTAGGTTATGCAGCCTCAGGAAAACCTTTTGCCTTCTGGAAGGATACTACCAGATGGCTTAGTAAAGTGCTTGCTCTCCAACTGTGAGGACCTGGGTTCAAATACCCAGAAGTCATGTAAAAAGCAGGGGTGGTGGCATGTCCTACTAGCCACAGGGAGAAGACTGATCCTTGGAAAGTCAGGGCTAGCGTGGCCTGTGTACAGAGTTCAAGCAGATCCACTGCTTAAGGTGTCTTTGTGACTCTTGGGTTGACTGTGCTGTTTCCCAAATGATTCAGATTTCTGATTCCAAACCTGATTTTGAGATCTGTACACTATACACTAGGAGGTTCTCTGGTTAGGGCTGCATGCTAGGCTGACAGTTTTCTTGCCTTTTTCCCTATTCTTCTATAGATTACCATTTTTTACATAAGCAGTTGTTATAATTGAAAATATAATGGCAAGAAGCTCTCCTTGCAGTTGTAAATCTCGGTATGTTTTTCTGTTGTCTAGAGAAAAAGCATTGCCCTTGTAGCTTTGTGGCACAAATAACAAGTAAGCTGTAATCTGCAGCCTGCCTTTGATAGGGAACAGGATGTACAAGGTGCAGTTTTTCTTTTTTTAAATAAGCATGCACAACTGGGTGTAGTCTAGCACACCATTAATCCCAGCACTGTCAGGCTGTCTCTGTGTATTTAAGGCCTGGTCTCCACAGTGAATTCACCGACAGCCAGAACTAGTGAGGCTCTGTCTCAAAACAAACAAAACAGCGTGCGGTTTACTGCAGCTCTGTGCATCCAGAAAGCGAATAGAGCCAGAGTCTATTCATGCATACATTCCTGCTAAGAGATAACTGTGGCTAACTGGTGGCACATGCTGATAATCACAACATTTGGAGGCCTGAGGCAGGAGGGTTGCCACAAGTTTAGGCCAGTCAGGGTTATCGAGTGAGACCCAACCTAAAAACATTAGGAGAAATACCACCACTACCACCACCATCACACATACACACCCAGACAGACAGACAGACAGACAGTCCTCAAGTGCCAAACAAAGAAAAAAGAAATACCAGTGTATCGCTAACTGAACAGATGGCCCGTGTAAGTGGAGGGAAGAGTCCTGCTGCCTCCCTCACAGGAGCTCTGTGGGGACTGGGGAGCTAATGTATACAGACTTACAGACTGTCACCTGCATATGATAAGCATCCAACAAATGTTTTTGTTTATGAGTTTTCTTATGCTACTAGGTGTGTCATAATCCATATAAAATATTACTCAGAAACAGATCTTTCCTTAAGACTCTAGCAAAGGAGTAGTACTCACCTGGAAATAAAAGCAGCTCAGAGGAGAAAAGGCTAAGGGAGCACTGAGAATGTCGAAAGGGCAGGGTCAAGGGCAGCTTCATTGTGAAGGGCTGTGTGAGCCCCTCAATTCTGCACCCACTTTCCTCCCCTCCATCCTCACATGAGGTTGATACTGCTGTATGCAGAGAGGCCCTTCAGAGGCAATGGCATGAGGTGTGAGAGCATCAGGCCTGGCCCTGGAGATCCATCCCTGAGACAGAGAACAGCTTCGGCTGCTTCCTTCCTGGAAGGAAGTTCACCCCTCCTCCCCCCATCAGCATGCTTGTCCTACATGAGTACTCATGAGAGCCCCTGTCTGACCATTTGATCTTCACTCAGAGGCTTGGCTGTGTGTGGTCCTGGTTTGCATGTGTGTCTACTGTTGTCAGCTCTGAGACAGCATGACTGTGCCATGCCTGTAGGTTAGTGATGTTAGCACTCTCTCTCCATGCACTCTGCCACAGACCCACAAGGCAAGGGTCAGGGGCAGTGTCCTGAAGAAACTGATGTTTCGTGAATGAGCTTCTATTATTTTTGTTCCAAGCCAGAGAGGGTAGTTTCAGTAAAGTGAACATTCTTACAAAGCAGCCTTATTTCCTTATTTCCCTTGTGCTTGTGGGATAAAGGCACAGCTAAACAATGGGTAAGTCTCCAGCCCCTCTAGACAGAGCACTCCCCCCACCCCCACCCCCAGCAGCTCTCAGAAGACCTTTGTGAAGGACTCAGTCTGACATTCTGGAGAAGTCCAGTGCCTTCCTTCCAATTCCTCTCACTCAGCACCAGGGTAGAGAACCACGAAACAGAATTAGAAACTCGTGTCTTGACTATTTATTAAGACATTGGGCATTGTTGTTGTTGTTGTTGTGGCAAATATTTTTGTACTTATGTGCCAGTCACTTAATCCTCACAAGAACCTAGAAGGGTCTGGGAGATGCCTCAGTCAGTATACAGTGCCTGTCGTGCCAGCATGAGGGCTCTAGTACCCACAGAGAAGTGAGGTGTGGCTGCATGCATCTCTTACCCCAGTGCCTAGCCAAATCAGTGAGCTCCAGCCTCAGTGAGAGACCCTACCTCAAAAACTGATGAGAAGGGGATGAAGAGGTTGCTCAGTGGTCAGAGCACTTGCTGCTCTTACAGAGAACCCAGGTTAGGTTCTCAGCACCCACACTGTGGCTCACAGCCAACCATAAACTCCAGTTCCAGGGGATCCAAAGTCCCCATCTGACATATGCATGTAGGTACCACAAACACACATAGAGCACACATATGCATGTAGGCAAAGCACTTATATACATGAAATAAAATAAATAAATCTATAAAGAAATAAGGTGGAAAGTGATTGAGGAAGACACCAGCATGCATCTCTGGTCTCCATATACGTGTGTACATTTTTATACACACACCCACACAAACATGTACCAACATACAGCACCCACAGAGAACTTATTGGGGGGAAGTTATGATCGCTTCCTCCGTTGGACAGCCAAGGCACAGACGGATTGCTGTAGGTTATCACAGTAGCAGGAAGGCAGGGCCCACAGACCTCACATCTCTCCTCTCCTCTCAAGCTCGAGGTTTTTATTCCACTATAGTTCACCAACTTGTCCAAAGCCTTCTGGTTGGCAAATACGCTCCCAAGAAGAGCCTGTTTGCTTGAGTCCTGATAAACATCAAAGTTTTCTGAGAACTAATTAAAATTCCTGTTAAGTTACAAAGGGCCACAGCCTCCCCCATAAAGAGCTGTGACCAGCAGAGTTCCAGCCCTAACTTCTATCCCCGTGGAAGTAGCTGTCTACAGGTCTGCTCTGCCCCTTTGGGGAGAGGCAGTTAAAACCACCTAATATTTTGGTCACAACGTCAATAGGCCCTCCCTCTGACCCGAGTGCTTCCACTCTCAGCTGGGTGGGATGCGTTATACGGCGCACGGCTTTAGTCCCAGCACTCAGGAGGCAGAGGCAGGCAGATTTCTGAGTTCCAGGCCAACCTGGTCTACAGAG
>NC_034592.1:146001490-146009944 GCF_900095145.1 Mus pahari
TGTGTGTACACTGTAGCTGTCTCCAGACGAGGGCATCAGATTTTTGTTACAGATGGTTGTGAGCCACCATGTGGTTGCTGGGATTTGAACTTCGGACCTTCGGAAGAGCAGTCGGGTGCTCTTACCCACTGAGCCATCTCACCAGCCCCTGTTTCATTTTCTTATTGAGGAAAGAGAGTAATAGTAATTCTCCTAGGGGTGTCGTGAGAATCAAAAGAGATGATATACCACAATGAGAACCTGCATCTGCCCATGAGCTAGCATACTTGGGCTGTATTGACCGCTGTCTCTGTCCCCTGGTGAGTGTCACTTCTCATAATCCTAAAATGAAGCATCTCATTTAAGTTAGGAAAACTGAGAGGTGGAGACTGGGGTCTAGAGAGTTGGGGGTATGTGTCATGTCAGACCCAGATTCTGCCCCTGACTCTTCATGGTGCTCACAGTCCCTGCCTAGGTCTCCCTGCTTCTTACAGGCAAGAGCGAGAGGTTTGCCACATCTTCCTTGGTGGAGCACACTGCACATGCAACATTCTTGTTATCTAGCCTAGCGGTTGTTGGGTTTGTCCCTAAGGACAGTTAAATTCTCTTACTGTTTATCTTATCTAGTAGTTTTTGTTGTGTTTCATGCCCTCTGGGACTCCTTCACTGAATTCTTTTGGGTTTTCTCACAGAGAAATGTTTTAGTTCCCCTATAAAGGGGACCCCAGGAGCTCACAAGGCCAGGCATCTTGGGCCAGGGTTTCTTCCTGCTCAGGCATGTGTCTGTTAGCCTGGAATAGAATGCTCCAAGATGCATTTGATAACAAGCTCTGCACACACTGGCTTCCAGTGGAATTTCAGGCAGGAAAGACACCCATGTTACCATTTTACTGATGAAACCAAAGACCTGTGACTTGCTTGAAGCAGGGCCCAAGACCTGAAGCCAGTTCTCCAGGCAACAGAGCAGTGTTGTGTCCCAGCCTTTCCTGTGTATATTCATAAGAACAGAAGGACACATGCACATACTGTGCCCAGCACACTCCTAGGAAGCCAGAGTGATGAAATAGCTTGGAGGACTGAGCAGAGGACAGAGATGGAGAGACCCAGAGAGGGCTTCTGCCTGGTTAGCATGTCATACTCCCAAAGAAAGCATACCCCAATGGAAGCACAGCTGTACAGGCAACCACGGGCCTCCCAGGGACTAAGAGGCAGATTTACGTGGGGAGCCCTGGCCACTGACTGACTACATAGGAAGCCTTTTGTCACTGAGCCGTAGCATTGAAAATTGAAGGAAGGATGTTTGACAAATGTGACGGGCCTGGGATGCAGTTACAGCCCTCTGGCTCATTGTCCAAAGGAAATGGATCTCTCCTGTGGACGGAGAGGTGGAAACTGAGCAAGTGGGTTGAGTGGTTGACATCATCAGACCGGGAATTGGATTACAACAAATGGAGACTTGGCCAGAGACTGGGAAACACCCACTAAAACCTCGAAGTGCTTTTCATTTAGGAGACCCAGGGAGAGAGAGGGCAGGAGCGAGCTGGCTGCCCCAGCCTTCACTGCCCGTCTGAGTCCTGGCTTCTTGTTCTACCTTCCCATCTGGCCCGGGACCCCTGGCCTTGGAGACTTGGCTCCTGTGAGTACTGTCTTGCCTTCCATCACCCCAGCCTGCTGCCCACAAAGGTCTGTTTCTATCTTCTGATGCACGGACGATTGCTTCCGACATTACAGCCTTCCCTGCAGCTGTCCAAGGCTGCAGAGGGCGAGCCTCATTCTCACAGGCTGGCGCCATCCCCACTGGAGACCTTCTCCACATAGTTTCGGTGGTCTCTACAGCCCTCAGAGCACCTACGTGCCCACATACAGGCTAAGAAGCCAAATCAGACCTTAGAAATTGCAGTCCGTAAAATTTTAATGGTTGTCTGATTACAGAGTGTTTTTAAAATTCCAATTAAAAACGTTTTGCAAATTCTAGAAAGACTTGTCTCACATATATAAAATTGGTATATTAAAACTCCCAATCTTCCTGCCTCCACTTCTAAGTGCTGGGAATATGTTAAATGCCAGTTTGCTTGTAGCAATTGTGTGGAGAACTCTAGGCTCTGAAGGAGTGATGTTTAGCCTTAGCTTTGTGGTCTTTTCCTTGCTTCCTTTTAAAACTTTGTGTCTAGAGAGTAAACAGACATGTAAGCCCTTAGGCTTTCTCTTGGAGCCTGTTTTCAGGACTTTCAACAAGGCCAGCCACTCTGTGCAGGGGGTGTGGTGGGGGCTTGCTCCCTCTCGGTCCCTTTGGTGGATCTCAGCTGAGTTCCTCAGAATTGGTTTAGAGTTGGTGCTAGAGTTGGTTTATGGCATGCTGTGGCCCATCTCTGCAGTTAGGTTGAATATACTTAATATATTTTAAATTATATATTACGTAGTTTCTGTGTATAAATGTTTTGCCTGTGTATATGTGCTAGAGATCTGCCTGAACCTTTCATGCCTGGTCCTGCAGAGGCAAAAATGGGCACAGAATCCCCTGAAACTTGAGATACAGATAGGTTTGAGCCAAGCAGGTTAAATATATTTGAGAAGTTATAGCTAAGAGGGAAATATTCCAGCCTTGGAAGGCAAAAAGCAGAGATGGAATAGGTGGAACACTTGCCACCATATACATAGCCTTTCTGGTTTCTATCTCCAGCATCACAAAAAATAAACCCACCATATAGAAAAGTCACCCATAGAAAGTATGTAGCCTTGGGCAGCATCTCAGACACTTGGACCTGAATTTTCTTATTTGTACTGAAATGAGGGACCAAGACCAGATGAGCTTGTGGACACTTCTTTTCTTTGAGACCATTACAGCCTTTGGGCAAAGTGCCCTAGGTTTTTAGTATTTCAACACGGCTAAAAACTAGCCAGGTGGGAAAATCAAGATGACACTGGACAAGAGGCATGGCTCAGTGGATGAAGTGCTTGCTTGTTTAAAAGCACAAAGACCTGAATTCAGATCCTAGCTTATATGAAAGTTGGGTGTAACGGTAAGTGCATTTGTAATGCCAGAGTTGGGGGCATGGAGACAGACTGTTCCCAAGAGCTCACCAACTAGCAGTTAGCCCACTTAACTCCAGGTTTAATGAAAGACCCTGCCTTGAAGAAGAGGTAGAGTGGGATAGAGGAGGTCCTTGAGGCTGGCTTTTGGCTTACATACTCTCATGCACATAAAGTATGTAAGCTACATACAGGCAGGCGGATACATGTTCATCCTATACATGAACATGCATACACCACACACACACTCACAGGCAGTATTAAGTTGCTTGTGAATTTTTACAGTTTTCTATAGATTTGGTGTGCCTGAAAAAGGGAAAAAGTTGGTGTCTACAAGCATTTGTATTTAAGAGGGACTTAGAAAAAATGACTGTTAGTCAACACCCTGTCAGTGGTCAACCCTTTACCGTAGTAGATGGTTACTGTGAATCCCCTGCCCATCTTTGCAGGGGGTAAATATTTCCATATCCTTCTGAACTCCTTCCTTAAGTCAGTTGAGCTCCATGTACATAATTATTGGCTAACTTCAATTCCTGTGTCTCCATTAGCCTATCACTGTGATCTGCAATCTGTGGAAAGCCTGGCACATAGGTGAAGGAGATAATTCTGTTTCCACTTAAATTTACTTTTACTAATGCAACTGTGTATGTGTGCCTGTATGACTGAGCCTCATGTACCCTTAGAGACCAGAAGGCGTTGATAGGATCCCCTGGAACCAGAGTTAGAGGTGTTTCCGAGTTACCTGATATGGGCACTGGGAATCAAATCTGGTCCTATGGAAGAGGGTACTGTGCTCTTAACTGCTGAGCTGTTTCTCCAGCCTGAACAATTCCACTTCAACTTAAAACCTACCACTCTAGTTTTTAGTTTGTCAGGAGAGATGAGCAGAGGAAGGGGAAAGGCCCCTGTACTTGCCTGTGTGCCCTTTCTCTTAACCTAGTGTCCTAGCCACTGCTCAGAGAAGGGATTTCCACAGTTAGGATGGAAACAAAAGCCAAAGTCAGCTGTGTTCCAGCTCTTGTCAAGTCTTTGTCTTTAAGGCCACCGGAGCCCCTAATCCTCAGGAGGATGTATTGTTTGGAGACTCTTTGAAGTAAGGTCAGGGTTAGAGGGAGAGTTCTCAGAGGCCCTTGGCATATCTTAAAGCTGCAGGCTTCCCCAGTGGCTGTGTAAGGTGAACCTGTAGCTACCCTGTAGCAGGGACAATGGGAGGCCTAGATATTTTCCTGTGCCTCATCCCCAGCCTGGTCCCAAGCATTGGTGACTCTGGACAGAGGCCATCCTTTCTAAGGTGGTAGTGAGGCCATGCTGCTCTGAAAGGATGGGGTCTGGGCTGCTGGATCCCTGCATGGAAACTGGAGTGGAAAGAGGTACCATGTCTTCTTCATATGCAAGGTGAGGGTGGCTTTAGTTTCTTGTTTGTGCTACCATAGTGCCATTACAAGGCTTTCTTGACATGTGTCACCCTGGAGGTGAGTTTACAGCATCTTAGGAATAGAGGTAGGCCGTGGAAGGGATTCTGTGCTGAACTCTTATGTGGGTTTCCTATCTTTCTCTTAAAGTTTTTTTTTGTTTTTTGTTTTTTTGTTTTTTGTTTTATGAGATAGGGTTTCTCTGTGTAGCCCTGGCTGTCCTGGAACTCATTCTGTAGACCAGGCTGGCCTCAAACTCAGAAATCCACCTGCCTCTGCCTCCCGAGCGCTGGGATTAAAGGCATGTGCCACCACGCCTGGCTTCCTATCTTAAATGTGTGTTACGTGCAAAGCTGGGTGTTTCAGCTTCGCTGATCCCTTTTAATGAGAGAGATTTTCTTCATCTTAGATAGAAAAAGTTACAAAGATGGCGAGTAACTTGTCCGAGTTTTCCCATGTAGAAGGTGTGGAGGACAAGTGCAGAGTGAGGATAGGCTGTCGCGGCCACCCTGGAGTGTGGCCCCTGCAGTTTTGTCCTCAGCACCTCCTGGGGGGCTCAGCTGCTCTCTACTTGAAGAGGGGTGTTGTACAAGAGTCAGAAGACTACAGGCTTTGTTTTCTTACCACGCCCTACTCTATGTTTTGGTCTGCTGCCTGGGTCCTGGTCCTTGACCACTGTAGGCCTCTGTGATCCCTGGACTGGTTGGTATCTATAGTCTGCCTGTGCTTTTGCTCTAGAGTTTGGTGGGAAGATGGGAAAGAGCATCACTTCCTTAGCTCAGAGGCCCTGGGTAGCTCTTCACTCCTTTAGAGCCTGTTGCCTTTGGGCAAAGCTGGGACCACACTTAGATCAATCCCACAGGGTGTTGTGGGGGTGGATGAAATACAATAAATTAGCACCTATAGATTAGTACCAAACTCAGCTGGGCATGGCAGTTCACACCAGTAGTCCTAGTACTTGAGAAGCTAAGGCAGGAGAATAGTCATGAGTTTCAGGCTATCCTGAACCTCAAGCCTATATAGAGAGTTCCAGACCAACCTGGGCTGTGAAACCCCCTCGCCCAAACAAACAAACAAAGGACAAGATAAAAACAAAACACAAAGGCCGGTGGCACACGCCTTTAATCCCAGCACTCCGGAGTCAGAGGCAGGTGGATTTCTGAGTTCAAGGCCAGCCTGGTCTACAGAGTTCCAGGACGGCCAGGGCTACACAGAGAAACCCTGTCTCGGAAAAAACAAACAAAACAACAACAACAAAACAAAAACAAAAACAAAACAAAACACAAGGCCAGCAAGGTGGCTTAGAGGGTGAAAGAACTTGCTGCACATGCCTGCCCATCTGAGGTCAGGTCTCAGAATAATGAGGAAGGCGAGAACTGACATGGCAGGGGTGTGCTTGCATGCACATACACCATCACCACTACCAACAACAACAACAGCAACAAGACAACAAAACAACAAAGTAAAACCAAACTGCATGCTCTGGACTGCTGCTGTACCGCATGAGGGAGAGTGCTGGTGTGTGCACTTACAGGGCGGTGTGCCTATGAGGACCTCAGGAATGCGTCTTGGCTCTACAAACCAGGCTTCAGGGCTGCTTTCTGTCACCCGGACACCAAATGTTCAGCTTCAAGTTAGCCATCAGCACGGAGGCAGAAAGAAGTAGGTACTTCTCTCCTGGGGGAGCGGAGGGCCCTGGCCTGGCAGCTGCAGAAAGAAGCTGTTGCCCACCACAGCTGTGGGAAGCTGAGCACTCCCAGTCTCCTCAGCTGAGGGGGAGGCACCAGAAGTGATTCCTACAGAGACGGAGGTGGGAATCTTGGAAATAGCTATTACTCATGGCCCACAGCTGTGCTCACCACTGCCCGGAAATGCTTCGACACTGGCCTGGCTTCCTCTAAAAGGCATGGTTTCTCTGACCGCTGCACTCAGCTCTGAAGTGCACATTAGAACTTTGCACTCTGTGAAGCCAACATTTCCCAATGTAAGAGCTTTGTCGATAGTCCAAGAAGTTACTGCTTCCATTTGGCTCTTTGGACAGGATAAGGACCTTCAGAACCCCAAACAAAGGCAGTGTCTGGTGGCTCATGCACACTTCTGTCCCAGTCTCTAGGTCAGCTCTATGTACTTCATAGAGGCAGCCCCTACCATTTGGTAAATGTGTGCTCAGGGCTCCCCTGCTGTTGTGGAGTTTGAATCCATTGGCAAAGACCAAAGACTTAGACTCAATTCAAATTTAGATGAAATGAATTTATTCTTACTGCTACAGAAGGGTGGCAGCCTTAGAGCCAAAGGGTGCTAAAAGGTGGGTTCATAATGGTGGGTGTCACAGTTACCTAGTGCTCATCGATTGGAATCCACAGCGGGGCAAGGAAATTGCTTCGTGGCCCTCGGTTCTTCTCAGCTCCATTGTACAGCAGTAAAGAGACCATTTCATCCTGCCCACAGCCACAGTGGGTTTACAAAAGCCAGAGCACGCAGTTAGTTCACAGCAGCAACACCATCTGCAGGCCCCTAGGATCTCTCATGCATCTCAGGACAAGAAGGTCAATGGCTACTTAAGGGGTGCCTGGTACAACCTTACATTCCTTAGCCACCATAGGGGAGTCATGTATAAATTGTCATACAAACTAAACCACCCCTGGAAAGTGGAAAGCAGTGACATTAATAACCGGGATAGAATGGTTTCTTCTTGGGCAAGCAATAACACAGTGCCATCAGGTCACAGGGCTGGCTGTCACACATAACTCGAAGGATCATAGACACAGCTTTTGTTGTGTCCTATCCTCCATCCATAGCTGAGGCTTGCCTTTACCATGGGTCTTTCCTCTGCCTCTGTCATGCTATAATTAGAGGTGTATGATACCAGGCCCGGGTCAAAATTCCACATGATTTCTGGGCTGTTTGTTGTTTTTTTGTTTGTTTGTATTGTTTGTTTTAAACAAAGCATTGATGTTGAAGCCAAGTTCATTTCAGGCAAACACTCCAGTGGGGTACCTCCCAAGCCCTGTGATCCAGGAAAGACAGCAGGGGAGTGAACAGTTACTGTGGCAGGGCTGTGGAGTGCTAAGTCAGTGGATCCAGCAGACTCTGAGCTCTACTGCTTGCTCCCTCCGGTTCCTGTGCTTACAGCTGTGCAGCGCTTGTGCTGGAAGCAACTGGAAGCTGCAGCCACAACAGGGTGCCTGTTCTTTCACCTTCCTGTCTCCCATGCTTCAGAGGAGTGGAAGGAACCCTTCCTCACAAAGTTCAGTGCCCCCCCCCCCCCCAGGGATGGCCCGGATTGGGAACCCCAACTAAAGGGATGGGTGACTTGGAGTCTAACGTCATCAGTGATGTTCTGTTGGTTGTTTCTATAGTGTGTATTGTGATGCTTCCTCTCCTCCGGTTATAGTCCATGTTCTGGACTGCAGTCCTCAGGCAGGGCTACCAGCTGAGAGGGGAGGGGCTGCCACCTCCATTGGTCTTGACCTCTAGTCAAAACCGTGGGTGTTAGGGCTTCTGCATGGTATTGTGGTAGGAATTTGAAGGGGGATATTATGACCTTTAAATTTTTTTTTAAAGATTTATTTATTCATTATATGTAAGTACACTATAGCTGTCTTCAGACACCCCAGAAGAGGGCATCAGATCTCATTACGGATGGTTGTGAGCCACCATGTGGTTGCTGGAATTTGAACTCAGGACCTTTGGAAGAGCAGTCAGTGCTCTTAACTGCTGAGCCATCTCTCCAGCCCCCAACCTTTTAATTTTTTTTTTTTTTTTTTTTTTAGTTTATTTGTTTTGAGACAGTCTCATTGTGTATCCCTGGCCTGGCCAGAACTTGATGTGTAGACTAGGCTGTCACCAAACTCAGAGAGATCTGCCTGCTTCTGCCTTCCTAGTGCTGAGATTAAAGGTATCCATCACCCTGTCTGTCCCTGGCCAAGATAGTTTTTTTTTTTTTTAAAGTCACCAGCCGCTGGGCGTGGTGGCGCACGCCTTTGATCCCAGCACTCGGGAGGCAGAGGCAGGCGGATTTCTGAGTTCGAGG
>NC_034592.1:146009984-146023570 GCF_900095145.1 Mus pahari
AAAAAAAAAAAAAAAAAAAAGTCACCAGCCAAGATGGTAGCCAGCACCCATAAAGTTACTGAAAATTTTTGAATTGTGACTTCGAAAGTGTATGGACAATAGCATCATAACCCACCTCTCTGTCTCTGTCTCTCTCTCAGTGTGGGTGACAGCATCAACTCCCTGTCTGTCTCTCAGTCTCACACGACATTGACACACATATAGGTACACACAGGAAGTGTGAACACACATCAAAACAAAACAAAACAAAAAAGATTTCAAACTTAATGTGTAATAAAATAACAGAACAAGAAATTAAAAACAAACACCCTCCCCTTCCCACCCCACCCCCAAGAAAAAAATTTCTTGGGATTAAAGAAATAAAAGGAAGCCAGCCATGGCATGATACACACCTTTAATCCCATCACTCACAAGGCAGAGGCAGGTGGAACTCAGTTTTGGAGGCAGGCCTGGTGGAGGTAGTGATTTCTAGGGCTATGTAGAGAGAGCCTATCACAGCTAAGTAAGTAAATGAATAGAAAAAAAATAATGTAAACATAAATATAATTAACTTAGAGTAAAGCAAACATATTTATACATATACATGTAGTGTGTGTGGTGTGTGTGTATGTATGTGTGTGTGTGGTGTGTGTAGGTGCCCATGGAGGTCAGATCCCTTGGAGCTAGAGTTATAGGCATATAGGCATTTGTGAGCTAGCTGGTATGTATTCCAAGATAGCTTCTGAGCCAGCCTCCCAGGAATAAGACTTTTAATTGCACACAGCCTGATAGGGAAATAAGTGTTCAGTTACAAAAAAAACTCTGTCTCAACAAAACAAACCTGTTGTCCTGTGTCCTGGGAGAGGCCCCAGAGAGTGGTGGCAAGCCTAAAAGGCATTGAAGCCACTATACCTTCAGTTCATGTTGGTAACATTTTCATGTGGTCAGCCAATATTCATTCATCACCTGTACTGGGCGAAGTAATGGGTGCATGATGTGAAAGAAAAGGAAAAAAGTGCCCCAGGGCCTGGAGATGTGGGCCTATGGTGCACAGAGCCACAGGGCCTGGAGATGTGGGTCTGTGGTGCACAGTGCCACGGGGCCTGGAGATGTGGGCCTATGGTGCACAGAACCACAGGGCCTGGAGATGTGGGCCTATGGTGCACAGTGCCACGGGGCCTGGAGATGTGGGCCTACATGGTGGTCACTGCCATGAAGAAGAAGTGTACAGGGCAAAAAGATTGCAGTGAAAGGCAAAGCAAAATATGCTTTTAGGATATGTAGAGATGGAGGCCTTACTGCCCTTTTATTGGCATCTTTATCAATGAAGCAAAAGCTCGAAGCGTGGCGTTGCTGCAGAGCTGCAGAGGAGCCTCCAGGGGACTGACGGGCTGAGGCACCTGTTGCAAGTGCTCAGCCTCTTTCACTTCACTATCCCATTTCCTCTGTCCTCTCCTTCTGACTAAACGATTCAAAAAGTGTTCACATTTCTCTTCTGGCCTCCTGCTTTCACATCTATGGAAGCCAGGGCGTCTGTTGGGTGCAGCTTCCAGTGAGCAGAGATTCAGTGGTTTGAAGCAGCCAGTTCCTAGCAGCCAGCCACTCCCAGGGCTGGATGTGGGGTTTCTGTTTTAGACTTTTTGTCTATTTTTCACTTTGTGGCCTTGGCTGACCTAGGTTCATAGAAACCTGCATGCCAACACAAAGAATCCCAGCTAGCCAGCAGCCTGTCTGAAAAACCAGAACAGGAAAATGAGTTGGAAGACCTGTTCTGTTTTGATTCTTCTCCTCCCCAAACAACCTGAAACCAAATGCAGCTTCCTGTCCCATACACAGGGAGCAGTGTGTGGGGTCATCCGTCTGTCACCCGCCTTAGCACTGAGGGGGGATTGTGAGGCTAGTTGGTACTAACTACATAGGAAGACTGTCCCCACAGAACAGCAGAAGTAATACATACAATTTCACAATATTCTTTTAAGCAACAAAGCCTATCTTTCTGTGTATTTTATACTTTGAAATGGCTGTGTAGCATCTTGGCATGCTGATCCCCAAGAACTTAACTCCATTCCCTATCTAGACATTTAATTCCACGAGGTGCCTTTTCCTCCCTTGAGTGTATCTGTGGTATCAAATCCTGGACATTGGGTCCACTCGAAGGTTGTGCTCATGGCATGGTAACAGATGCTGCAAACTAGTCTCCAGAGGTTAGTCTAGTTTACAGCCCAGAGTGTGTCTGGCTCTAATCTTGTTTTCTTTTCTTCTGATTCCTTAGACTTTCTGCACTGGCTAATCAAGAGTGAAAAACCTGAAGAGATGCAGGCAGGAAAACGGAATTAAACTAGGTGGGTAGCTGTGTGGTTCGCACCTCTGTACATCACATCACAAGTTTGCCTACACACCTTTTTCCTTTTTTTTTTCCCTCTGCTTGAAGAAAAGAAAGCCAATAGAATAGGTTCTAAATGAAGTTCGAGGGGGAATTTTAGTCGCCTGAAGAAAAGGCAGGGTGACTCTTAGCAGCAGTTATGTAATGTCATGCTGCAGAGCCACAGGCCTGATTCCCATCCAGGTAGTTTCTTCATAGCACTGGAAAGACAGCTTCCTTCCGGTGCCTTAGCAGGTTTCTTCAGTCATGTACCCAAACAGAGGGAGTCTTACATAGCTGATTAGCAACATTGGGTGTGACTCCAATTTTTTTCTGCATGTATCTGTTATAAAGGAGTGTTTACAACAACCAGGGCATGTTATGGGAATTGTCATTTTAAGACTAGTTACCAAATGGGCCCAGCCCAGCAGGCCTGTTAGAAAGGCTTGGGCCAGGCACCTTCTGTCTGGAGACACACTGTGCACACAGTATAAGTGGGCTGCCTAGAGGTGCGCTGCCTAGGGTCAGTGCTCATAGTTTTTGTGATAGCCAGGTGTTCTGGCATAGAGGTGTAGCAGTGCGTAGTCTAAAAGAGCCAGCATGATTGTTAGTTCTCTCTCTCCCTCTTCCTCTCCCTCCCCCTCCCCCGCCCTCACCCTCTCTTTCTCCCTCGCCCTCTCTTTTTCTCTCCAAGCCTTACCATTTCACTCTGGCTGGCCTCTGCCTCCAAGTGTTGGGATGAGATGTGAGCATCACCTTCCCACACCTGGCTTTTCACCTAAAACACCCAGATCTATAGTCCTGTGACTCACAGCAAATTGTCAGGTTGGGAGTATGTGGTCCACAGACATTTGCCCACCCATGAATTTGTCCTTGTAAAGGGAGTAAGAAACAAAGGTCACCTGTGCCCAGCTGACCCATGTCTACCAGGTCTGAGCCCCAACCAGAGTGGTCAAAAAGGATCTGGGCGCCTGGTGGTGAGGTCATCTCTTTCTGAAGAGCTCATTGGACAACCGTTGTGCTTTCAGTGCGCAACCAGGGATGTGTGAGGAGGACAAGTGCAGCTCTAATGAAGGTCAGCTTAGAGTCACTCAGGAGATCACCTTTTACCTCAGTTTATCAGCAAGGGTGAGGTGGATACTGGATACCACGGCAGAAATGGCGGACATAGCCTTGCCCTCAGAAGCTTCAGGGTCTGGTCACTAGATGCAAAAGCAGGTGAGGAATGGTCTGGAGAGGAGTGTGCCAAACAGGCTGGAGGCCTCAGGCCTTCTGGAGGAGCACAGGGAAGGCCCAGAGGCTCCAAAGGGCTCTGCACCCCTGTGGAGACAAGGTGTGCATGGGCTTGTGTAGAGCAGGTGCCGGGGCTAGAGCTTGCAGATGGCTGTGAGTTAGTCCAGGCTTTCTCCTGTTGCTTCTAAGCAGAAAGTCACTGAGTGATCTTCCATGTGAGTTATACGTAGAAACTTCTGGACAGTGGGCCTCATTAATTTTCTTACCCTCTCCACCTGCTATCATAACCTCTCCTCAGGGCCTGTGCTCCTCCTGCTTGTGGACCCTGATGAGGGATGGTGACAGAGTCTGGGAGAGACATCTCCTTGGAGAGAATGAGGAGGCAGATCATTCAGTGTACAGCACTGAAATAGCTCTGCATGAAGCCCTTCGTCCCTGTGAGCATGGCTGCTGTCTGCTAAAGGGTGACGGGCTCTCCCTCTCTCCTGTCCCCTTCCTCTGTGGATATTTTACATGCCCAGTTAGGGCTTTAGCAGAGCAGAATCCTGCCTGTTTGTCATGTCATGTATTGTTGAAATCCTTACAAGGATGTTATGGTTTCACTAGCTGCTATATATCCTATGTTAAGGGCCTCCCTCCTGTGATGTCACTTTTAGGGAGGAGCACGCAGATGCTGACTGAAGACTAGGTATGTGCCTGACCATGGCACAATAGGCCATGGCACAATAGCAGGCTTGTAGAACTAGTAAGCCTTACCGTAACACAGCCATCCTTTGTTGTGTGTCCATGGTTGTTCTGGAACTCAGTCTGTAGACCAGGCTGCCCTCAAAATCAGAGATCTGCTTGCCTCTGCCTTCTGAGTGCTGGGATCAAAGGTGTGCACCACCATCCCTGAATTACTTTAGTGTGTCTTAAGCTCATTTAGTTCAGTCTTGTGAAGTATCCAAATATTACAGATAAGGGAACTGAGCTCAAAAAGGTGACAGTTGTCACCTCTGGTGATACAAGGTGAAGTTGAAGAGCCCATCTCTGACCACAGTTGCACTTGCCATTCTCTGCGTATTCCTGTAGACAGTTCAGAAATGGCAGAGGCCATGGAGAAACAGAGGCATAGCTCCTTTGTTCTCTTCAAAACAGTAAGTTCTTAGCAAGGCCACTGGTGACTAACATGAGATTTAGACCTGAGCTCTGGGGTGGCTTGTCCCACTAGTGTTTTCCTTCCCCCACATGCATTGAGGCCGCCTCTCTGCCCGTAGGTCAGTTCCCTAGCATCTGGGAGTGACTCTGCTTACTTCCCTGGACATTTTTCTTTTGGCTTATAGCCATGCTCACAGAAGTGTCATGATTACTCCTGTGCTTTAACCCGGTATGCACACTGAAGGCACCTTTCCCTTCATCTTATGAGGAGCCTTGGCTACCAGGGCAGTTCCTTTGGGAGGAGTCACTGAAGCGTGCAGAGGGGCTCAGGTGGGAATCCTGTTTTACCAGGACTGTTTGTACGCCAAGCTGTCTAAAGATAAGGATTTAAGTAGAATATATTAGACTCATACATTAGACTTGTATAACTCCGTAACAAAACAACAAGCAGGAAAAGCAACAGCATCGTATGCAGCCTGCATTGGCTTCACACTGCTGCCATAGCTAAGGGCCTCCTTAATTACTCATCTTCTGCCTTCTGCTCTCAATAGTGGCACTAGTCATGTGCTGTACACATGGCTCTTATACTTGGCCTTTTATATTTTTCCTTTTTTGCTTTCTTGAGACGGGGCTTTATGTTAGCCCAGGCTAGCTTTTTAATCACAATGCTCTTGCCTCTATGCCCCTAGAGCTGGGACTACAAGTTTGTGCTGCTCTACCCAGTAATTAGTTTCCTTAGGGTAACATACAGATGGCTGACAAATGTCAGCCTACAGTCAGCAGAGAGATACAACTTAAACTGAGCGAATGAGTTGCTTCACATGTGTTCAGAGCACTGTTGTAAAAGGCTCCAGGAACTCAGAGCGCTTGTTCCTTATTGTTGGCATGCATGCAAATTAGCATAGCTGTTATAGAGAACTGGAGAGGTTCTCAAAAAATTAAAAGTAGCCAGGTTTGGTGGTTCACACCTCTAATGCTAACATCCGGAGACTGAGGTAGGAGGGTTGCTGTGAGGCTGAGGCTTGGCTCAGCTACATAGTGAGACTATCTCAAAAATAAAATAACACCCCAGATTAATAATAGAACTACCACAGGGTCTAGAAACTCCTGTGTACTTCTCTAAGAAAATAAAGTTGGTCTCCTAAGAAGATGTCTGCAGTCCATGTTCACCACAGCATCATGGTTCACAGTAGCCAGGATGCAGAAGCAGCAAAGTGTCCAGTGACAGATAAATGGGTAAAGAAAAGTGTGTGTGTGTGTGTATGTGTGTGTGTGTGTGTGTGTGTGTGTGTGTGTGAGAGAGAGAGAGAGAGAGAGAGAGAGAGAGAGAGAGACAGAGACAGAGAGACAGAGAGAGACAGAGAGAGACAGAGAGAGAGTCATCTGAGGTGTATACATGCATATTACTTAAAATGGAAGGCTAGACTGTCAGTGTAACAAGGATGGACATGGAAGACATAATTATCTTGGGTGAAACAAGCCAAGCAGAGGAGAAGTAGCACATACTTTCCTTTCTATGAGGAATTTAAAGAACTCAGAGAAACAGAGTGAGGGGCCAAGGAATGAGCCGGGTTTGGCCAAAGGCTCTCAACTTGCAGTTATAAAATGAATGACAATAACAAGGCTAATGTACAGAACGACAACTGTTGCTAGTAATAAAGTGTTGGGTTCTTGCCAGTCGCTAAAAGAACAGATATTAGCTGCCTCTTCACAAAAGTGTGCTGATGGATATACAATTAGCTGAATGTGGTAACCATTTAGGCAATTAATATTTAAATATGTATGTTTTACTTTTGAATTTTAACACCATAATGCTGAAAAGGTTTAAACATCTAACTAGTTTATTGGAAGCCATCATTCAACCCTGTTGAGCTATTTTTCCATCTAGAAAATGATTTACACTTTAGTACAGAAATAAGAATGCATCATGGGCCATGTTCTTCCTGACATCTTACCCAGCTACTCATGTTATTATCTGTGGTGTACGGAGTGTGAACCCTAGGCTTCTAGATATCACAACATTTGGCCAACGATCAAAAGCCAGAGAGTGGCACAACCAAGATTTCATTTCACTCCAGCCTTTTAACAAGCTCTATGTCTTTCATTTTTCAACTACTCAAAATTTGTGGAATTTTACTTCACTTTTTAGATGAAAGTAACTCCTGCCTTGAACGTCTTATCTGAGCCAAGCACTATCCACTCACTATTTTTAGCTTCTAGTTGAGCTATGTGGGGAAGTTGTTATCCCCATTTCACAGGCAAAGAACTAGGGGTCTGAAGAGGTTCAGAGTAGTGAGACTGGGCTTTGAACTCTTGGCAGAGAGAGCTTCCGGTTCTTACCCCATACTCCTGTCCCGTGCTTCTCCACAGCTGTAGAAGGAAAGGACTTAGAGAAAGTAGCACCATTTCTTTACTTTGGCAGCAGTCCTCCGTGGGGACTGTCTTTATAGGTAAAGAACCCTAGACTCAGGGGTGGTTTGTGCTCTACTCCCTCAGCCTCACGTAACGTGGGGCTCCTGACTCGGCTTCTTCCCCACATTCCACCCCCCATCTCCTCTCAGCACCATCTTCTTGCAACCAGGGCAGAATCTACTGCCTTTTTTCTTTCCTGCTTTCTAGTAGTCCCAGGGTTTGGGGGATTTCCACAGCCCCTCCACTGAGACTCTTCTCTGCTTGCAGGGCCAGGGTCTCTAGTGGGAAGCCCCATGAGAATAGAGCTCTCCCCCTGCTTATCATCCTGTATACCCTGCCTGCCAGCTGCTTCCCAGGACCCCAGGCTGTGTCCTCTTCTGACTTAGGGCCTCTGGGAATCCCCTAGATGCATATTTGCAGTGACATGGTTGCAACTGTCAGTTCCCAGGATGTTTTTCCACTCAAACCGAGTTTAAGAGGGTTAGCCTCTGCTCCAGCTGCTTTTGGAACATCGAGGTCCAGAGCCCCGTGCACCACTGCTGAGCTTTGTGGGAAGGCCCAAGGACACCGGGGTTCCTAGCACCATGGGCACTCCTTGATGCTTACAGATACACATTTTCTTGGGAAATGCCCATAGTTTTACTTAGATTGTCAAATGTGTTTTTGACCTTTGGAATTTGAGAACTTTTCATCTAAGGATAATTCCCTGTACTTATTCCATCTGAACTTCCAGGTGACAGGATCATGGGTGAGCTGACATAGGAGGTGTCTTCATATTACTGAAGCTCACAGCTGCTCTGTGGCATGTTCCAGACTCCCCTCATAAAATATACAACCCAGCTCACCCCACTCAACCCCTAAGTGCTTTGAACATGACATGAGTTTACTGGTTTGAGTTCATGCAAGGACTGTGTGAGCAACAATGCTGTATGCATTGTGAGCATAGATAATGGCAAGAATTATGCTGGGGCAGAGCATTGTGGCGTGCACTTTCAATCAGAGCGCTCAGAGGCAGGACGAGCGCTGTGAGTTTGAGACTAGTGGTCTACAGAGTGAGTTCCAGGACAGCCAGGGCTACATAGAAAGACCAAAAAACAAACAAACAAAACAATAACAACAAAAAGAAGAAAAAGGAAGGAAGAAAGGAAGGAAGGAANAGGGAGGGAGGGAGGGAGGGAGGGAGGGAAGGAAGGAAGGAAGGAAGGAAGGAAGGAAGGAAGGAAGGAAGGAAAGAAGGAAGGAAGGAAGGAAGGAGGAAAAGAAGGGAAACCCTGCTTCAAAAAACAAAATAATCTGGCACGTACTGCCATGGGTACCATTAAATGCACCTTGCATGCTGTCATATTTAACCCTCATAATGCCCTAAGAAAGTGGGTGCTGTCGTTTTACATGTGGAGAAACTGACTGTTGTATGAGTCTGAGTGACTTGCCATAGATTATACAGCCAGTGATGCATTCAGAAGTATGTAACTAAAGCACACCTGCTCACCTGCCTTATTTTTAGGGAAAAGGCAGAAAAATAAGGAACTGTTTTGTACAGGGCATGAGCCCAGACACTGTGATCTGAGAAAGTTCTGAGTGATCTAGAGCCCTGAGGAAGGCTTAGGGCATAATGCACCAGTGCACTAGTGTCTGCGTGAGCAGGGTTCACTCCATTAGAACTAGATAGGGAGCTTTTCTTCCTATAGCTTTATGAATTCACATACCACATAGTTCACCCATTGAAGGACATGTCAGTGCCCCTCACAGCTGGATAGACAGATGTCTCCAGCACCCACAAAGAAACCTTGCACCCTTTTGCCATCCCCGTCTTGTTCCCTTCCCAGTCTCATGTGACTGCTAACCTACTTTGTGTTTCCCGATGAGGGCTTTGACACTTAGAGTAATAATCTGAGAATTCTGGTGCTGTGGCTACGTCCATCCCCAGGAAATAATTAGAGACATGACAGTTGATTCTAACGCAGTTTAAAGATGGTCTTATTAGCTAAGAAGCTCTGAGCAAGTGTCTGATCTAGGTCACTCTGGAACTGATGTAGGCGAGAGGCAGGAGGGTTTATTAGATTATTCCTGTGTGTATGTAGGTACAAGTGTGCTCATACACAGAGATCCGAGGAAGGTGCCGGGTGTCCTCTGCCATTCTGTCTATTCCTTTTTGCTATGGCTCCTAGCTGCTAATGTTTGTGACATTTTAAAGGTTTATATATGATATCCTGAAATATTCCTAAACTCTTCCCCCTTACCAGCTATATAGATTGTCGTGCTTCCCATCAGTAAAATGTCAATAACGGCTACTATACCAACCCACCCTGCCTGTCATTTGCAGACCTACTGAGGAACTTTGAAAACACACCCAGTGCTTCTAGCAATTCTACTGTGTGCCTCTTGCACTGTAATTTGTGAAGAGTTAAGGTATTTTCAGTCAGTCTCCCTTGCTAGACCTTGGGCTTCTTCAAGGCCATATTTGTGTCTGACTGTTTTGTGTACATAGCATGTAGTCACAAATCTGGTGCTCAGTGAGTGATCAGTAAGTTTTTGGATGAATGGATGACTATTGGAGAGATAATAATATCTTGTTTCTTTTCATCCTTCTCAGTGTATTTTGGGGTGCCTTTGACAGGACTCTTAGAGGAGCTGGAGAGGAAACCTAAACTGGAAGTGACTCCTTTGCTCTAACTCTCCAGTGTTGCATGACACATCGCCTCGATTCCCACTAGTGGAATAGCAGTAGTAACTTACTTTCTCTCTTGGTTTCTGTAAGCAGGACTTTGGACAGTGTGCTTCTGGCACACATAGCTAGTGGCTGGAGTTGGATTAATAAGGGGTGTACAGGAGTCACTGACTGACAGCTGCATCTCCACCCATGCAGCTCGGGCTTCCTCATGCAGTCACTTCCCAGAGTGTGAGTTCCTCATGGTGTGGCAGCCTCTGGTTTCCTGTATTTCTCAACTGCTGGAGACAGGTATCCTAGGAGAGCCAGGTGGATGCTGTATGAGGTCCCCTAATTTCATCCTAGAGTCAGACACCATCCTTCATTTTCTGTTAGACATCAGATACTAGGGTATAGCTCAGTGGTATATGGAAGGCCCTAAGTTGAATCCCCAGCACCTCCCAAAAATGAAAGAGGAGGAAATGGGAGAGAAGGAAGAAAAGAAGTCAGTTCTAAAGCCAGCTCATAACTCACCTAAAAAGATTTAAATTAAGCCCTCTGTTCCCTTCTGTATTTTCTTGATGGTGCTGAAACTTCAACCCAGGACTGTGTTATGCTAGGCCAGTGCTCTCTCATCTAGTTACATTCCCAGCTTTTTAGATGTCAGTGTGTTAGGCAGAGTGTCAAACAACTCGTAGATACGTTGCAGAACTGCTACAGAGATAGGTGGGTGCTTTCCCTTTCGTTTGCATGTGAGACCCCTAAGGTTGGGGAACCATCCCCAAAGGCACCCCCACCTGGCACCAGCAGAGCTGGAGCTTAGCCCAGCCTGGGGCCTTGGCGAGCCTGCCTGGGGCCTGCCTGGAAGTGATTTCACTTTCCCTTCCTGCCCCTCCCTCCATAGGAGAGGGAGGCTGCCCCTTGCTGGAAGTTCTGCTTCGAAGCTGAACCCCCAGCTTACCTTAGATAAGACACAAATGGCAAAAGAGCTGGGGAGAAGCATGCCTGGCCTCTGAGAGATCTATCAAGACTGCTGCTTCGTCCCAGTGGCCCCTTAGAACCATAGATGGTAGCCCCTACCCACATAAGTCACAGTACAGCCCTGCTGGGTAGGGCATAGTTGCTAAGAGGGTAGGACTTTAAAATTGATATCCCAAATTGTTGGGTATTTTTTCTATTCTGTGGATTAGAAATTTTGAGGCACGTGGGGTGAGGAGGGGGCTGATATTGAACTAAACATCAGTGAAAAGACTGAAAAATTTAATCTCCAGCACAAAATCCAATGAAGAGGATTAGGTATGAGGGTACCAACCTATACACTTAGCACAAGGGAGGCTAAGGCAGGAGAATCAGAGGTTTGAGGCCAGCCTGGGATACATTATGAGACTTTGACTCGAAACCAGAGACCACAAGTGAGAAAATTCAGCAGGGAACTTTGCTTAAGCATGGTGAGTACATCTGGTGTTTGTGTTGGCGAGCACAGTAGAATATTTTCATGTGCCTTCCCTGTTTCCTGCTCTACTTTTTGAAATTCTTTCTTTGAGGCTAGAGACTGGGGTGGCTGGGTGGGCAGGGGACCAAAAAAAAAAAAAAAAAAAGACAAAGGAAAGAGACTCTTCAAAAAATCTTATTAGACACTAGTGCCCGTTGTAGGTCATTTCCATGTGTTAGCCCAGCTACAGACATTACAGACTAGCTCCTGTTCCACATACGCCATGTGACCTTGGGCAAGCTACTGACCTCTCTAAACCTCCCCTGCCTTTAGCAAAATAGCCACAATAATGATTTCTTTGTCTTAGACTTAATATACAGTCAGAGAGAGACCAGCTGGACCTCTGCTGTCAGCTTTGAGAATCCCACAACCACATCTAAGGCAGTATTAGCACCCATGTTTTTTGGTTGTCTCTTGGTCAGATAAGTTGGCCAACACCATAAAGGGCATTAGGGAGCATACTGGGGACAGACATTAGCCTCCAAAACACTAGTTATGTCCACTGTGTTAGCCTCCAGGCACCAGGCCTTACTGACTTAGACAGTGAGACAGGAACCCTGGTGGTTTTGAGTGTGCAGGCCTCAGAGCAGTAACCTTTAAGAACTCCAGGCCGGGGTGCCACCTGTCTGTCCACAGTGTACAGGAGCTGAGAGTATCCAAGAGTGCTTCAGGCAGAGGGAAGAGGCTTAGAAAAGTCAGGAATCACATTAAGTTTGAGCATTAGAGGGTTCAGCGTAACAGAGTGAAAATAGACGATGAAGAAAGTAGAAATGATGAAAAACTGGGAAGGTCAGAGGGGTGAGATCAGAGTGGGACGGCAGAATTGACAGGAGGGGTTAGGGTTTGTTGATGTTGAATGGAGCAGAGGAGTCCCACAGGCCAGTTTCTGTTTCAAGAACAACTCTACACGGGAAATTGTTTGGGGGTTGAGGGCCTCTGCATAGATAGCACTTAGCAGATAGACAGTTGGCACACTGGTACTGTTTTGCAAGCAGATAGACAGTTGGCACACTGGTACTGTTTTGCAAGCAGAAACAATGGAAGCTGGTGACAAACTGCAGGTGGCAGAGGAGGAGGATGAAGAAAGGCTCCCAGCTCTCATCTCCAGCCCCATGTGAACAGGGGAGGCTGGCAAGGGGCAGGCAGCTGGGCGGGGTAGGCTGAGAGCTTGCACATGAGCTTCGCTGTGTTGATGAGGAAGCCCAGTGTGATACACAAAGTTCTAAGAGAGTTTGAAACGCTTTGGGGACTCTCAACAGAGTATTTAAAGGAAGGTCACAGGACTGAGGTTTGGGGGAGAAGCTTTAACATATTGGTCCCGGTGGAAGCAGGAGGCCCAGAGGGTGTGGTGTCAGGACACACTGGGAAAAATGACTGGAGAAGTAAGAAAAGTGCCCCATCCCTAACAGTACAGAAGTCACTGATGGCCTTGTCTGCACAGCACCCTACCCTTTCCTCCCATTGCACCATTTCTGACCAGCAGAGTCTGGGCTCTCCATGTACCTCTGATCAAAGCCTCGCCTAGGGGTGCTCTCTGCATGGGTACTAAGCACTCTGGGTCTCTGCACTGCATGTGCCCTAGGGCATTAGGGAGCACTTTGATGCCAGCCCTGTTGACCTGTCTGCTTCCAGTTTCTTTCACAGAGAACTGCTAGTTTAATAGATCCTGGCCTTTCTATTAGGTATCTAAGTTCATTCTGGCCTTAGAGATGCTGAGCAGTTTTGCCCACTCTAAGAAACCTTTTCACAAGGTTTCATACTCCTGTACCCCATGTCCCCTGTTTAAAAAAAAAAAAAAAAAAAAAAGGTCTGCTTGCTTTTTCTGTAACTTCTGCAAAATATTTCATCTTTTTTAAAGAGGAAAAAAACAGGAAATGACCTTTCAAATGTATTTGGAAAGCAGTTAGGAGTTGGAATGGTATCTGCCCTAGCAATAACGACTAATGCAGACTGTAGCTCTTGGCACAGCCCAGGGCCTCTTCAGTCTACAGAGCCAAGGAAAGCAGCAGAGAGACCTGAGGGAGATGCCATCCTGTGGGGACAAGGGCAAGCATCTACAGGGGTTTTGGCTTCTCTCTTCTGGCCTGAGTATTCAAGGTCAGGTCCCCTGGAAGCATCCAGATCCCACAGAGTTCCCCAGACTTCTGGGGATAAGGTAGGGAACTCTGGTCTCTAGCACCCCATGGAGCACAGGCGGAGACAGAAGCTATTAGACACATTGGCTGTTGGCTCTGCCTGGGGTATTCATTTTCTTCTTCTTCTTCTTCTTCTTCTTCTTCTTCTTCTTCTTCTTCTTCTTCTTCTTCTTCTTCTTCTTCTTCTTC
>NC_034592.1:146024780-146047151 GCF_900095145.1 Mus pahari
ACTCGGGAGGCAGAGGCAGGCAGATTTCTGAGTTTGAGGCCAGCCTGGTCTACAAAGTGAGTTCCAGGACAGCCAGGGCTACACAGAGAAACCCTGTCTGGGGGGTGGGGGGGGAGGAGAGACAAAGGAGCCAAGTGAAATGTCAGAAGGGAAGATTTACTGATAGCTCAGCCACAGTGGGGCACAGCAATGGTTTATTAATTGGTGCTTCTCACGTCTCATGGAACTTTCCGGCCCCTTTGAACCCATATTCTCACCTCATGAACTTCAGGTTGCTTTGGTTATTCCCAAGTGCAGGGGCAAAGGGTGATGTCCAGTGTGTCCTAGACGGTAAGACAGAGGCATTAGATGAGTTCCCGCACAGCACACCTGCAGCCCCTGAACTGGTGATGTCACCAGGGACTGATGACAGCAGTGAGTTCTGCACTAGGCAGTAGGGCCTGTGGAGTCTAGAACCTTGGGTGGTGGTGGTACTACTTATGATCTGGTCTTACTATGTCACCCTGGCTGGTCTGGAACTCTGTGTAGACCAGGCTGGCCTCCGACTCACAGAAATCCACCTGCCTCTGCCTCCTGGAATTGAAGGTGACCCTCTAGCAATCTTCTTTGAGCTTCAGTTTTTCCAAGTAACAACAGCCTTTTCTAGATGGGCCCTGGAGTGCCTCTCAGTTCAATTCTCCATAAACTTATGTTAACTGAGCAAATAATTGTTGAGCACCTGCTATGGACCAGGCCCTGTCATTTCCTGAGTGCATCCAAGCTGCTTCTCTGCTGGAGATGTGCAGTGGGCCAGGGCTGAGAAAGCAACACAGACCCACATGTTGGTAACTGTTTATCAAGAACATTCTTATGTCAGTGGTATGAGCGGATCTCTGTGTGTGCTGTGCTTTATTTCTTTAAGATAGGGTCTCCTGGGCTGGCTTTGAATTTACTGTATAGTCAAGAATGACCTTACATTTCTGATCCTCCTGAGTGCTAGGTTTGCAGGCACGCACAGTCACGCTCAGCTTTCTTCACTCTCTTAATCATTGGACGGTTCTGAGTCAGATGCTGCCACAAGCCTGACTACTTTCCTGAGTGTCCCTCGTGCCAACAGAGAAGGAGGACCTGAGGGGGAGCCAGAGGTAGAGGTAGGCCAGCTTGCGTGGGAAAAGGGCAGGTTCAGGAGGTGCTTTGGCCTATGCACCCAAGTGAGTCCTGTGCAGGAAACCCATGAGAGAAGGAAGTCAGGGGAGGCCCGAGCTGAGGGCCATAGAGTTTTCTCTCGGGCAACAATTGAGGTTGTCCTTGCCCAGGAAGGAGGACACTGCTGCTGTTCCTAATGCTGTCACCCAGGTGTCTCGCCTCAGCATGAGAGAGTGGATGGGCAGGCCATGGGCGGGACAGAGAGGTGGATAGCATAAAGGACAACATGAGTGCTGGTCAAGAAGAACGGGGCTGGGCTGAGAAGTCACTCCACTCCCCAGCTTCAGTTTCCTCCTTTCTCAAGTGGAGGCTAGAGGGGCTGTGTGCACAGCGTGCTGTCAGTGACCCAGCCTGGCCACTCAAGAGGAGGACTCGGGCTATTAATAGTTTTCATTCAGTAAGCATGAAGTACCCACTGCATGCAGGCTCTGGAACAGCCTTGAGGGTATAAAGACAAGAGCGATGGTGTTCACTCTCGGGGAAGGAGACTACAGAAGAATGATTGTGGCCTTTAAACTCTTGGTTCTGTATAATAAGGTCTGTCTCATGCGAAGCATGCGGCTGAAGGTGGTCCAGTCAGGTATTTTGATTTAGCAGCTGTAGTGGCTATTCCTGGTTGTCAACTTGACTATATTTGAAATGAACTACAATCCAGAATTGGAAGGCTCACCAGTGACCCTAATCTGGAGACTGGGAGATAGAAGTTTCTGATCTGGATCTTGGTATGGAGATCTTGAGACACAGTGGTGATTGAATCCAGAAGATTAAGACAGGGAGATCTCCGAGTCCAAGGTCATCTGGGATTAAAGGTGTGGTGGCACACACCTTTAATCTGGGCTACACCTTCTGCTGGGGACCATATAAGGACATTGGAAGAAGGGAGTCTGGCTCTCGCTCTTTCGCCTTCTTGCGGTGTGGGACTCAGCAACTGCTAGATCCTTGGACTTCCATTCACAGCTACTACTGAACCATTGTTGGGATTTGACTGCAGACTGTAAGTCATCAATAAATTCCTTTACTATATAGAGACTATCTGCAAGTTCTGTGACTCTAGAGAACCCTGACTAATACAGCAGCACAAAGTGGCTTGAAATGGGAGGGAAAATAAAAGAGCATCTGGAGGGGACTCAGGCAGGACTTAGGACAGGAAAGAGCACAGAGCCTTTGATGTGGCTGCTCTGCTTTTAAGGAAAGACTCCAGGTCTTAGGGAGAGGGTAATTAAATCAGTCTGCAGTGTACCCACAGAGGACCCTGCAGCTGCTAACGGCAGCCAAGGGCTGGGTGGGCTTTGGATGTTTGTATTGTTTTGATATAATCGTTGTACAGAATTTCAGGGTAATTTGGATTTGTTTTTGGATGAAGAAAAGCAAGATGAAAAATAAAAAGGTTTGGCCAGTCATGATAGTACATGCCTGTAATCCTAGCATCTGCAAAGCTGAGGCAGGAGGATTGCTGTGAGTTGGAGGCCCACCTAGGGTATATAGTGAGTTCCAGCCCAGCCTGGTCCACAGTGTGAGACCCTTTCTCAAAAAGAAAAGGAAAGATGCCCAGCAAAATGGTTTAGTGGGAAAAGGCTCTTGCGTCGCAGGCCTGACAGCCTGAGTTCAGACCCTAGAGTGCACAGGAAGGCTCCGCAAAGAGGTCCTCTGGTCTCTATAGGAGCATCGTGCTCCCCCCCCCCCACACACACTCATGCCATGGACACACAGTAATAGATAAAGAAATGAACAAATGAAAAATTTCATTACAAAAGACATAAGAAGGGAGGTGTTTTGTGTATCACACAGACATTTCTGGAAGGACCCAAGATATAGTGTGCTGGGGTAGAGTGCCTGGAGTAGGTGGAGACACCCAGTTCTTGCATCTTTCCATTTGTGCCTTTTGAGTTTTATTTCTCATGCACACATAATTTGATAATTTATAGTCTAGGGTGTAGTTGAATGATAGAACACTTGCCTAGCATGCAGAAGGCCTTGGATCACATCTCCAGCACTAATAATAATTAATAATAAAAACAAAGCCATTTCCCAAAAGAAGATTGAGAAGTTAAGTCAGGTATGGTACATAGCTATAATCCCAGCAGTTGGGAAATAGAGGCTGGAAGATCAGGAGTTTAAGGCCAGCCTTGTTTATGTTTTGAGTTCAAGGCCAGCTTGAGTTGCATGAGACCCAGTCTCAAAAAAGTAGAGTAATATAAAAAAAAAAAAAAAAACAGTATAAATACTTAAAAATCAATCTTGCTGGCTGTGGTGGCACACACTGGTAGCATCTGTTGGAGGATGTAGAGGCAGGAGGATCCCGAGTCTGAGGAAAGCCAGACTGTAGTAGCTCACGCCTTTAATCCCAGCACCTGGGAGGCAGAGGCAGGCGGATCTCTAAGTTGAGGCCAGCCTGGTCTACAGAGTGAGTTCCAGGACAGCCAGGGCTACACAGAGAAGCAGTTTTGAAAAACAAACAAACAAACAAAAAAGTTAGATACTCATATGTGACTATATGATTTTATTTCACTTCCAGCATAAATGAACATTTTCTCATGCTTGTCTGTCTGTCTGTTGAGATGGCATCTTGCTATATACCTCAGTCTAGCTGGACCCAAGGTCATCCTCCCTTGGCATCCCAAGTAGCTGTGATTCTAGGCCTATGCTGCCACAGCGTGAAGAATACAGTCATGGAAGACAGTGAATTTGAGTGTTTATGTGCTGAGTTGGAAAACTCCCCATAGCTGTGTTTGGAACCATGGTCCCCGAGGATGAATGAAGATGGATGCTTTCCAGGATTGGGTTTGGGACTTGGCAGTACCACCAGCATCAGCTTTCTGCCAGGGTGGCTCAAAGGTCAGACACAGCAAAAGCAAGGTCAGAGCCCTAGGGAGTCTGTCCCAGTGAGAGGCCAGCAGGTGGCTTAGCAGGTGATTCATCTTGTGGTGTCAGATCCGGGAGAGAGCAACAACTGCCGAGCACTCTGGTAGTCAGAGCCTTCCCTGCAGTCCCTGGGGTCATTCTGTCATCCCATAGATAGGGTATAGAGGAGAGAATGGGTGGGTGGGCAGGTGGGTGGATGAAAAGCTATGTGATCCAGATGTATTTATAGCGCACTCCTCTGTAGCAGGTGCCGAGCCCAGCATCTTGGAAGGAAGCAGCAGAGCGGGTTTGGCTCAGCTGCCAAGATCAGGCCTCTCAGTCTGGTGCATTGAAAATCCAGACACGGGGCTGGTGAGATGGCTCAGTGGGTAAGAGCACCCGACTGCTCTTCCGAAGTTCAAATCCCAGCAACCACATGATGGCTCATAACCCTCCGTAACAAGATCTGACTCCCTCGTCTGGGGTGTCTGAAGACAGCTACAGTGTACTTACATATAATAAATAAATAAATCTTTAAAAAAAAAAAAAAAAGAAAGAAAATCCAGACGCAAGTCCCTTTTCATGGAACTGTCGTTCTAACTGGAAAAGAGCTGGGAAAGAGGCTACAACAGATGGTGTGGGCCGCCCAGGGTTTGACCCACCCCGTGGGCAGCTGGTGTCACCTAGGGAAACATCTGAGCCTAGGAACCACATGGACCTTTACAAGACAAGTTATAAAGCTACACCTACACAGTGCTTATCTATGGGGTGGGGCCATTGAGTGTGATGGACGTGAAGCAAACGCCTGGTGACTGTCCTCATCACTCTTTGTGCTGCAGTCTCATCATTTGTAGAGTGTCATCACCATTGCAACAGGCCATTCTGCTGTGCCCGAGGCTTTGAACGGTTTCCCTAAAGGAAGGGGAAGCAGAGTGACCAGTAGAAGGAAGGAGTTCTCTCTCTGATGCTCACCACAGCTAAGAAAGACAGGCGGGGTGCGCCATCTGCTGGGTGCAGGGGGCACTTCCTTACACAGAATTTTGTCCCTGCCTCTTTTGGGAACCCAGAGAGGGGCAGGGTCTTTGCTCCAGAGAATCGGCTATGAAATCTAATGTATGGTCTGGTCCCTGGATAATTACCGAGTTCCTTCCTTAGAACCGTGGTTCTCTTTGCTCTAGACTGTTGTCCCCACAGGGACATTCCTGGTCTCATGCCTTTCCAGCCTCCTCTGTGTGCCCTCCCACCTTCCCATTGGAGGACTCATGGGAGCTTGAAGCCAGCAGGGAATCGCCCTTGAATGGTTGCTTTCCACCCATCTGGCATCCCAGATGCTTCCCTCTGGGTCCCATTTCAGTAGCCACACCTCCCTCTACCACCTGACTTAAGTCAGAAACCAAAACTCCCTGTCAGACAAAAACTGCCCACATATTTGTTCTCCAGGTTGTGTCTAGGACCCATCTTGGTGTCTGCTTGGTCCCTGTTGCGTTCTCACATCTGGCCTCCCAGAAGCCTAACCTACCCCATCCACAGCTTGTCTTCATGGTCTTACCTAAAACCCCTCCAGGGTGCCTCTTCCCACCCTCAGTGTCCTCCCTGTCACTGTCCCTTGTGTGTGTCCTTTCTGCTCTGCTCCACCCCATCTTCCTTCCTCGGAGCCTCAGCACTTGGCTGTTCCCTTCTGTAGGGCATTCCTTGTACCCCCTTTCTTTCTTCCCGTCTTTCTTTTTATAATTTTTGCCTCTCTTCATTTTATAATTTTACTTGAGACATGGTCTCATTCTTTTATCCCAGAGCTCACTATTCAACTGTGTAGCTCAGACTGGCCCCGAACTCACCTCAATCCTCCTGCCTCACTTTCTTCAGTGGTGGAGTTACAGGGGTAAACGACCATGCCCAGTTCTTCCCATAGCATCCTTAGCTGTTGGCTGGTGTGCTGCTTTCCATGTCTGAGTCTTGGTTGGGTCCTAGCCATCCCTCTAGTGCCCTTGAAGCCCTGAACACGCAGTCATGAGCCAAGTGACATGATGGTATCTTGACACAATATGCAGTGAACTCTTAAGCTCTGTGAGGTGGGAGTGATGCCGGCTTGCTGTGCTCCCTCTGTACCCTAGACAGTGCTGGGCACATGGTGTGGGGAGCAGGGCAAGCTGCTCATCAGCTGGACTTTGAATCAAGATGGAATGCATGGTCTTATGTGTTTTTACATTTATTTTGCTCTTCTCTCTCTCTCTCTCTCTCTCTCTCTCTCTCTCTCTCTCTCTCTCTCTGTGTGTGTGTGTGTGTGTGTGTGTGTGTATACAAGGTACACAGTGCAGGTGTGAAGGTCACAGAAGAATGTGCAGGAGTTCGTTCTGTTTTTCTAGCACATGGTACCTGGGGATTGAACTCGGGTCACCAGGCTCAGTGGCAAGCACCTTTACCCACTGAGCCACCTTCCTGACCCTCAGGCATGTCATCTCTCTCTGTCCTCTCTCCCTCCTTTCTTCCCCTTTCTCCCCCTCTCTCTTCTTGATTTTTTTGTTTCTTAATTTTAAAAATAAGCAGGGTGGTGGTGGCGCACTCTTTTAATCCCAGGGAGGTAGAGGCAGGTGGATTTCTGAGTTCGAGGCCAGCCTGGTCTACAAAGTGAGTTCCAGGACAGCCAGGAAACCCTGTCTCGAAAAAACACAGAGAAACCCTATCTTGAAAAGAAAAAAAAAAACAAAAGAAAAAATAAATAAAACAGGGTCTCTCTATGTAGCCTTCGCTGTCCTGTAACTGATTAGGTAGACCAGGCTAGCCTAGAGCCACAGAGCTCTGCCTCCTAAGTGCTAAGATTAAAGTCATGCACCACCATGCCAGGCTTCATGCTTATTCTGTAAGATGTGGGTAGGAGTTGTCTAGCTGGAGTTACAAAGGATGTCAGTGTCTCACTTCTGCTCCTGTTCTGACAGGCCTGAGGAGCGATGCAACAGGCATGATGGAAGTCGAGTCCTCCTATTCGGACTTCATCTCCTGCGACCGGACAGGCCGTCGGAATGCAGTCCCTGACATCCAGGGTGACTCAGAGGCCGTGAGCGTGCGGAAGCTCGCTGGAGACATGGGCGAGCTTGCACTTGAGGGAGCAGGTCAGAGCCAGTGCCCCCGTGTCCTGTTGGGCAGCTGGGGAGGTAGTTTGCCAGCTCTTGCTAGCCTCCAGGCCCTATACCTTCCTCAGGGAAGTGGCTGCATCTAAATTGGGGCTGTTTGCTCTGTTGGCAGAGCCCAGCCGATGTCTAGGATAGAGACTGTCAGCATCCTGGTTCCAAGGGCTCTGATGAGTGGCTAGGCCTTTGGCCTTTTTTCTGCCCCAACTCCAACAAGTCCTGTTAGATCTCTGTAATGGATCCTAACTCCCAGTGCTCCATGCCTTAGCTTCTCCACATCTGCACAGCCACCATGTTTACCTGCTGTTCACTTGGACTTCATGCCCTTCCTGCACAGCAGACAGCAGGATTAGTTAACCTGTCCTGTCCTGTCAGCCTTCTGCCCCAGACTCTATGGTAACATCTCAGAGCCAAGCTACTCTTCAGTGCTCCCTAGAAGTCATGCCTGCCTGGCTTTGGGGTTCATCCACACCCTACCCACTTTCCCCCACTTGCCCATCCCAGTTTGCTTCTCTATAAAGGGTCAGGGCCTCCTTGTGTGGGCCTTCACCACACTCACTATTACCTCTGTCTACAACAACCCCAGTGGACCTGCGGCCACCTGCTGTCCCTTCACTCCCAGATGCTCCCAGAGGCCTCCTCAGCTAGTGTGCCCCCAGCCACATCACTCTCAAAGGCCTCGTGTCTTTGACTTTAGTTTCAGAAGAGAGGAACCCTGCTATACCTGCACATGGCAGGCAGTTTGTGACCACAGGCTGAGTGACCCAATGGAGAAACCAAGGGGACCCAGCATTGCCCAGGACACCCTGCTCCTCACTTCTCTGTTCTCAGAGGCCTCTGCTCAGCTTATGTCCACAGTTAGCCATAGACCCTTCCTTAGGAAACCTTCCCTACCACTTCTCTGCTGCAGGCTCAGAGCCGTGCTTGCCATATCACTTCCCATGGTGCACTGTGGCTTCCTACTGCACTACTCCAGGAGCAGGTCCTGGCTGGGCCAAAACATTGTCTTTGCCTGTGTGGCCCCAGTCTAGAGTTCTTAGTCCTTATTGCAGAAGTAACTTAGGAACATGGAACAGGGAAGGTGTTAGGGGCAGGGACCCAGTCTCTCATGTTATAGATCAACTGAGGTCAAGAGAAACTGGAGTCTTCTTAGGCTCACCCAGCAAATGACCATCATTGGTATGACAGTCTATATGCCTCGAGAGAATACCCTGCCCTTTATCCCTAAGCCTCACACACTTTCCCAGGCTGAGGCCCTGTTGGCCTTCCTTGTGTTGGCCCCTGCTTTCCGTTTAAGTATGGACACCTGCACAATGCTCACCAACCCCTTTGCAGCCCCAACTCTTATCCCCCACTCTTCGCAGCCAGAACAAAGGCCTGCAGGCCCTGCCTCTGGCAGTTGCTTCTCATTGTGGTGCCTTTAAGGCCTTCCCTGACCACAGCTTGTCTCCCTGTCTCCATGGCTCTGTAAGCACCCCTTTTGAACTGAGCTGCTCCAGCACAGGCTGTCTCATGCCCTCTGTGACTAGCAGTGTTTGGCACGTGACGGGTACCTACTCAACGGCTGCTCACTGTCCAGCCGAATGAGCAGTGGGCCCAGCTGGCACACCAGGCACACTGCCAAGGGGCCCTTCAAGGCTCCTGTGCTCTGCTCAGCTCTCATCAGCTTTGTTTGCTGCCTGCCTTCATCCTTAGCCATCACTAGTTCCCTCATGCAGGCCTTTACAACACCGTTTGCCATATTGAGAGCCTTTGTGGTATTTGGGTCCTCCCAGTACATACATGATGCTTGCTAGCCACCATGACTGATGCCTGAAAGGGAGGCATGAGGACAGAATGTGCTTGCTACTGGAGACTGGAGCGCCTTTGATAGAATCAGGCAAAGTGGTCAGCTATGAGAAGTCATCACAGTAAAGTGTCTCCAGGCATTTCTGAGCCCAGCAGACTCTCCTAGGCTGAGGACAGAGCCTTAATGCTATCCTCCAGATTCTGACCCACAGGCCAAGGCCTCAGAGTTT
Source organism: Mus pahari (assembly GCF_900095145.1). NCBI lineage: Eukaryota > Metazoa > Chordata > Mammalia > Rodentia > Muridae > Mus > Mus pahari. The sequence continues at coordinate 146,033,950 of NC_034592.1, forward strand.
TCTCTGCCACGCCTTTCAAGGGCTGATGCATAGCCTGAGTAGAACAGGACTGTGACCCCGTAGGGTATGGGCAGGCATAAACATCCTAGCTACCTGGTCTCAAGCCTGTGGCCTGTTGGATCTGTCAGCGCCCTCCAGCATGCAGTACACACATCTGTCTGTGCCCACCATCTTCTCAGACTCTCCTAAGAGGAAGAGAAGCCAGAGGCCAGCCGTGGGATGAGGGTGCACTGACCCTGGGCAGCAGTTCTTTCATCCCTAAGACTGATGGGAGAGGACCTTCTCCCCGACTAAGGGAGGGTTGGGGCTGGTACAGAGGACATATGATTGTTAGAGAGGACTTAGGGTCACAGCCTACGTTCCACTAAGCCAGATTCAGACATCAGTTCTTAATAAGCCAAAAAGAGCCAAATTAGGAGCTAGTGGTCAAGCTCAGTGGTTAAGACCACGTCATAGCAGGTTACAACATCTGTAACTCTAGTTCAGGAGATACAGTACCATCTGACTTCCAAATGTGCCACAGATGCATGTGGTTCACATACATACATGCAAGCAAAACACTTATACACATACATACATACATACATACATACATACATACATACATACATACAAGCAAAACACTCATGTACATGAAGAAAAAAATTTAAAAAGGCAAATTAAAATGAAGAACAACAAAAGGTAATTTATTCAGCGTAGCCACATTGGAAGAGGGACGGAGAGGTCAAGTGATCCCTCCAAAGTTCATCTTTGGGGCTCTGCCATGAGGGTAGGTTTAAGTAGAGGCCAGCGTTGTGCACACGCAGGCTGTCATCACAAGTTGTGGTCTGGCCATCACTGCCCCTTCATTGTCCAGGGCCCACTTTCCTCAATCACTGGCAAGTTACAGAACTCTTTCCTGAGAAAAGTCCCTCTGGCTGGCATAGGCCTTAGGCTTGTCTTCTTCAGCAGGAGATCCTTGGGGATGTCTAATTACTTGGGGGCCCAATGTTTCAATAGTCTGACAGCCAAGGTGAGGGACAGAGTCTCTTCAGGATATCTTCATCCCTGCCAAGCTGGTCACTACAAAGTGACTCGCCTGCAGTCTCTAGCAGTGGGGTAAACAGAGCAGAAACAGTGGGGGAGTTTAAAGGGTCTCAGTTCATGGGGGCTTTACAAATGAACCTAATACCTCAGGGCGTTAGGCCTCCGGAGACCAGGAGACCTTTGTGGCTGAATCTTGGTTTAGCCCCCATCCTCCAAGTTGGCTGCTTCGGGACAGGCAGGCTCAGATTGGCACATACTTGAGCCACAGTGCCAAATTCTGTCCACACTATTTACTTCCATGAGCACTCAGGGCCAAAGACTGTGGATTGTTTGACAGAATTCCAGACCCAGAGCTCAACATAGGCATAAAGACAGGCCTAATGGCAGAATGACATGTACCTTCAGTGGCACCAGGGTCCCTGGGGCTTGAGACTGCATTACTGATTGAGTTTGGTCCATAACCAGCATCTGTGGAGGATGCTGGCCCTGAGAGGGTTGAATAACAGTACAAACAGCTAGCAAGTGGGTGAGGCAGAGGCTGCTGGTCCCACCTTCCATCAGGGCTTCAGAGAAGCTGTGAGCGAGGACTAGCTCAGGTAGGGACTTGCAGGCCTGGCCAGGTGGAAACCCAGCCTGCTGCTGTCCCTTACTCCAGCCCAAGTTTCTGACTGGCTGGAATAGAGCAAGGCTGGATGCTGCCAGTGGTATTCAGAGTCAGGTAGCCTCTACCTTGGGATGTGCAGGCCACAGTGAGCACACCTGAGCTGCCCACTGGTTTCGGCTCCTATATGGTGTTTGAGGAAACTCCCATTTGCTAAGCACATACTTTCTGCTGGGAACTTAACATTCTTCCCTCTAGAGAGGACATGCTCATCAGCAGGTCTGTAATCCTGACCTGCACTGAGTTTTATTATACCAGCAGCCCTGGCAGCCTTCCCATGGTAAAAGCAAGACCTGAGAGCAGGTTAAATGGCTCTCTGGCCTTGGCCACACCCTCCCTAACGAACCCATTAGCCTGCTTCCAAGGCTGGCCTCGGTCATCAGTTTGGCTGGTCCTTCCAGGCCACCTGTGCTTCACAGCATGTGACTAGGTGAAAGAAGAAAACTTACCCCTCTTCTCCCCTGCAGAAGGACAGGCAGAGGGAAGTACCCCAGAGAAGGAGGCCAGCGGCCAGCCTGAGAGCAGTGATGCGAACACCTCGTCCTGAGTCTGCCTGTGGTCCTAAGGCTGAAGAGACCCGCTGTACTTCCTGGACTGGAGCCCTGGCCAGCCAGGCCGACTGAGAGCCTCATGGAGTCCTCTGTGGCCCCCACTCCAGCAAAGTCCTCTACCCACACCACAGGCTCCACTCTTCTCCACCTCCCCACGGTGCCCAGGTACACTTTGAAGACACTAGCACCACAAGATGTTATTTATTCAGCTAGGCGGGGCTCGAGCCAGGCCCTGCCCCTAGGTGAGCAGCTGCCACCTGGACAGGGACTGCCCTGTCGCCACTCACCCTCCAGCCAGCCGTCTGTCGGGAAGATCTTCCTAGCCCTTTTTTAAAGCCTCTTTTACATTTTTTAAAAACATAACTTTTTCAGAGAGAAGGGAGCTGACAATCACTTTTCTTCTGTTTTGGTTTTGGGTTTTGTTTTTGTTTTGAAAGCCGTCTTAAGCTCAGTTCTGATGATCTATGCAGCTCTAAGTTTCCTCATGGAGCCTCACAGATCCAGTTTTGGGAAAGGATTTGGACTCAAAACTAACTGACCAATTCTTTGCCCTTTGTACCAAGAGACTGATACTTAGGCCCAGGAAATAAATGCTGGTGGTTTGTGTGACTGGCTTACGATCTTTTAACTACCAACTGCACAGCTGGGCTCTGCATCCCCACATCCTCGCCCCACAGGGCCCCACTGCTGCCCTCTGTCCTGTGGTGGCCAGCACAACCCCTCATGTGACATCTCATGAGCCCTTCCTCACCCTACCCACCCACAGCCCACACCTCCTGAAAGGGGCCTGTGAGATGTCTCAGTGGGTAGAGACTTATTGCCCAGCCTGGCAGCCTGAATTCAGTCCCTGGGACTGATGGGGTAGGAGGAGAGAGTTAGCTCTCACTGCTGTCCTCTGGTGGGCACATGGGCATATGGTGGATTAGAACTACCTAAACTCCAGGTCCAGGGGAGGTGGTGCCCTCTTCTGACCTCTGGCACCAGGCACACATGATGCATATACATACAAACAGGCAAAACACATAAAGAGAATTAAATCTTTAAAATCCAATATAAAAGTAAATCCAAAGGACTGGTTAAAGGGTCAGAGAGTTCAGGAGCATCTGCTCAAACAGCCCCTCTGGAAAAGTATCAGTTCTACAGGAGAGACCCGGGCTCCTCAACCCGGTACACAGTGTAGGGCCCGGGGCCCCGAGACCGTATTCACCATGTGCTGCAAGATACCAGTCACCAGCTGCTTTATTGAACACCATATTTTTAGCTTTAGAAGGAAGGTTTTCAATTCATGCCCATGATTGTCAAGGCCCCTGGGCCCTAGCCAGGATATCCAATCAGAGGACAGACCTGGCCTCTCCAAGGTCTGGAAGGAATGAAGGTCAGTATGTCAGAGTAGTAAAGACTTTATCCACAGGATGAGGCTCAGAGAAGTGGCCTTGCCATCTTCAGGGGACCTGCTCTGCTGGTCAAGTCAGAGAAATAGAAAGGTCAGATCTCATAACACAAAAGGCATGGTAGAAAGCACAGAAATCTAGGCCCAGAGAGTAACTTCCTTCTGTAGACAGCAAGTCGGGCTTCAAACAAGGGAATGTGTGGCTTGCCAAGGCTATAAGGAAATAAAGGAACTCATGGAACTGGGACTGGGCCAACTGCTGTTCAGGTCACACCCCAGGCTGCCCGAGCCTATCCTGACATAATGATCAGGAAATAGCCACCCTGACAAGAAGCTGACCACTGCGCCCCGAAGCCAGACAGTCTCCATTATTTTCAGGGCTGTCCCTACCCTCTGAAAGACTTCTGCTACAAGCCACACAGAAAGTTGTGGAGGGACAGCATAGGGTGGTGGCTGCAACCCTGCAGAGGTATGTTCCCTCCCAAGGACTTCTGCCACAAGCCACGCACAAAGTTAAGGAGGGACAGTGTGGGGTGGTTATTGCGCCCTGCAGAAGCGTACCTTCAGCCTGTGGTGGCTATTGGTATTCTCTGTAGAGCCGTTCTAGGAGCTCCTTCTTCTCCTCCTCTGGGAGGAAGCTTGACTTCGCTGCATTGATGTTCTAGAAGGGGAAAAACATGGAGTCAGAGTACAAGGAAGGGAGCAGCCCTGTTAGCAAGGGCAAGGGCAAGGGGCATCATAGTGGGGGGAGGGGCACAGGTCCTTGCAGGGACTCACTCAGGACATCAGAACCCAAGACCAAGGTCTGAGCCTATGATCAACCTAAATGTTACAAAAACATCCACAGTCAGACCTGTCTTGGGAGAGAGGTCTTCTAAGGGGCTCAACCTAAGCAAAGGCTAGTTGCCTGGTCCCTTAGCCAGCATGCTGCCGCCAAGGCATCTGTGGAAGGCTTTTGGTGCTAAGATGAGCTTGGCATGTCAGGCCAACCCATTCTTGGTCTCCAGAGGTTCTAGGCAATCCACACACAATACATGCTTGCACGGGCGCGCGCGTGCGCGCGCGCGCACACACACACACACACACACACACACACACCTGGGCCAAGTGTCAGGCTCACAGTTCACACATACTCACCAGTCGTTTGAACTCCTCCTCAGTGAAGCCCATATCTTTTTTGGTCATCTGGTAGTCAGTGTCCAGCGTGGACTTGAAGATGAGGGGGTCGTCTGTGTTGAGTGAGTAGTTGGCCTTATCATCCTTGAAGCTGGAGGAGGGGCCAGGCAGGAAGAAAAGAGAGAGCCTTTTTACTCCAAGAACCATCACTGCCCGTCCGTCCACCACCTCCCTCTTCCATCTTTATACAACCTTAGACCACACAAAGGGTTGCATTCGTATTAAAGAGGTAATATTTTATAAAACTCTGGGAAAAGCCAGCTCAGAGGCAGTGGCAGAATGGCCTGAGGTGACAGATAGGGAGACGGTGACAGCCTTAAGCTACCATGCTCTCTAGCCTTCCCCCTCTCAGTCTTGGAGCACAGCTAGCATCCTACCCTCCTCTCCTATTCAGTCCTCAGTCCCTTGCCATATGGCTCTTCCAACACAGCATGGAGACTTCCTGGTACAACCCTGCCCACCATCTTGTTGAACTTGATTGGTTTCTGCCAGCTCCAACCTTCCTTGCCTGGAGAGCAGTTTTCAACACTTTGAAATTCTTATGTATTTAAGCATGCCATGGGGGCATGATTGGAGGTCAAAGGACAATTTATGGCAGTCAGTTTCCTGTTTCTACCATATAGGTTCCTGGGGTCAAACTCAGGTTGTCACACTTTGAGGAGAGCATCTTTACCTACTGAGCCATCCCACCAGTCCCAGAATTTGACACTTAACTTTTCTCAAAGCATTAGTCATGGACCCCATACTTTTTTTAAAAAGTCATTGGAAACTTTTGTTTTTGTTTTCTGTGTGTTCAGGGTTCACAGAGCTGGAGGAGGATATTGGGTGTCTTTCTCTGGCAGTCCCCACCTTAATTCTCTGAGATAAGCTCTCTCGTGGAACCTGAAGCTCACTATTTTGAGGCCAGTAATCCTCCTGTCTCCACTCTCCTCCCTAGTACTGAGGTCACAGGTGTGCATGGCCATGCCTGGCTTTTTATGTTGGTGCTAGAAGTCTGAACCCTGGTCTCACGCTTGCACAGCAAGCTTCCTTATCCACTGAGGTGTCTACCAGCCCTGGCCACCTTGACATGTCTTTGGCTTTCCTTCTGTTTCTGCCTGTCCCTAATGTCACTGTTACAGGTTCTTTTCCCTCCTCATCTTGATCCTCCATCTCCCAGAGTCTTTGCTCTTCAACCTTTGTATTTGCGAAGATGAGATGACCCTTCCCCAGCCTGTGTGCAATAGATGTGCGTGCCACATCTAAGAGCGGCCACTGAGCTGTCCCACAGGCGCCATGCACTAAGAAAGCCCACAAGCCTCTTGTTATCAGGGCACACTCCTTCCATCTGTGTAACTGTAGCTGACAGACCAGTGCTGGCCTGACCATTGGCAGCCCAAGTCCTTGTCACCTCTATCCTGCCTTGGGAAAAGACAGCTTTGTTCTCCTGAAGCCTGATAAGGTCATTGGACAGGAAGGCCTTGTTTTTAGTTGCTGATGGGAGCCAGGCAGCATGGGCGAGGTGCTCTAGGGAAAAGCTTTCAAGCTGGCCTTCAGGGGAACACCCGACAGCATCAATAAGCAAATATCCAGACAGATGAGGCACATCTTCCCACAGCCCAAGAGACAGAGTTGGGTAACAAGAATGTAGACACTCGTAGCTGGTGGGCTATGGGGCCCAGCTCTGCTAGTTAGTGGGTGAGGAGGCAGGTTGGCACATCTGAGCTTCACAGTCCTCAGTTGTTGGACAAGGACAGCAATGCCTGCTTCTCAGCCAGTCAGAGTGACTTCATGACTAAGAACCAGGATGGTCAGGACCCCATTCCCTCCCCTTCCTTTCCAGATCAAAACCAAATGGGTCCCAGGAACCAGATCTCACCGAACAACCGCATGCGTCGTTTTGGGATTCCAGGCGCCTGTGAGGTAGCTGGACCAGGGGCAGACCTGCAAGGGGCAGGTGTGTGACTGGCATAGTGGGCCCAGGGTCAGACTGATCAGGGCTGAGCCACCTGCTGAGGTACTATTCTGGATAGCTTTAGTGCCTCAAGCCCCACGAAACCTCCACCATGTGGCGACTCCCACTCAGCCTGCCTGGCCTGCCTCTGTCTGAAACACATAGGGTAGCCAGAGCTCGCTCTCTCTCTGCCTTGGCGTCTCACCTCAAAGTGCATGTTTTCTTTCAGTAGCCTCTTGTAGAGGGCTTCATCCTCGATGGTGTGGTAGCCATGCCCCACCCTCTCTGTCTTGAGGATATCCACAGCCTGTGGAGAAACAGAGAGGAGCTGAGTCCAGGGGCAGGAACAGAATCAGGAAGAGGAGGCCCGGGGTCACTGGCTCCTTACCTCGCGCACAACCTCAGGAGAGCCCACCTCGCCAGCGTGGACAGTTCGATGAATGCCATTCTTTACTGCACCCTGGATGGGGAAGAGACAGGTTGGGCATGGCTCTGAGAGGACCCTAGGGAGCTCTGTCTGAGCCACACTTTGGGGCTCTGACTTTTGGCAAGTGTCACTGTCCCCACAATCAGGCTAGGCTACTTGAAGTGTATAGGACAGTGTGGCCTGGTTTCCCAAGTCAGGAATAGGGTGGAAACGTTTTACTCTGTAGCTTCTGTGCACTGATGCTGTTTGAAGGGTTTAAACACATTGTCTAATAGTCCAAAGCAAATGCCATTACACTGCTTTAGGGTGGAGCTCAAGAAAGCCAAGTTAACAGGACCAAGGCCTAACAAGAAGTTCAGAATCAAGGCAATGAGCTCCAGAGAAAAAGCAGCCCTGTCCAGGGTCACACAGGAACACATAGGCAGACGCAGACGCAAACACAGCTCTCCCAACACCTAGCGGGGCTTTAGGTAATATCCCGTTTTAAGTCCTGAGCCCCAACCAAGACATACCTGGGGACTCAGAAGACCCCAAGCTCCCCCAGGGCCACCCTCCCCTTCTCAGGCCCACCTCATAGGCTTCCACATGGCCTGGGAAGAGGCTGCTTCCTTCAATGGTCTCATCCCCAGCCAAGTCCATAGCCACCACGGTCTTCTGATTGTACTTCTTACACAGCTCCAACACCTCAAGGGACCAGCCTGCCAGAGAGGTCCAACGGGGCCACATCAGGGATGGAGTAGGGTCTGCCAGCCACCCACTGGCTGCCCTAATCCCTCATCTGAGGCCAGAGAAGATAGAAGATCCAGTGTCTTGTCTTCATATCCTGACTGCTGTGTCCTCCCCACCCAAGCCTCAGAGTGCCATTTCCCAGAGGGACACCATCAACCACTCACAAGGTCATGGCGAGTGGCTGCTGATGTGGGCTGGGTTCAGTAAGTGATGGATAGGCTAGTCCACTGGTGCTTACCAACCCCCGTGGCAGACTCACTCCACTGAGAAGATAGGAAATCACAGCCTAATATTTAGCCCAGAATATAATTGATGGGAATATTAGTTTATTGCTAATGCATCATGCACTTTTATATTAGGAGCCCCATAAAGTTGTTATGATGTGGGCCAACAAGATGTCTCAGCAGGTAAAGCCCTAAGCCCAATGACCTGAGTTCAGTCCCCAGGCTGCACTGACGGTTAACAAAGAGACAGACAGGCCATGTCCTATTATAGCAGGCCCTGTAACCTAACATCAGCCCAGGGTTTTGGTGCCCACTAATCCTTAGGGTGGGGGCAAGAAGTGAGTGTGACCATCACCAGACACAGTGTGAACAATCTCACGATGGGTGATGTGACTTGCCCTGGGTCACAGTAAGGGCTCTGCAGGTTGAGCCTTGGAGGCTTGACCGGTAGTGGGGGAGGACCCCGGATACCTCAGAAATCAGACCCATCAAGAGTCTTTATGGCCCAGATAAGGCAGGGCCAGACCACAGAGTCTTAGATGGTATTACACGTTTCCCTATTGTTTAGGTTCCTTTGAGCTTCCTGTGGGTCACGTGGCTATCAAGACCCAGATTTCCTGTTAAGCAGAGTCACCAGAGTCACCAAAAGTTCACAGGTGTTTTTTAGAAAACTCTAGAAATACAAGGTGGGGGACACTGGGATAGAGTCGGTCCAGCCCTGTCCTAGGCCAGGCAGCCGGCAGGGTGCGACGGTACTCACTGGGCTGGTGGCGCATGCAGCACAGAATGGACCGGGCCTTGATGCCGAATGCTTGTTCTCCCTCCTGCAGGCCCTGGTTCACAAGATCCACAACATCATCAGGGGTGACGTCCCCTCTGTATGGGGAGAGGAAGAGCTTTAGGCCAAAGGAAGACCATGGGCAGCCATGGAACTGGAGCAGGGAGGAACAGCCTTGCCCCTGGATTGTCATCTGAGGGGACACACGGACATGATTTCAAGCCCTATGCAGTGGCCCGCTTCCTCAGAGCTGTCGGGGCATCACCAGATCCCAGTGTGAGAATGTCACACAGCCCTCCTTATTTCTAGAATGGAGAGGTGACTGAATTTGGGCCTGTACAATTCCCACTTCCCACATGGTGTATCAGAATCATGGCTCAGAGGGAAGGAATAGGGGTTCAAGAGACTTCAAGGTGCAAGGGGTCAACCAGAAGACAGCAACGGGCCAGACTCTTCACTGAGCAAATGACTTTAGAAGTCACTGGCTAAGCCAAGCAGTCATGGCAGCTAACTAGTATTCACTTAGGGGAGAGACACAGCCTCAAGCAGAGGGATAGGGATCGTGTGCTTAGGGCTGAGCTGAGTCCCTGAGTCCACAGACCAGGCCAAGGCCAGGGCTCTGAGCGCTCCATCAGAGCCCTGCTCAGCACAGCCCCCTCCAGTGGTGTCACTCACTCAGTCTGGTTCCAGGGGATTGGATCCACTTTGGAATTGGCCAGCAGGTGTGGGCTGTAGCGCACTTCCACGTAGACCACGCCCTCCTTTGCCTTCATCTCCACAAACTCATAGGCGATCCTCTTGATGGCCTCCCTGCAGCCCCTGGGAAGGGAGGGAAGAACACAGGTTGGCAACCTTCCTCAGCTCCTTGGGAGCTCCAGTAGCCAACGAGGTAACTGCAACTGTCCTCAGAGCCAGCTTGTTTCCAGCTCACAGGCTCTTAATGCCTGGGCACCTGCCCATGAGAGCCAAGCCGCCTGGGAAGCTGTACGTTTGAACTACAAACTCATTCTGACCCCTTACCCTTGTGTGACCACTTTGCCTCTAACAGGCATGTCGACCAGTTTGCCCCAAAGTACTCCACTCTCCACAAAGCAGTGAGAGTGATTAAAAAATGGTGTGTGTGTGTGTGTGTGTGTGTGTATGTGTATGTGTATGCGTGAAACAAAAACATACCCTTCTTCTCTTCTGAGCCCCTACACCTGCCAGTTGTACACCTCTGACTCCATGCCAGCCCAAACGTCACAGCCACCAGCTTCCTTAGCCCCTTGTGCCGCACTGCAGAGTCTTCCTCTGGCCATCTCAGGACTTTGGGTCATGGTCTCCCCTTTGCTCCAGCCTCCTGCACTCTGCCTGCCCCCACCTAATGCCAACTGAAGGCCCTCTGCCCAGGCCTCTTCAAACCACCTTCCCTCAGCATCCTTTCTCCATGCCCCGATCCCCACTTGGTATTAGATACCGCCTGCTTTTTTGTAGGGGCTGGCTGTATTCCATCTCCCCTTGGCTCCTATGAGACAAGGATCTCTTTGCCTATCTTGTCGTGGCTGTGATACCTCAGCCAAGGGAAGTGCCTAGAATACAGTAGCCACATATTAGATGAGTAATGGATGCAGGCTGGCAGGGAAGCTAAATGGTGAATCCAGAGGGACGCTGGGATGGGAGGACTTGGTCTCTAGTCAAGGACTCATAGTCTGTGTGGTCCTGGCTAGTCAGTTACCCTTTGATAAGGGTTATTGTAAGGGAGCATCCGAAACCTCACCCGGGCCGGCAGTTGGACAGGCAGACAAATGCTACCCTTGGTCTCAGCCAAAAGGCCAAGAAGTGATCAGAGACAGGCCGGAAGGGTTCTAGTTGCTGCTGCTGCTGAGTGTGGACTCCATGAGCAAGGCACAGGTTACCTGTGAAGGCGCCTGTGGGCAGTGATCAAATGCTAATGGACGGGCCTAGTTAAGATTCCCTCCAGAGCTGAGAAGGCAAGCAAGTGCCCTGGGGGGGGGGGGGAGAAGAGAGGGCCTGCCTCTAGGGCAGTGGAGTCACTCCTAAGAGGGGGTTCCATGAGCGAGGGAGGATTGGGTCTCAGCTCTAACATAGTGGGGAGTTTGCTCACTGTCTTTCCCAGCCCCAGCCACCCACAGCTCTCACATAGCTATCTACAGTCTGATCCGCCCTTCAAGTGGGTATTGAGCCCTCATGCTGGGCTCAGACTCCTACTACACAGTGAACAGGAGCTAGGATCCCTGCCTTTCCATTGCCTCGTGACAGGGAAGCCAGGTATAAATAGGGGGGAAACATACATAGGGATGCTATCGGTACAGGTAAAGCCAGGAGGCCATGTGGCCTGCCACAACATGGCCAGAAAGACCCCACGTGCAGTAGGCGAATTGTGGGCTTTTAGAGAACAGCGTTCCAGGTTGAGAGAACAGGGGCAGAGGGATCTGAGGTGGGGTATGAGTACCCAGGGGTGGGGGAGGAGTCAGCACCCCTAAAAGCAGGACCTCAAAGTTGCAGGGCTTGTGCGCCTGTCCTGTGGGTTTTAGTGTTTGCTCTGAGGGATGGATGCAGAGAGAGGTTGGTAAATTTGGGTCAGAAGGCTGGCTTAGGTTTTCAGTCATGAATCCTTTCTCTGGCACTCTCTAGTGACCATTCCTGGGCCTTCTCAGAGACTAGCAATGGTCTTCACTCACCCAGTGACTCAAGACATCAAAGAAAGACCCAACTCCGCTTCCATGTCCCACTCTAGGGTCTCCCTTCCAAAGCTCTAACCTGGGGGATGGAGGACCTGGCTTAGGCCCTTCCCTGTTCTGCACCCATGCCTCAGTTTACCTTTAAGACTAGGGCTCTTTCTATGAGATCTGGAATGGTGGCATGGGTCTAAAGAGCAGTGAATTTTGAACAGGACATCCTAGACAGCCGGCCAGCACAGGGCTTCAGCAAGCAGAGCCGCCTCTGCCCTGAGACAGAAGCCACCTCCGGACGGGATGAGATCAGGAGCCCAGAGGCACAGGAGAGGTCGGCTCATGCGCACACTATGGTAAGAAGCAGGGTTGGAGGCCTGATCTTGGTTACAGGGATGGATGCTGCCATGGGGCACAGGGTTGGTGAGCAACTTACGCGATCGCAGGCATGTAGTAGTCAAACTTGGCCAGGAAGCCTGGGAGCGAGAGGGGCTTGTCCATGCCGATAATGTTGCGCAGCTCCTCCACTGTATCTGCGGGGAGGGCGATGCCTCTCTTCCTAAAAATAAAATCAAGGGTGAGGGGCTGCAGCCAGGGCTCGGTGGGTAAGAGCACACTGCTGTTCTTGCAGAAGACGAGACCCACATGGAGGCCCATGACCATCAGCAGCTCCAGGTCCAGGGGATCCAATGCCTTTAGGCCTCCTTTGCTGGCATCAGGCATATATGTGTTCCACGTATACTTGTGGACAAAACACAACACATAAAATGAATTTTTAAAAATATATACATTTTAAAAACAAAAACAAACAAATGAAAACAGGTGCCAGGGCAGGATCCAGCCTGGCCTCCCAGGGCAGCATGGGACAGAGTGGTAGCCCCAGTGAGAAAGAAGGGGATCCTTCCATCTACTTCCTCCCATGGGACAGATGCAGACACCGAACTCCAAGCATAAAGAACAGAGCAGAGTTCCCCCACCCCCCACCTCAGAAAACTTCTAACCAGAAGCCATGAAAAAAAAAAAAATCACACATCTCCCATCCAAGAACTACCAGGCCCAGCCCTGCTTGACTTCCAGGATTAATTGCATTTTGGGTGGAATAGCCAGAAACAAGTCATTACATCTCAAGGGGCTAATAGGGTGAGTACCATAGCAAGCCCATGACTTCCTCATCAGGTCTAGGGGCAGGCAGAGGCAGTTGGACATATGCCCAGACAGAAGCTAACAGACACAATAGCTACTGTGCAGTGTCATAATTCCTGGGAACTGGTAGCAGGACCTTTCCCCTTTCTTTCCTGGCTGGCATATCACAGCAGCCTGCCTCACCCAGCCTATATCTATACCTGCTGTGCAGGCCACTCAGCTTGGGACTGTCCCACCCCACTTCCCACTCCTCTCCCCACCCCCAACCCAGTACCAACACCTCTGTCTTGGAGTCTTCTTCCTACATCAGGGTCTCTGCCTCCCCATGGACTGCAGAAGCTGGTGTGAACTTGGGGAGGCTTCCTTCTGCAAATGCACTGCGGTCTCCGCCCATTGTGATTCAGATCCAGCCCATAGGATCCCTCTAGGCCTTGGTTTCTTCTATTTTATCATCGCAATTTTCGTTATTATTGGTGTGTGTGTGTGTGTGTG
>NC_034592.1:146047406-146069932 GCF_900095145.1 Mus pahari
TATGTGTGTGTGTGTGTGTGTGTGTGTGTGTGTGTGTGTGTGTGTGTGTGTGTAAACTACTGAGGGACTTAGACTGCAGCTTCAGAGCATGTAGAAGGCACTAGCTTCCATTCCCAGCACCACAATGAAATAAAATAAACCCACGTTCCTAGAATTGTCCAGTAGGAGACACCCATGTCTCCCTGCTCTGGCTTGTGAGTCACAAATCCTCACCAGTCCTGCTAGGTCCCCATAATGCACCGTAGGAATATGGTACCTCCCTCTGCTATGGTCCTGGCACAAAGAAGGAGGTTCTCAATATCCACCTGGTCCCTCCAGATTAAACTTTTTGCTGCTGGCCAGACTGCCTCAAAGTCACCCTCCTAGAGCCACATCCAGCCATGGTGGTCCTGGGAGCCTTCAGAGGGGCACACTGGTAACTGTGTTTAGAGACAATGGTCAGACTGCAGCCCTAAAGCCCAGAGGATGCCGAGGCTATGATAGGCACCCGGAGGCAGGCTGCAGATAGACAAGAGAAGGAACAGGGGTGGCTCAGAGTTCTACAACAATGGCAACAGAGGGTGGCCGGATCCTCAGTATGCTTTAGAGAGAGCCCACAGGGTGGCGAAGGGCCTGGGAAGGAGGTAAGAGGCACCACAGAGAGAGCAGAAGTCCAGGAACTGGAGGAGGAAGACGGGATGGTTGCCAACGTAGTCACCAAGAAAAGGGCACTGGCTTGGACACCGCAGGCCAGGGCCTCTTCTCTGCTGCCTGAATACTCCAGGGGAGCCCCCCTCCCCTACGGGGGGGGCATGAGGCTAGAAAAACCTCAGCAGCCCCCACTACTCATATGGTGCTCTTTCACTCCACCCGACCCTGGCTACCCACGCCTCCATGACCTGGCTAATACATTAATCTTCTTTGACCATTTAATAAAGCCTGCTTGGGACCAATGAGCTCAGCAAGGCCCTGGGGTGATATCGACCAGCCAAATGACCAAAGGCCACCCAGAGATAAGGCCAGAGGTGTCCCCCTGACACTAGAGCCATAGATACCGATACTAATATCTGGGAGTGACCTTTACAGGGCAAGCTAATATGTCCTGAGCCTCTCATTTCTCATGGCTGACCTCATTGAAATCACTGGTTTCATTGGTGAGAGTAGCTGGGACTCTGTCGGACCCCTGAACTATAAAACCCTGCCCTGTGCTTAGGAGGAAGCCATTGGCTGCCATGACTCCATCTTCCTATCTATAAAGAGGATCGGGCCAGGCAAGAAAACTGCCTACCTCACTGTGGGAAGGAGTCACTAACTTAACTCAGTGTAGCACAGCCGAGGCAAAGCACACCATGACCCAGGGCAGGAAAGATGCCTAGCAGAACTCTCCCGGGAACTTGGGAGCCAAGCTCTAGAGCTGGGAGACAAATTCCCTAGTGGCACCTGGACACCTGCGAGACTGTCACATGGGACAGAGGCAGAGTTGAGGCTAGACACTGGAGACAGTGGGCAACAGCTGGGTCCTTCCAGTCTACACAGAATGCTTAACAACAAGAGTGAAGGATGCTGGGGGGAGGGGCTTACTTCCCTGACAGCCCGGGAGGAAGGATGCTCCCTTCCCACCTCAACCTATGGAGGCTGGAGTGGGAAGACCCCAGAGCATAACCGTCTTCCATCAAGGACTGGCTTGCCTCCCACTGGGAACGGGGAGAGCCCTGGCAATCTCCAGGGGCCCCCAAGAAGAGCTGTACACGTTATGCAATCCTGGAAAGATCTGTGGTCATCCTTAGACTTACTTGCCAAAGTATAAGATGGTTTCTGGCTTGATGGCTCCATCCAGATGGACGTGTAACTCTACCTGCAAGGAGCAGAGAAAGAGCATAAGACACCGCAGAGCCCAAGGACACCTCAGAAGCCACCACAGAGCCCAAGGAGCTCCCCAGAAGTCACTCTTTTCCTGAACCTTAATCAGCACACTTAAGCTCCTCACACACAGGCTCTCACCTAAACTCACCTGAATGTGCTTTGGTGGCAGTCAAGGGGCTGTGTGGTTCACAGCTCCGGGTTCAGAGAGGTTTAAGCGCCTTGTCCTAAGTTACACAGCAAGCAAGCAATGGAATCAGATGCAACCTTTGCCTCAGCCTCCACCGGGTGGGTGGAAGGGAAGCAGCAACAACATTTCATCCCAATTCCAAGGCTTGTGATCAGAACCAGTAGGCCATTTCACTCAGTCAACTCTTGAGTTTAACAGAAAAAAGCCAACTGCAGACTCACAGGCTCTGGGGCCTTGGGAGATAGCTCGGTTCGTAAGGTACTTGCTGTACAAGCTGAGCTCAGGCAGCAATCACATAAAGTGTGGCTCTGCACACCTGTAATTCCAGAGGAGGGCAGATGGAGAGGGGAGGGTCCCTGGGGTTCACTAGTCAAACAGTTTAGCCTAATCAATAAGCCCCCAGATCCCCATGTGAGACCCTGTCTCAAAAAATAAGGTGGATGGCACATGAGTGACACCTGATGCTGACCTCTGGCCTCCACATGCAGGCACACATGGACACGCTCACCCATCTTGCACTCACACGCACGTGTGCACAAACACACACTGAAATAAAAGACTCCAGTGAGGCATACATCACATTTGCATGTGCAAGGCCCTGTGCTCCAACTTTTGCACTGCAGAGTCAATGCAAATATATAAATACCAGGTTCTGTTTCATAAACAGGTGCTAATCAGGCCTGCCTGATCAGGCAACATATCGACAACTAAGTCTTTCTGATCCTCTAGAAGGGGTCTTGGTGACCATCCCTTATTTGCCCAGTCCCATGTGTGACACCTTGTTCACAAAGCTGAGGCCACAAGCAGGGGCTCTGTAGAGTCCATGTGTCTAGACTCCCAGATCTACACTTGTATGGCTGATCTTGGATGGCCTAAGTGTCAACTGTGTGGGATAGCTCACCCTTGTACAAAAACCATGACAGAGATTTTAAACAGTGAATGTGGAGAGGCGTGGCCCAAAGGAAGCAGTTAGTATCTCTGGGAGATGGTGTTTTCAACAGCTATTACGTTAAGGGACTTTGTCATCTGCCTGATCCAAGTCATGGGGGAAACTTCCTGGACTAAGGGAGACCCAGCAGTGGCATTTGCCAGGGTGGGGCCATTTCTGGACATTGGTGGTTGAGATAAGAAGGTTGGGAGGCCTGGCTGGAAGGAGGAACATTTGGGAACTTCTGGCCCAAGGGACAGCCCCCAGGAACTGTCACCGAGCCTGCTTCCAGCAGGAGAAACCAGGGCCAGGGCAACAGGGACCAGAGGTGCCAACGCCTCTAGCTGGCAAGACCTTAGAGTAACCAGATCACTCCACTATTTCACTCTGTGCCTCTGGGTTCTCATGTCACATGGGGAAAACAGTACACCATCGTCTAGGTCTTCATGAACAGGGGCCACGGGGATGGTCAGTCACGAAGCTCTAGGCATACGGCAATGGGTAAAATCGTGCCATTTATCACTTAAACAAACAAACTATAGTATCATGTAGTTCAGGCTAGTATTAAATTCACTATAATAGCCAAGGATGACTCTTGGTCTTCCTGATCGTTTATCTCTCAAATTGTTTTCTGAGACATGATCTCACTCACTATGTAGCCCAGGCTGGCCCGAGATTTATTATTAGCTCAGGCTGGCCTCAAACTTGCAATTCACCTGCATTAGCCTGCCAGGTGTTAGGAATGTGGTCATGAGCCACCATACCTAGTACTTAGGAGCTTTTCATTTGAGTAAAAATAGCGAAGCCCCTACTTGTTGCTGGGGCTACAGGAGACAAAGTCTTGTTCCTCCTGCATGCACAGTCCAGCAAGGGACAAACTAGAGACACATGAAGAAAAAACTATAGTTATGAACCAAGATGCTCCCACAGGAATCACCAACTGTGCTGTGAACTCACAGTCCCGCCAAGCAGCAAACGGACTCTTAGAAAATCCGAGTCAAGCACTGAATGGTGCGAAGGAACCATTTGGGCAGGTGAAGGTGGGGAGGCAGGGCAGAAGACAATTCCAGTGGAGATAACAGTGCGCAGAAGCCCTGTGACAGGGGGAAGCAGGGGTGAATGGGAGGAAGGGAAACACTAAGACCGAGAACAGTAGGGCAGAACCACCTGGAAGGTTGTGTGACCACAGAAAGATGGGCCTTCTGGTGAGAGCGCAGAGAAGCCAGCTTGAGGTCCCTTGAGAGAGGTAGGCCGAGAGAAGCTACCACAGACAAGAGTTTGACGCTGGGGTGTAGGATCAGGCCCTGGCTAAAGCCAGCACTTAGTGCTAGGGAGGCTGGATCTGGAGAATAGAGGCCAGAGATGGGAGGAGACTGGAGGACACAGCATATAGAGGCCAGTCCTGGTGGCTTATCAAGGAGGGGCAGTAGCCTCCCTGGGTCAGAACCTCGGGCCAACCATGGGACCCTGGAGTCACATCTCAAGCCCTAGGACCAGTAGCAAGGACTTTAGATGGTAACATATGGAGTCATCCACTGTCTTAGATGGTAGCACACGGAGTCATTCACAATCTGGAAAAACCTATCCCTGACCCTCTGGGCAGGCGCTGAATGTACTCTCCTGTCCTAGTAGCAGAGGCAGAGAAGATCTGGTGCTCAGGACAAGCAGCAGCTATGTGACCACCGAGGCAGAGATTGGAGCTTCGAGGCCACGAGCCCAGAATGCCTGACCCTACCAGAGGCCAGAGAAGCAAAGGACAAACCCACGGAGCTTGTAGGGTGAGCAAGGCCCTGCCTGGCCTTTGGCTTTAGGCTTGAGGCCTGCAGAACGGCAGAGTGTGGGTTGGGAACAAGTCGTGTAACTGGTTTTATTTTGTCTCTGTGGTGCTGGGGATGGAGCTCGGTGTGTTTTGTGGCTTTAGAGTCACTTAGAACGTGGTCGCCTGTTGCAGATGCCACGGGAATCCCGTACAGCCAGACAGTGAGGCTAGGAGGACAGATCGGTGTTCCTTTGTCTAAGAATGCAGGCTGCAGGAGCCCTTCAGGACACTGGTAGTATTGGAAAGTTGATGTCTGGACTTGAACTGGGGTCAGTTCTGCCTCAGCCCTCTGGGTGTGTCCAGGCACAACTGTGTGCTTCTGTATTTTGGGAGTGCCGGGGCTAGAAGCTAGGCCCTTGAGCAGGCCTGGCACTCTGCTAAGTCACACCCTCAGCCCTGTTTTGTTTTTAAATAATTTTGTTTTTGTTTTTGTTGTTGTTTGTTTTTCTTGACACACACTCAAGGTTGAGAAAAGTGGCCTGGAGCTCCGTGCCAGAGGCCTGAGCCAGGGCAGACTAGGAAACAGCACAGATAAGAAAGGAAGAGGAGAAAATCTTGATGGTTCTCCTATGAACCATGCTTCGGAATGGCCGACACTTAGCTCAGGAGGGCGCAGGGGGAAGATGTGGATCATAGTGGTTCTGGTCTGTGAGCCGGGAGATCGGACAGTGGGTCAGGGCAGGGTCTCTGGGCCCTGCGTCTCCATCAGTGGGTGCCAGGGGTCTGTAAGGCCGCTCTGGGGAAAGTGCTTACAAGTCAAGATGAGATGCCTCCACTCTGCTCCCTGCTGTAGTGTAGCTGTGACAATAGTCAGGGTGTGACCCACTCTACCTGCCAGGTCCCAGGAGCCCATTGTGAGCAGAATGGCTCTGGGACGCTACAGGCAGCCAGCCAGTGAGCCAGCTCTAGAAGCATCCACACCCTCTTGGCTGTTCCGTCCTGTCCCACTTAGAGCTCTCCTGAGGTTTGAGTCCCAGGCTCCAATGACCCACAGAATCCAGAGCCACACGGTAAAGAGAATTAGATATCAAGAGGTACCATATAGAATGCATGTCCAGAAGGCAGGTTCAAAGGAGACCTCCCAGGGCAGAGTAGGCTAGAGAGAAGCACAGATCAAGGAGTTACCAAGTGTTGGAATCAGGAGGCCTGCCAGGAATGGCTCAGAGATGGATTTTCAACAGAAATATTTTTTAAATAGGGGAGACACCTTTTAAAAGCTTTCTTTGGCTTCCAGAGTGAAGAACAGGCTGGGAGTTAACCTCCACAGAGGACTGCTAATGTGTCCAGATGAGAGCCAGCTCCTGCACAGAGTGTGCCACACTGAGCACCCAGTAGGTGCTTGGCAAGCAGGAGGAGTCCAACACATGGCAGCTCCCAGAGGAGGGTCTCAGAAAATCAGGCTGGAGCAATGGTCCCTCTGGGTCCAACTGCCCACCATGCTCCATAGAAACTGCCATATGGAGCAGGTTGGGGGGGGGGCGAAGGAAGCAGAAGCCTGGGCCATCTCCACAGACAGACTGTACTTTAGACAGTGAACATTCCAGAAAGCGGCCAATGAGAAGCCAACCTACCACCCCAGATGACCAAGCAGGTACAAGCTTCGAGGTACAAGCCTGTCCTTCTGACCATATTCTGGGAAAAGGAACAGATAGGAAGCTTAACATTTGAGTGTCTATTGTGTGAGTACATATTGTCTCCTTGAAGGCAAGGATTCCACACCCATTTTATACAAGAGAAAACTGAGGCTCAAAGGAATCTTTAAAGATTCAGGATCAGTCAGTGAACCCAAGTCTGTTCTTGAGCTCCTGCCGGCCTCATGCAGACAAGAGGAACTCTATGGCAACGGGGCTGAGGCTCTCAGAGCCCCCACTGTCATTAGACCCTCCGTCTGATCTCTCTTCATCACTAGCCAAGGGTCACCTTAGACCTAGTTGCTATTGCAACTGGATTTGTGAAGCAAAGCTTAGAGAGGTTTAAGGATCTCCCCAGGCCTGCACAGACTGGCAGGAGATACGTGGTTCTCAGCCAATGGGTCGAGACTCCCACAGGGGTCCCATATCAGATATCCTGCACATTATATACTTACATTACAATTCATAACAGTAATGTGATTACAGTTATGAAGTAGCAATGAAAATAATGTTATGGCTAGGGGTCACCACAACACAAGGAACTGTGTTAAAGGGTCACAGCATTAGGGAAGTTGAGAACCACTGCAGTACAGGAAAGGCAGGGCCCAAGTCTTTCTGCCTCTAAGGCCATAGCACCACCCTGACCCTGGCGCCAAGCCTCTGTCCAGCCTCCTGACCTCCTGGAGACGAGTGTCATGCATCTCTCTGTCGCCACTCTGCAAGCTTGGCTTATAGTTGCCCATTATCTGTCAGAATAGCAGGAAGCCCTCCTACCGCTGCTGGGGACAGGAAGCAGCTTAGTAGCTAACAGATAATTACTGTGTCCAGGAACTGGGGAAGCACCAAGAGACATCAGCCACATAGGTGAGGCCGGAGAGGCACAGTCACGACCCCCAGCATTCCAGGTCACATGTTGGGATAGAGGACAGAACCAGGTCAGGGATCTAAATCTCAGATTCCTTGGCCACAGGCTTCCATAGCTAGTTCAGGTCTATAGTGAACTTGTCCCAATAGGACAATGTGTCCCACCCAGGCTTCCAGATATTTATTTTTGAGAGAGAGTCTCTCTAACCTTAGCTGTTCTCAAACTCACTGTGTAGACCAGGCTGGCCTCTAACCCACCTCTCTCTCTCTGTTCTGGGATTAAGGGTGTGGCCACACCTGCTGCCTGTTCTGTTTTCAACCCACCTTTGCCTCTCCGAGAGAGCAGGGACCTGTCTGTGTCACCCTGCTGTGTCTCGGGGGCCTAGCATAGCACCCGGCCCAGCCAAATGTGCTCTTCTTCTGCCGAGCATCACTGATTCACCCCCTCCCTCACCCCAGGCTCAATGGCAGCAGTGGCAGCCATGATAGAGAACCTGGGTGGACGGAGCAGCCAGACCCTGAGCACTACACCCAGATCACAGAAAAGCCACAGGTGCCCACAGAGCCAGCCCCAGTCCCTCCTTCCTACCTCTGCTCCTGGCAAGGGCTTGCTTGAGTGGGGCAGGGGTCAGTACTCATGTCCTAGGGAGGGCCTCTCAGCTGGTTTTTAGAACGAAACCATCAAACAAGGCAGCCTTGGGCCAATAAGCTGTCTCAGCCTCACCTCCTTCAGGAAACCCTCTAAGCTCTACCCTTTCTGGGCTCCTATAGCTCCAAGTAGACTGTAGGGAGCCAAACAGCCTGTTTCCCGAAACCTTAGGGCTGGCTGAGCACTCCACTGCTATTCATGAGCTACCCTAGAAGCTCCCAAGCCAGTAAGAAGTAGCTCCATCCGAGGGAAGTCTTATGACTGACTCAACAGTCTAGAAATTCAGCCCATTTACTCCCACTTTATAGGTGATAAGGCTCAAAAGGAACTTGCCTTAAGTTACGACAATATTACAAACTAATGAATGCCACAGCCAGAGATTTGTATGACCCTAAAGTTGCATCCTGCAATGCAAGGTGCTAGGCAGATGATGGGAAAATGTGACCAGGATGGTGCTGGTCCCTAGAGACAGCAGCTGCCAGCTGCATACCCATTCTAAGCAGGCCCACATGTGGCATCTGTGAGATGGGTACAGGTATAGCGATACACAGCCCTACGGGCACTCTGGGGCATGGTTCACCCGTATCCCTAGCGTTGTGGTAAATATAGCATTTAACCTCATTTTGAGGTTCCCCTTGTTCAAGGCTATCCCACTGTGCTGCCGTCCCTAACCGCAAGGGAGTACCACCACAGGACACCTAGGCAGATGAACAATTCTCTCAGTTTGCAGGACAACTTTCCTGGATATTAAATGGGGTCTGGCTGGCTTCCCTGCCTTCCCGTGTAACCACAGACCTCTTTCCCCTTCCCCTTTCTGGCCCTTCATTCTGCTTCTGTCAAACAAAGGCTTCTATGAAACCAAATCTCCTTCTGTCCCCTCCCCAACAACTGCCACATGAGTCAAAACGGGTGAGCTGCTCTCACCCGGGGGTAGAACAGGTGGCTCTGGTAAATGAGAGACATCAAGAACCCAAAGAGGTGCACCTGGGGCTTTGTCTCCGCAAGACACGAAATGAGGGTGTCTCAGAGTCCAGGAAGCACTCATTGCAACCTCCGGAAGGAAGCACACTCTTAAAAGCCCGTGCTACCCACCAGGCACTGTAGCAGCAGCCATGGGCGTGTAGCTTCCCCCCACCCCCACCCCCACCCTCCACCAAAGCCCTGAACAGTTATTTCTCTGTCCTGGCTTGTGGAAGGAAGCTGAGCTTCAGGGTGTGCCTGAGGACTTGATGCTGCCAAGCTGAGAGGTGGGGCCTCTACCCTGATCTGTCTGAAGGTCAAGGTGCAGATTCTGACTCCTTGCTCTGTAACATCTTCCCACTCCCACGCCCCCCGCTCCCTTTTTGTCAACAAAAGGAAAATGAAAGATGAATTAACAAATCAACACCAATTTCAGTTTTAGGGCAGTCTGAGTTGCAGGCCAGCTCAGCTGCTTTCTAGCCATGCTACTTTGGCAAGTTCTGAGTCAGTTTCCTCCTAAGTAAATGAAGATATCAGGATCTATCCCAAAGGCTAGTGTGAATGAAATGTGACTTAATGGTGATGCTAACCGTCCTGGAGGCGTTGTTTGACAAAGTTCCGGTGCTTGGACAGTCTGGACTGACCCTTCACTGCCCTTGATGGATATTCGCTGAACACCTTCTGCTATACTTCTGTTTCTTACTGTTAAAGGCCTCTCTCCAAAGGCTAGAACTGAGATAGCAGAAAGCTAGTGTAAACAAGAATGGAAAACTTAGGGACATTTTAGAAGCTGACAAGCTGTAATTGAATTGCTAGGTTTTTAATATTCAGCTTTAGAAACAGGAACTTGTGTGCATAGGAAGAGATTTTGATCATGCAAGTTTATGACAAGCCTTTGTACCTTCCTGAAGGCAAAAGCAAGCAGGTTTAGGAATCCTGATGTTCTTCTGTTCTTTATGAAGTGTAACAGATAGAAATTGTATTGAAGCAAGGGTTCACGACAGAGACACAGGAAGATATCCTCTGTGAACGGCCTGATTCCTGAACAGCCTTGTCAGACCAGAACTTGACTGATAGACTGTCCTTGCCTCGGCAAAGGGGATGCAGAATAGTTTAAGAATCAACGAAAAAGGACAGTGACCCAGGCGTGGTGGCGCAAGCCTTTAATCCCAGCACTCGGGAGGCAGAGGCAGGCGGATTTCTGAGTTTGCGGCCAGCCTGGTCTACAGAGTGAGTTCCAGGACAGCTAGGGCTACACAGAGAAACCCTGTCTCGAAAAACAAAACAAAACAAAACAAAAAGAAAAGAAAAGAAAAGAAAAGAAAAGAAAAGAAAAGAAAAAAGGACAGTAGCATATAGAAGAAGGAAAGGAAGAATTAAATGAGTGTTAGATACTGATCTCTTGTACAAAGCCAAGTTTGATATAATAGGTAGTAGGAAATAACTTTTGAACTATTAATCTTATGCCAAACTGAAAGAGAACCAAATTCGAATAGAGTCATCCTGTCTAGAACTTCTGTAACTGCAAGGCGTTATGACACCAATCTTAAGGAAAAAAATACTGCATTTAAAGAAAATTGATTTGACTTAATATTAATTTTTAGTTCTCATAAAATTGCCATTTGTTCATTTTGTTCCTCTTTCAATATTCTTATGTAATCAAGGAAGACTTTACAAGAAAATGTATTTTGCAAAGTTGTGTAATCAATGACTAAAATTTCTGTATTTTTATGTATAAATAAAGCCTCAAAGAGACAAAAGTTGTCGGCGTAGGAGAAGCCATAGCGAGGGAGATGTGACGTGTGTGCTTCCTCTCTGTCCCGTTCCCCACACCCCATGTCTGATCCTTCCTTCCCCTTGCCGCTCTTGCATCCACCCTTCTCCAGACCCTGCCTGTAGCCGAGGCTGGTCCCCAGCAACTTAACTCACACAAATCAGCTAGAACCACACTTGGTACAGAACAAACCTCCAAGTGTGAGAGGGCAAAGATTCACTAGGCTCCTGCTATCTATGAACCTGCATAGGAGGAAAGACCCAGTTTAAAACAACCTTCCAACCTGGGCCAGTTCCCTCCAAGTCAGAGATGTGAAGTGCACAGAGAATGTTGCTTTGAGCAAGCCCTTTTCCTCTCTAGTCCTTGGACAACTCCACTTGTGAATGGGATGCAGAAAGCTGCCTGCTCAGTCATTCACGATTCTGTGAATGAAGCTGCTAAAGGTTCCTGGTACTCACAACCTCTCCAAAGAGCCTCAGCCAGAGGCAGGAGGTCAGCATGCATCTTTACACACAGCAGCAACTGGAACCACGGGATTTTCTAATCCTGCTTCAAGTGGGCACAGAGTGATAAGGATTACTGGGTCATGTATGCACATGTACATACCACACACACACACACACACACACACACACAAAATCTTCTTCAGTGCCCAACAAGTACTAAAGAAGCAAGCACCCAATCAAAGCAGGGGTCTTTCTTCTCCAAGCAGGCTGATGGACCAGCAGTTTTCCATTGCGTGCGGGGCATGGCAACAGTATCTCAGTGCCACCCTAACCTCCCCGGTCACAGCCTGCACAGTTAGAGCCAGGGAGAAGGCTCAGCAGGTAAAAAGTGGGCACCACAAGTGTGTGGATCTGACTTAAATCCACACAGCCTGCACAGAAGCGAGGCACGGTAACTCCCATTTGCCATCCCCAGCACTCCTTCTGTGAGATGTGAGGCAGAGACAGGTGAATTCCTAGAAACCCACGAGGCAGCTAGCGTGGGGTTCCAGTGGTGATACAACCAAGACACTGACTGTATCTCAAACATGCTGGAGGGTGAAACCCGACACCCAAGCCTGTCCCTACACATGTGCCTTAGCTCACACATACCACATATAAGAAACAAAACAAACGCTGTCCCATTTCATCTGCTCACCTTGCAGTTGTCCCAACTGGTGTAGGTGTGAGAAACCAAAGAACCCAGCAAAGGCTCAGTAGATATCATCTTATCCCTAAGCGTTTACAGAGACCACCCATGAAAGATGGGGACATAGAATTTCTGCTTCTTATGTTTTGTTCATCCAAAAACAATAGAGTTCAGGCCTGGAACTCAAAAATCCTCCTGTCTCAGCTTTCCAAATCGTAGGAATTATGGCTCTGTATACTATGGTGCCTGGCTCAGGGAATGGGATTCTGAAGCCGGCCCTCAATGTGGGCTTCTCTCTCAGCTTGGCTACATCCTAATTAAGCGCTCTGTGCCCGCTTCCCCATCTATCCATGGAGACAGCACCGGCTACCCCAGCACTTGGGAGGCAGAGGCAGGCGGATTTCTGACTTCGAGGCCAGCCTGATCTACAAAGTGAGTTCCAGGACAGCCAGGGCTATACAGAGAAACCCTGTCTTGGAAAACCAAAAGAAAAGAAAAGAAAAGTCAGGGCACTAGCTGTGTGTAGTTATGGTGTTATAGGCTGGGCTCCTTCCCACTCTGCCAGCCATAGCAGCATTCCTTCCTCACCAGGACAGGAGACCTGTCCCACCTCAGACATAGCAGCCCAGCATGCTACCTTTTTGCTGACATCACCTTCCAACATCCAGACACCAATGCTAACAGACCTAGAAACAAGTCCTTTTTCCCAGGTGTGAAGTCTAAGAAACCCGAAGGAAGGAATGACATCCCAGCATGGGTCGGATGACAATACCAGGGCTCATGATATATTGGCACTCCCCCCCCCCCCCAAGAGCTGTTACAAAAGTGTAGGTGCCACAGAAGTGTGATGTGTCACTCACCTCTAGTCACTCCCTTAGGTTCCCATCAGGAGAGGGTAGGAAGAATACAGACCATCAAAAGAAAACTCGGCCTTTGATGTCTAAGAGCACCAACTGTGGTCAGGTGCAGCAGGCATGGATGGGTAGGAAGACTTGCCCTGCCCTTCTAGCCTCTAGCTAGAGGGGCAGAGTGTGTTCCCTATGGTAAGTGCATGGGGTTACCTGTTGCCCACAAAGTAATCATAACACTTAAGTATAAAGCCATACACTGAACATTTAACAGCTAGAGACCCTGGGCCCCATTCTACTGGGGTTCAGACACCCAGGTCCTAGCCCAGTCCCACACAGTTGCGCAGCCCCGCCGCACTGGATGCCCATTTGGCAGACAGCGAGGCGGAGACCTCCAGGGGACAGGGCATAGGCATCAGCCGAACCCGAAGGCCGACTGGAGGCACTCCCAGGTTCGCATAGGCAGCAGCCGAACCCGAAGGCCGACCAGAGACACCCCCCAGGTTCTGGACGCTCCCTGCCACATCGTCTCTCGCTCGACATCCCGGAAGCAAGCTAAGGCCTGGGGCGAGGGGAGATGTCTGCGGGAGTCCCCCCCGCCACTCCATGCTTCTAGGGTAAAGGCGCCCAAGCCTGGGCCCCGCTAAGCCCCAGGACAGCCCGGGACAGAACCCCGGGCAACAGAGCCCCTCCGTGCTTACTTTGGGCTTGTTGAATGCGGGCGTCTGGGCCATGGTTCCGAGCGTGCGTCCCGGTTCTCACTGCCGAAGCTCTCTGGGTCTGCGTTGGCTCGCTGGCGGGGTCGCTTCCCGATGGCTCTCAGAGACCGCGGCCCGCCACGCTCTTTTTTACCGGGCTGCCCCGGCACAGCCCCGCCCACGCTACGCCCACAGGGAGACCCCGCCTTCTGGAGCCACGGCCCCGCCCTCTCCCCCCGCCTGCAACTCTGGCGTGCAATTCCCGGAATTCTGAACCCCAGACCTTCCCTGCTGGCTACACCCTAGGAAACTCCCAGGTGAGCCCCCTGCAGACGCGACTCCAATGTTCTCACCGGCCCCTCCAGTACTGAGGCTTCCAGTGTTGCTTAGGCGCCTACTTTGTGCAGGCTGAAGCTGGAGCCACACAGTCCTGAAGCCTTATGGGGCTGGATTCTGAGGGATAGACCCACTTGTTGCAGAATCACAAGACAGAAGTGTGTAATTAGGGAGATTTAGCGGCTATGACTGCTGGAGTTCACCAGGTGAGGGCGGGTGGGATGCAGGGAACACTGTAGTGTGTGAGTGAGACTCCTGGCTGAAAGGACTTCCAGGGTGGCTGGAGACAGGGGGGGCGGACAGGAACACACAGTTCATCTCTCCTGGGGCAGTTATGCTGGAGAAATATGCCCACGTATCGAGACGTATTTAGAATGCTCACATCAGTGCTGTGGGCAAATACACTGGACTGTTTTCTGCAGCAGTAATGCCAGTTTCAGCTACAAAACACAGCAGGTGTGCTCAGACCCAGTAGTGAAATGGGGGCAGAAAATATATGCTGCAGAAAACTTCATAATATGGTCAACTTCTAGAACGTATAAAAACGACATACATCAGGGAGGAGAAATGGGAAGCAAGGGAAACTCTTAAATCTCAGTCCTGTCATCCCTGGGCTGGGCCACGCTGAGTCTGTGGGAAGCCTGGGGCACATGGAAACATCCGTTTAATGGCGGTATCCCAGAACTGGGTGAGATGCAATTCTCATCTGAAAATAAATGGAGAAGGGAGCTGAGGCCAGCAGGTGAGGTGGAAGCTCAGAGAGATGTAACTGAAAGTTTGTCAGTGGTTTCAGGACAGCATCAGACTTCTGTTTAGAAAACTCCTCCAGCTGTTCCAAGTCTAGAAATGTAGCCAGGTAGACCTCACAGGTGAGCTGTTTAGAACCATACTCTAGGTTTGGTGGGATTTGGGGGGAGGGCGGAGGCAGGGCTATATTGTAGCAAGTCCCTTAAATAACTTGTGTGTACCTTGAAGTGGGGATGCCCGGGTGGCCTGACATGAGGGAACAACATGACAGGGACTGGAGAAAGCATGGTACACCAGGAAAGATCCAGGTGAGAGACAGTGGCAACTTTGGGCAAGAGGATGGATTCAGATCCCTGCTACTTGTAAGCAGCAGAATACAGATTTGGGATTCAGCTGTTTGTGGGAGCGAGAAAGAGGGTGGATCAAAAATCAAAATGGTACTTCTAAGACAGAGGTGGTAGTACATGCCTGTAATCTTAATATTCACCAAGCTGAGACAGGAAGATGCTGAACTATTTATTATTGAGGGGTTTGTTTTGTTTTGTTTTGTTTTGTTGTTCTTGTTTTGGTTTTTTGTTTTTTGTTTTGGTTTTTCGAGACAGGGTTTCTCTGTATAGCTCTGGCTGTCCTGGAACTCACTTTGTAGACCAGGCTAGCCTCGAACTCAGATATCCGCCTGCCTCTGCCTCCCAAGTGCTGGGATTAAGTGTGCATTTTTGAGATTCTGTGGCAAAGAGAGAGAGAGAGAGAGAGAGAGAAACATTTCTAACACATTGTAGCTTTGTGGGAGGTTTCTTTGTTACTTCAGATACATGACAACACCATCACATGTGGACATACTCTCGGCAGCCCTTGTCCTGGAAGCACTTTGAAAACATCATCCCATTCAATCTGTCCACACCCTGTGAAGCAGAAACTGTTATCAGTCTACAAATGAAGTCCCCGAGGTCCCAAGAGGGCACAGGTCACTGGGCCCCTGGAAGATTAGTGCACTGCAGAGGGAGGTGGCACTTGAATTTGATTCTGACTCTATAGCTGGGCCTGGACTGTATCAAATCTTTCTCCAAAGTCCATCCAACTCATTCTCTGCAAATGACTTCCTGGTCCACCAAAAGTGACAAGCCTTTGCTGACCCTGTCTTTGCCCAATGGAGTCTTGCCCTGGGATGTCCTGAAGGGCTTACTCGTAGAATATGGCAGAGGAGGCTATTGAACTTTCTTCTCTGGAGGGATTTGGGGCTCTTTCAACTTCCACTGGGGCCTCTTGTTTTTTTCTCTGGGAACTTGAACTACTAGAAGACACCATCACTGATGGGGAGTCCATGATCAGCTACTCCAGTTGGTTGCTGAGTCAAGCCCAGCTTTCAGCCACCCCTAAAATCCCACTATGTCAGATACTGTAAAGCCAGCCCTTCAGCAGCCCAGCTGACTTCAGTGTCCAGGGGAGCCCAGCCTTCATTCCTTACTTACAAAGCTGTGGCAGGTGTTTCTCGTCAGCTACCATATCTGGTGGCAGGTACTTCCACCTGCCACAGCCTTGCAGACTGTGTGACTCCATCCTGACCAGACGTGGAAAAGTTTCTAGATTCTGGAGTGTTTGAAATTCTGCTCTCTAGGCAGTACCAAACTTCTGGAAAATAGCTGAGCTATGAGCTATAAGCCTTTGGTAGGCCTCACCACCGGGCACACAAACTGTCCTTCTGTCAAAGGAACCTTACAGTGTCCACAACACCATGGATTATTTTGCCTGTGGCACAAGGCAGAAGGTGACAAGATGGAGAAGTGAGGCTCTTTAATTCCTGCACTCTCTAGTCATCAAGCAGAACTGTCTTTCTGGCAGGGCCATAACTTTGGACAGGCTACCCCTCCCTTCTATTCCCCCAACACCTCCCCTCTTGTCCCCGTCTCCAAGGCAACGACCCCAAGAACTGCCCCATGTGTGGCTGCTTTTCCCAGGCCCTGTTGCCTCCATTAGGGTTTTCCTAGCAGCAGATCCTGAGACAAAGTCTGAGGTTTATTTGAAGAAATCTAAGAAAGCACCACAGAGGAAATGTAGAAAAAGGCAGGACGACGAGGACACCTAGCAGCAGTCAGGTGATGAGGCTGAGCTGCACCCAGCCTCTGGGAACTGATGGGGTATGCAGTTAACCTAACTGAGGGCCCCGGGGAGTGAGGGGCCCAGCCACACACTCTCCTCCATTTGTGGGTGTGTTTGTGTATATATTTTTGCAAAGAACAGATCCCAGACTTCCTTGTTTGTTTGTTTGTTTGTTTGTTTTCGAGACAGGGTTTCTCTGTATAGCCCTGGCTGTCCTGGAACTCACTTTGTAGACCAGGCTGGCCTCGAACTCAGAAATCCACCTGCCTCTGCCTCCCGAGTGCTGGGATCAAAGGCGTGCGCCACCACGCCCGGCCTAGATCCTAGACTTCTTGAGTGGCAGGGAAGCACTGTATTTCCCCGTCCGCTTCCCCACTGTCCTTCTGGTATTGTTTAAGGCTGATTTCACTCTCTTTTCAGTACCGGGAGTTAGTTCAACATAACTAAGCTCACTCCAGTGGGTGCATAGTACCTGTCGCAGAGACAGACCAGCCCCGGCACATCCAGGTGTCAGTGGGAAGATGCTTACACCGTGTAAAGGGATGCCAGGGTTACTTGGGCAGCCCGTAGGCATAGTGCACACCTTTGTAGACAGTCTCTCAGACTCATACTCGGAGTGTGTCATTTGGTCGTTCCAGTTGCTACAAGCTGGCTTTGATCTTCTGCACACAACACACACCAGGCCCAAAGCGGGAGGAGGGATGGAGAGAGATGGCTTCCCCCAGACACATTCTGCACAGAGCACAGTTCCTTACTGAGGTAGGTTCCCAAGCACACTGGAACTCTGGCTTTCCTAGCCTCTGTGCAAAGCCAAGTTCAAGAGCTAACCCCAACCAGGGTGGAGTGGCTCAGGGCTAATCCCAAACAGGAGGAAGTGGTTCGTGCCTGCATTTCTAGTGCTTAGGAGATAGAAGCAAGATTGCCACAAAATTAAGGGCTATGGCGTGAGACTCTGCCTCAAATATATGTAAGTCCGGTTCCAGTTAGAAAATTGCGCTATGGACATTGCTTAAGAGTGATCTCCAACTAAGACAAGTTAGGCTTTGCTAATAACATTGGTAACTCAATAGCCAGACAGCCAGTGTAACAAAGTAACAAAGTGTGGGGGTGGGGTGTGGGCTGGGCAGGTGTACTTCACTTTAAAAAAATCTGCAATCTGCTAGGCCAGGCCTTTAATTCAAGTACTTGGGAGGTGGAAGCAGGCAGATCTCTGTGAATTTCAAGGCCAGTCTGTCTATGTGAGTTTCAGGACAGAGCTATGTAGCGAGAGACCCTGTTTCAAAAACTAAAACCTAAAAAAAAGAAAAGAAAAGAAAAGAAAAAGCCTCTACAATCTTTCACTGGTGACTTCTGTAGCAAAGAAGATGTATGTAACAAACACCAGGCCCAATGCTGGTCCCTGGTCCCTGGTCCCTGAGGTCTTGCTGCTTCAGTATTCCGGGTGGGTGGTCCCCTCCAGTCCTGATGAATTTACAGCACTCACCCTGGATGTCAGGTTTACCACAGTCAGAAGAGGAAGTTTGGGGAAGCCAGGCTCAGAAGAAGCATATTTAAGTCATTGTAGTAGGGGTCATTGTAGTTGGGTAGAGCTGGATCAGGGGTAAGAGAGACACAGTGGGTGGAATGGGCTGGGAAATGTAGTTCAGGAACATCCAAAGTCGGCCGGAGTGGGAAGGTATCCTCCCTGAGGAAGCCCCCTTGTTCCCCTTCCTGGAAGACTTGCTATCATCATCCTGAGGTCTGAAAACCCTGTGAGGAACTGCAATTCAAGAGCACACGTTGGTCTTGCAGAGGTTCTGAGTTTCATTTCCAGCACCCCGGGAGATAGCTCACATTGCCTGAGACTTCAATTCCAGAGGATCTGACACCCTCTTTTGACCTCTATGGGTACTTCACTTATGTGCACCCCCCATATCTATAATTAAATATAAATATATGTTTAAAGGTAAACTACAATCTAAGAAAAAGTTGTATGTGGTGGGGCATGCCTTAATTCCAGCACTTGGGAAGGGGAGGCAGAAGGATTGGATCATCCTCAACTACATAGTGAGAGCTACATGAGACTTTGTCTTACAAACAAACAAACAAACAAAGAAACAAACAGAGACAGAAATCATAGTGTCAGAAGGAAAACAGAACCAAAGGTCTCCGTGTTAAATTAAATAAATCAAGTTAAAAGAGAAAGTACAACACAGGAGGTCACCTTTTCTCTAAGTCCAGAATATAGAGGACAAATTATCATGAAAGGGGTTATTGGTCAGACGAGGGTCAGGAGGAGGAGAAATGGGGAAGGTAAGAGGGAAGTATTATCAAAGCACATTACATGCATCTTCCCAGTATTTTGCACAATTAATATACACCAATTAAACATGAAAGCCCTATGACTTTTGCTAGCTGGTGGGTAGGTTTGTTTTCTCTTCAGATCTCCAGGCAGAGGTCAGGGCCTGAGAAAAGTGAGCTTGCATGTTGTGGGGTGTGTATGCTGGAGTGTCAGAGGAAGCTCTGGTCATTGTGACTCCCCTGAGACAGAGTGGAGCCTCACCTGAGCGGGAGGGGAGTGGGGGGGGGGGGCTTGGTGCAGCCCTACACAGAGTCAGCCTGGGGACTGCAGGTGATGTTTCCCACTGTTTACTAAGCACATGTTATGTATGGTCTCATATGTGATGCCATCTGTTCCTCCCAGAGGCCCTGCAGTCCCAAGGCACAAGGACCACAATCAGCGAGCCCCTCACTGGGGGCGGATACGAAGCTCTAAGTTGGCTGCTGATGAGAGATGCACCAGAGTTGAGCCTGAATGTAGCTAGGTGGTGTGCTTGGGGGAAAGCAGGTGAGGCCAGGCAGTGGCCAGGTCTAGGGGAAGAGCCAGGGCAGTAGGCAGCAATTCTGCTGGTTCTGCTCTGAAGCCGGGCGACTGAAGGGTGTGGCCTCCTCATTTGCTCAAAAATGCTCTCTAGGCTGGCTCTGAGATTATAGGGGATGATGCTTCCCTCTGTATATTCATAATTCTTCAGGTAAGCCATCCCCTCCTAATGTGACACATGATGACAAAGATCATTAAGTTTATCTTCCTCCCCTGTGAGACTGTACACACGTCTAGAAACCCAAGGGTTGCAGGGTCAATGCTGACAGAGCAGTTACAGAGTACAGATGGTCAAAACTCATGATGACCTGTGGCTTTCGG
Organism: Mus pahari; assembly: GCF_900095145.1. Lineage (NCBI taxonomy): Eukaryota > Metazoa > Chordata > Mammalia > Rodentia > Muridae > Mus > Mus pahari. The sequence goes on from NC_034592.1 coordinate 146,067,102, forward strand.
CCTCAGGCAAGCCCAGAGCCGCTGTTTCCTCTTCAACATAGAGGAGATAACACACGTTCGTTGGTTCATGGAATACAGAGCTATCCCTAGTGCAGCATATGTATGGACATATCTGGCTCATAGTCTGAGCCCTAGGAAAATCCCGTTCTTGGGCCAAAGAGAGCATCCTCATTTGATAAGAAACCATCACAAGGTAGTAAGCAGATGCCACATCTAAATGTTCATTCTGATGGTGCACACTTCTAGTCCTAGCATTCCAGAGGTTGAGGTAGGAGGACCAGAAGTTCAAGGTCATTCTCAGCTTTATAGTAAGTTTGAAACCAACCTGAGCAACATGAGACCCTGTCATGAATAAACAGGCAGAATGCCGGTGGTGGCGCAAGCCTTTAATCCCAGCACTTGGGAGGCAGAGGCAAGTGGATTTCTGAGTTCGAGGCCAGCCTGCTCTACAGAGTGAGTTCCAGGACAGCCAGGGCTACACAGAGTAACCCTGTCTCGAAAAAACAACCAACCAAACAAACAAACAAACAAACAACCAGGCAGAATAATGCTGTGCTGAAATATTGGTCCAACAGCCAGATCCTCCAGTCATGAAAGAGGATCCAGAATTCCAGACTTCAACATTTAAGACATAGTCAAGGGCTAGGGATGTAGCTTAGTTGGTGCTGTGCTCATGGAACATTCAAAAGGCCCAGGGTTCAGTTTCCAGCACTGGATAAACCAGGTGTGGTGGCATGCCTGTAACTCGAACACTCAGGCAGGAAGATCAGAAATCAGGGTCATCACTGGTCACGTGATAAGCTGGAAGCCAGCCTGAGTACATCAGACCCTGCTTCAAACTAACAACAGCAGCAAACTAACAAAAACAACAACAACAACAACAAAATAACAACAACAAAATAACAACTCACCAAGAATTATAACAACAGAATACGGTATTTGAGTGTTTTCTAATTCTTTAAACTTTGTAGGGGCTAAAGAAAACATCTGTGCTCTAGATTTGCCCTGGATGTGTGAACTCCATATAGCCAAGATTCCTGCTGGCTGATCTCCCAGGATCTCTGTCTGGGAAGAGAGCCAGGGAGAGGTTGGACCTCACCTCGGGTTACAAAAGAGGATTAGCATCTTTTCCCAGCAGAAAATCCCCAAATGATAGTGGCTACTATAAGACACTTTTCTCCTTCTCTGATGTATGAAATCCAGAGGCAGGCCATGACGCCATGTTTCTGTGAAGACAGCTTAGCCCAGTTTTGTTCTGTTACCTTTAGTGTAAAGCCCCTGTGCTCAGTGTCCACTGTAGCTGCTGAGGTGCAGACTGCTGCCTCACCAGTTCCAAGATCAGAGAAGAAGCCACCATCACCTTCCTTTTGAAGGTTCAGTTCCCGGAGTCTCTGTACAGTTTTCATTTATGAAGTCCTATGGCCACATTTAACTGCAATGGAGCCTGAGAGGAAGGTCCTGTTGCTAAAGGAGAGGATAATGGGGATCCAGCTCCGTGGTAGAGGCTTCCTTAGCCCAGGTATGGCCATGGGTCCCAAACCCAGCATCTAGAAAACAGAGCAAGAGGATGTTACACAGTGGAAGGCAATGGGCCCTTTTCTATCCCGTCAAATGGCCTGGTATACTGAGGAGGATAAGGATAAATAAGAAGACAGTCTGGTAGCAGGAAGCCAGACACTGGTGCCCATGTGACTTCTCTGAGCATGTCTTTGAGTCTCTTTGTGACTATAAAGACAAAATAAGAGAGCCAGCCAGGAAGAGGGCATTGGTGTGAACATCATCAAGGCTATGGGGGAAAGAATGCTCCTGAGCCCTTTATGCACACTGAGGGAGGGTCTCCTGTCATAGTAGGGAAAATCCCATCCTATCTGTGCCCAGCTCTCATGAAAAGCTCTGGTTCACCAGTTGTTCCTCAGAGCAATTGTCAACAGGCCCTTTGACTGGCAGTCTGCCCTTCACCACTGGGTCATCAAAGAAGCCTGGCTCCTCCAACCCCTGAGCCTTTCGGGAGCTCAGCAAGGCTGAGTCTCAGTGGCTCCCCCAAAACATCCATGTCTCGGGCCCCAGGTTCCTTGCCCATCTCTACTCACTATTGGCTTTACAGCATCCACAATATAGTTGATTCCTCCTGTCTGCTGTTATCACCTCATAATGACCCCTCACAGGGTGTCATTGACCCAGTCAGCAGGAGTGAGTGTATGTGTGTGTCCATGTTCCTTGTCACTCTCACAGAATCCTAGAAAACAGTGACATTAGATATGCGATTGCAGTCAGCTACAGTGATCCAGTGACCTCTGGTTTATGCTTTTGCCTGGAGAAACCTTGGGGTTCTAGAACATTATGTGATGTTCCTAGTCTGGCTGCTTCCTCCTCACTCTGCTCAGGGAGCCCGTGGCATTCTCAGCACACAGGAATTTCTCTCTCTCTCTCTCTGCACTCAGACATAGCTGTGTCCCAGCTCTAGCCTGAACCCCCGCTAAGGACCTGCCTATTCTTCCTTGACCCTGACTGGGACTGGGCAGGCACCATGCCACTGAATATGAGTGAATATGAGTTTCTGGCCTAGCTCACTCCTTAGATGTCAGTTTGGTCTTTGATGCATTAAAATTCAAAGGTGGGGTTGAGAATGTTATTTCTAAATTGGAATGCTAGCATTAATCTCTTTCCAGAGGTACGTTCCCACTGGAGTGAGGATGAAATCCAGTGTCCACACCCCCAGGGGACACTATGAGATGCTCTTTTTTTTTTTTTTTTTTTTTTTTTTTTTTGTTTTTCAAGACAGGGTTTCTCTGTGTAGCCCTGGCTGTCCTGGAACTCACTCTGTAGACCAG
>NC_034592.1:146069967-146070520 GCF_900095145.1 Mus pahari
CCTGGAACTCACTCTGTAGACCAGGCTGGCCTCAAACTCAGAAATCTGCCTGCCTCTGCCTCCCGAGTGCTGGGATTAAAGGCGTGCGCCACCACGCCGGGCATGAGATGCTCTTAACAGCCAGGAGTGGTGGTCCACGCTTGTCATCACAGTGCATGGGAGACTAAGGCAGGAGGATCATGAGTTTGAAGGAAATCTGAGCTATATAGTGAGATTTTGTCTCAAAAAGACTAAATCATGTAGACTGTGGTATGGGTAGCATGTGTCTTCAGCCCCCAGGAGCCCTCAGTGGCCTTCTGCAATTATTACAGGGGAGAGGCCAAGAACTAGGTGGATGGCATTCCCAGACTGGGGAATTTCCTGAGGGGTAGGGTTTTCAGTGCTAAAACCAAAAACATGGGCATGGAGAACCAGAACTGGTCATCCCACCAGAAAGCAAGCTCCTTAGGCACCGTCTTGGGGTGCCCACCTGGCTCCTTAGATACCATCTTGGGGGGTGCCCACCTGGCTCCTTAGATACCATCTTGGGGGGTGCCCACCTGGCTCCTTAGAT
>NC_034592.1:146071588-146071981 GCF_900095145.1 Mus pahari
TTAGAACCTTACTCCAGGGGTGGGGGGCAGGGAGATGATTTAGTTGATAAATCATGAAGATCTGAGTTCAGGTCCCAGAATCCACATGAAATTGTGTCTGCAATCCCAACCAGGGGAGGCAGAGACAGGAGGATCCCTGGGACTTGTTTGCTGACTAGTCTAGCCGAAGATGAGCTTCAGATTCAGTGAGAAACTCTGTCTCAAGAACTAAGGTGGAAAGTGATTGAAGAAGATGTCTTACATCCCTCTCTGTCCTCCACAAGCACACACACACACACACACACACACACACACACACACACACACAGAGGCACACAGTTACACACACACACTCATATATACACATATGCACACAGGCACACAGTTACACACAGGCACACAGTTACACACACA
>NC_034592.1:146072755-146155009 GCF_900095145.1 Mus pahari
CACACACACACAGGCACACAGTTACACACACACTCATATATACACATATACACAAGCACACACACATACACTCATGCACACATATAGACACAGGCACATGCACTCATACACAGTCATGCATACACACAAGCACACACACATGCACTCATACACACAGGCACACACATACCCACACTCATACACATATATACCACACATACACACAAGCATACACATTCATAAACACATATACACAGACACACACACATGTACTCATACATACATATACATAAACACACATGTACATACACACAAGCATATACATTCATATACACACAGGCACACACACACATATACACTCATACACACACAAGTATGTACAGAAACACACTCATACACAGGTACACACATACTCATACACACATAAGTATGTACACACATACACTCATACACACACAGGCACACACACACACACTCATACATACACACAAGCACACACATACTCATACACACACACATACACACACTCATACATACACACAAACACACACATACTCATACACACATACNTATACACACACATATACACACACTCATACATACACATACAAGCACACACACACACTGCTTGCTATCTACCATCACATACCTCTCCCCACCCCACATTGCCTATCACTTTTATGACAAATGCTGGAGAGGTCCACAGTGGGCTCTGGAACCAGGGTACCCAGCCCGGTCCTCAGCTCCAGCCAGTTCCAGCAGTGTCTCTTTGGACACACCATTTCAATGTACTTTTGTCCTACTTTCTTCATGAACAAAATAAGAATACAATCCAAGTTCCACCTCAGCGGATGACTGAAGGACCAAGTGACTCAGTGGACGAAAGTCCGTTGGAATGCTGTCCGTCTGTCATCCAGCCCGAGAGGCTACGCCCTTTCTTTACAGAGACAGGAAGAAAACTGTTTGCATTTCCTAGTTGGCCTGGAAGATATGAGTGTGGGAATAGTGGTTACAGCCTCCTGGATTCCAAAGTTTGATGATATAGTTAATCTGGACCTTGAGCCATTTCAATCTAGATCCCTGTAGACACGCCGATGCCATTGGTGCTGTGAACAATTAGGAGAAGGTCTTGTTCTCACTTATCACTGCCACTGCTTGGAATTTGTGAGTGAGCATTGACTAATGTGTTCTTATTGATCCAAGCAACTGACAAACAGCCAGGGTTAGTCTTCCCTGTTCCCCCTCTTCTTCTGTAAGAATAGATCCCTTGGTGCTGCATGGCACATTTAATTCAAGAAACAAGAGTGTGTTTTTTTCCCCTCAGGTGGCCACCCTCGTTGTTGGTTCAGAGACCTCCACCAGAGCTTAGCTATGTACAGCTGCTTGGCCTGAAGGAAAGGCCCTCCTACCTCAGTTCTCAAAGTGTAGAACTTTAGGAAAGGTAGCTCTGTCTCTTGCAGGATCCTCTGAAAGTCTGTTTTAGGGTGAGTCTGTTTTAGGGTGAGATTTCTGGTAACCCCAGAGGGACCGTGGAATAAAGCTTCCCCTTGACTTTGGTGGCCCACTCTAAGCGTGGTGATTGGTACCCACTCTAAGGGAAGCAGCTGTATTGTTTTCCTGTTGCTATGACAAACACTCAGGCTATTGAGTCTATAGACCAAAAGGATTTGGGGGTTTTGTTTGTTTAATGGTTTAGGCTCAGTTTGGGAGGTGTGGGACCTGTGGCACACATCATGGTGACCAGGAAGCAAGAGGTGGGAGCCAGGCTCTGTTATATCTCGCAAGGACACAGCTCCACAAACCTACCTGATGTCTTCTCGTGAGGCCTAACTCCTAAGGCAGTGGTTCTCAACCTGTGGGTCGCGACCCCTTTGGGGTTGGATATCAGATCTCCTGCATCTCAGCTATTTACATTATAATTCATAACAGAATCAAAATTATAGTTATGAAGTAGCAATGAAAATAATGTTATGGTTGGGGGTCACCACAGCCTGAGGAACTGTATTAGGAAGGTTGAACAGTTGTGAAGCCTCTGTCTTGTCCCAGTAGTACCACCCTGGGGAGTAAGCCTTTGTCACACCAGCCTTTGGGGGCTGCAAGACCAAAATACAGAAGTGACTGAGGCTGGAGTGGGTTTGCCCTGAGATGCAAACCTCGCAGATATTTTGGAGGAAGTCAGAATATTTGTGCTATTGTTGGCCTTTCTCTGGAGGAAGCAAGAGGAGCTGAGTTCTGCCTGTCTCTGTAGGGGGTTGGGCACTGCTGTCCTTCCCCACAATAAAAAGGATTTAAAAGCAAGGCTGCTCTCTAAAGCAAACAAGAAACAAAGCAACACAGGACTTCTTTGTCTAAGTTTTATTTATTAGCGTGTACGTGTGTGTGTGTGTGTGTGTGTGTGCACGTGTGTGCGCACGCATGTGCGTGTGTGTGTGTGTGCATGCATGTGCGTGTGCACCTGTTTGTGTGCATGCGCATGCATGTGTGTGCACGTGCGCGTGTGTGTGCGTGCGCATGTGAGTGTGCGTGAGCGTGTGTGTGTGTGCGCGCACGCACGCATGTGCATGTGCGTGTGTGCGCGTGCATGTGCGTGTGCATATGTGTGTATGTATGTGTATGTGGTGTGTATGTGGCATGTATGTGTGTGTCTATGTGTGTGGTATGTGTATGTGGGTGTGGGTGTGAATATGGTACATGTGTGTGGTGTGTATGTGGTATGTGTGTGTATGTATGTGGTATGTAAGTGTATGTATATGTATGTGGTGTGTGTGTGTGTGAGAGAGAGAGAGAGAGAGAGAGAGAGAGAGAGAGAGAGAGAGAGAGAGAAGAGAATATATCAGAACACAACCTTAAGAAGTTGGTTCTCCTTCCACCTTTATTACCAAAGAAACCTCGGTTCCCTTTTGAAGTTCTTAGTCTCATTAATAAGAAAATTTAGAATAGATTCAAATGGAAGCTCAAGAACAATTTGATTAGAGCCTAAAAGAAAAACATAGCTGGGCAGTGGTGGCACACGCTTTTAATCCTAGCACTTGGGAGATACAAGCAGGTGGATTTCTGAGTTTGAGGCCAGCCTGGTCTACAGAGTGAGTTCCAGGACAGCCAGGGCTACACAGAGAAACCCTGTCTCAAAAAAGAAACCAAAAGAAAAAGAAAAAAGAAAAAAGAAAGAAAGAAAGAAAGAAAGAAAGAAAGAAAGAAAGAAAGAAAGAAAGAAAGAAAAGAAAAGAAAAAGAAAAACGCAGTACAGGTTAGGTAAGAATCCTAGCAGCCATCGAGGAGACCGAGGGCAACTTACACCTTTTAAGTTAGGCATGGGGTAGAGATAGACAAATTATTTAAGAAGGAGAAGGTAGGCTGGAGGGATGGTTCAGTAATTAAAAATGCCGACTGCTCTTGCAGAGGACCCAGGTTGGATTCCCAGAACCCACATCAGGTGGCTCACAATCACCTTTAATCTGAGCTCCAGGGGACCCAACATTCTCTTCTAGCCTCTAAGGCCCTATTCTGACACCGCACCGTACGGTTAACCCCTTGCACAGAAAAGATGCCTCTCCTGGGGAACCATCTGTCACTCCTAGCTGAGGATGTGCATAAAAGCAGTCACTTATTAGACACATCCTTGGTCAGTGACCCACCGTTTTGTTTTGCTAGTCGTTTGGTTACTATAGGAGCGCTCTGCTCTGAGGGGAAGAGAAGCTGCTTCTTACAGACTACAAGAGCGCAGTATAGGGACACTGATCGGTGACCTGCAGTGGTCTCTTACAGATCAACAGCAGAAGGACTTAGGGAGGGAACGTCTAGCTCGTCTGGGAGGTGCATACGGAAGCTGCCCATGCGTCTCTTCAAGTACCTCAGTCAGTGATATCCCACTCATCTTAGTGACTGTGTTTCTCAGACACGGAAGGCCCTCTTGACTGTGAGGTAACCCTTTGAGAAGCTTGGCCCATAAACCACACACTCAACTCAGCACTTTCTGGACCCAGTCTCTCTTCAAGGAACCCAAATGAAGGAAGCCAGTTTTCCAAAGTTGAGACCTTCTCCACAGGAGAGCCTCCTCCATCCTGTGCCCCAGCTGGCCCCTTACCTGCGTGACACAGGGAAGATTCTTCTTGCTAGCATTTAGGGTGACTGCAGGGAGCACGGGTCTGGAAGGGTCTAAGAGGTGCCCAGCACTTGGGTGACTTATCCCTGAAGCCCACTGTGAAAAGAGCCATCAAGCCAGGCAGCACTGGCCTTATTCTTGCTGAGTCAGTACCACTGGTGAGCTCTTGGCCAGATCCCAGAAGGACACCTTGAGAAAAAGGAATATTTCACGGCCCTTCCCAAGCTGTAGCCACGACCCTCCCAAGTGAGGGCAGCCTCTAGTCCTAGGTGGGTCTTCAGTCACCCAGAAAGCAGGGAGGGACCGTATAAGCCCCAGCTTTTCTTTTGTCTTTGACTCTCTCTGCCCACACCCTGCCTGTACTGTGCACTTGACCGTGGGATCTACTCCACCCCCATCTCGTCCTTTCTTCTGGCAACTTCTCAATCATTTGATTCACGGTTCAGAAAAAGCCCTTCTGGCAGTTCTGTATTCTGACTTCTGTGGATATAATCACGGGTTCTTCGGTCTCTGACGAGGCAGCCCGTGGACCCCTTTCCCCTCACAGTCCCCTGAAGAACGGGCAGTCCCCTTTTTCACAGTTCACTCTGATTTCCACTACAGAGCATTTAATGAGCCGGTCACCAGATGACCTGTCCAGTTTACTTCTCGTCCATTGCTAGCTCAAAAGAGACATTCCTCATGGTCTGAAGGCCTCACCCAGGCCAGGCATGGCAACCCACACTTGTATTCTCAGTATCCTGGAGGTAGAGGAAGGAGGATTAGAGGTTCAGGGTCAAAGAAAGCCCTGATCTTGCAAGAGGGTACTTCACTGTCTGGGAACACCACCAGCACTGGCCAGGCTGGAAGCTCCTCACCACTACAAATACATAGCTACTGCCCCCCGCACGGAGGACACTCAGGCTCCAAACAGAATGCAGACACCAAACCTCTGGGTAAGGTCATATGGCCATAAGTTCCATATTTGGGAGTGACTCTGTTCTTTACCCTCTCCTTTTGAGTCACACACATACACACACAAAATGCAGACTCAGCACAATGGGCAGCCTAGTTCTCTAACCGTTGACTCCCCCTTGGGCTGTCCAGTCCCATACTGGAAAGGAAGCCTTACTCTGTTTTTTTTTTTTTTTCTTTTTTTTCTTATTCTCTTTTGTTCTCAAGTGCTGATGTCTGGCCCGAGCCCTCTTGGATCCATCAATAATTTGGTTTCTGAACTAGGTTGCTCATCTTCTCAGGCTATGTAAATGCTCTCCCCAGGAAGCAGAGTTTAAACTCATGGATGAGGTTTGTGTTTTCCTGTTGTATAATTGTGCATGTATGTAGATGTGCGTGTACATATGTGTTGGTGCACATGTGCGCTCATGCATGTGTGTGCTGGTGTGCATACACATGTGTGAACTTATATGTGGAAACCAGAGGACAAGCTCCAGTGTTATTCAGGTGTCTTTACTTTAAGGCAGGGTCTCACCGGCCTGGAACTGATGGATCAGCTAGGCCGGCTGGTCAGAAAGCCCCAGGGAGCTGTCTGTGTCTGTCCCCCACCCCAGTGTATGGAGTGCAATTGCATATTGCCAAGCCTGGCTTTGTTTTACATGGGTTCAGGAGATCTATCTCAAGCCATCTTGCTTACAAGGCAAACGCTTGTGAGCCATCTCCCCAGCCCCAAGTTTATGTTTTCCGTAACCCCTCTGTGGCTAAAAAGGATGCTATGTTATTTAAAACATGTTTTCCACAAGTGTGTAAGACTATACTCTCAGATTCAATATGATTGTGTTCTGTGTTTCGTAGTTGTGCTCATGGCCATGGCTGAAGTCGCGCACCTGTTTACATGTCATTTTGTCATTGTGACCATGGCTGATGTCACATGCTTGTTTTTATGTCATTTTGTCATGACTCTGACATTAGCCTTGGAATATGACCACTGACTTGATAGTGGTTAACAATGCTGATGGGGGTCAGATATGGTCCCTTTAGAAACTTATCTATATGAGGGTCTCCAGACCCCGAAAGAAAGGAAACAGCTGCTTCACGTGGCCTAAGGTGAGTGACTGCAGGTGACTAGGGTCTTACTGGTGACATTGGAGTATCTGATCACGCGCCATGCAACCCCCCTCAGGGCCTCACCTATCTCATTCCTGGGTTGGAAGCAATTCAGCAACTCTCTGGGAGGATGCAGAAGTGTGGCTGTCCCTACCTTGAGCTACCCGAAAGCCCTTGGTGGTGTGGTTTTCTGAGACATCTTAAGGAGAATATCTGACCCATTGGCCACTTCTGGCAGCATAGTTTACTGAGGCCAAACACTCCCCTAACAGACTCTTGCTTTAGCCATCAGAATGAGCCTCTCCTGAGGTGGCTTAAGGCAGTACTGAGCAACTTGCAGCTGCTTTAGTTTTATATTCTGAGCTCATCTTACATATCTAGGTTGACACTGTTGTGAGTGTATGCTTGTGTGCATGTGTGTGTCTTTCTGTGTGTATGAGTATGTGTGTGTGTGTGTGTGTGTGTGTGTGTGTGCTAGCCTGTATGTGTATGGGGGTGAGTGTGTTTATGTGTGTAAGTGTCTGTGTGTGTGTGTATGTGTGTGTGTGTGTGTGTGTGTGTGTGGTGTATGCAGACACATCTTCAGGGCTACGTTTGAGAGGCTTCTAATTTTTTGAGCTCATTCTCTTCTGCTGCTTCTTTTGAAAATCAGATAATCTGTGACAAGGTGACCACGAGCCAGGCCTACACAGAACACAGACATGCAGGAGCAAATGCTCAAACTGGGGAAGGGTTCAAAGTGGCTTTTTAAAATCTAGGCAGCTGTGAGGCTTGCTGAAGACTGGCCTCCAGCCAGACATGATGACACAGGTGTATATTCCAGCCCTGGAGAGGTTGAGGCAGGAAGATTGCGAATCGGAGAAACCTCAGTTACATAAACCCTTCTTCTTGCTCTCAAAGAACATAAACACACCACCTAGAAATCAACTTGTTTGTGTGCTTATATCACTCTGGGATTTGTTTATTTATTTATTGTTAGTTTGTTTTTGAGACAGGGTCTCTCTGTGTAGCCCTGGCTGTCCTGGGACTTGCTATGAAGACCAGGCTGGCCTCGAACCCACAGAGACCCATCTTCTGTAACCCAGATGGACCTGAATTCTCACAAGCCCTGCCTCACCCTGGGATTGCAGGACTACCTCCCCCTCCCATCTCCAACATTCCTTTGCATTTTGTTTTGTTTGTTTACTTGTCTGTTTTGTTTTGTTTTTGAGACTGTGTTTCTCTGTGTAGTCCTGGCTGTCCTTGGAGCTCTCTCTCTAGACCAGGCTGGCCTCAAACCCACAGAGATCCAACTGCCTCTGCCTCCCAAGTGCTGGGATTAAAGATGTGTGCCACCACCACCTGGCATCAATACTTCTTCTCAAAAGAGTAGATTAGTCTCACCACATTCCTTTGTCTTTGGACTCAAGTTTTAGCTTAAAGTCTTCAGCATGTATGTGTGTGTGTGTGTGTGTGTGCATGCATACGTGTGTATGCATACACCTGGTCAACAACCCTGACCTGCCCCAGCAGAGGGTATAGCTGCTAGAGGAAAGGTGACTGAAGGGGCCAAGGGGTGCTTCACACCAGTGACCCCAAGAGCCTCAGCAGACCTTGACACAGGGTTGTGGGTGAATGTGAGCAAAGTCTAACAACACACACATATGAACATGTCAACTAAACACGTTAGTCTATGTGACAGTCTAAAGAATAAAAGACTTTCAGGCAAGCCTGGGCTACGTAGTGAACTCAAGGTCAGCCAGAGCTACCCAGCAAAACCTTGTCTCAAGAATACCAGGAACCGAGGACATAGCTCGGTGGTTCTGTACTCACATACTATCTCTAGGCTGTGAGTTCACACCACAGAATGGAAAGCATTTTTTATATTGATTATTTGTTAAAATGAGAATTTTAAAATGTGTTATGTTAAATAGAGTGAATTATTAGATTTACAAAACTAATGGTTTTTTGTTGTTGTTGTTTTTTGAGAGAGTGTTTCGTGTACCTCAGTCTGTCCTCAAACATGCCTGTAGCTGGGATGACCTTGAACTTCCCATCATCCTCCTGCCTCCACCTCCCAAGTGCTGGGGTTACAGGTGTACAGCACCACACTGAGTCAAAAGAAAAGTTCTTAATATAGAGATTTCCAGGGTCTGGGGAGGCAGCTCGGTGGGTAAGGTGCACAGACATGAAGCTCAGAAGCTCAGATCGCCAGCATCCGTGTAAAACTACAGGGCTTAGCAGCGTGTGCCTGTAACTCCATCGATAGGAGGCAGACAGTGGATGAACTCCAGGTTCAGAGAGAGAGACTCTGTCTCAAAAAAAAAAAAAAAAAAAGGAGAGCAATTAGGAAAGACATCCATTGCCTCTGGCTTCTACATGAGCACATATGTGTGCATAAAAATGTCATATATGCACAAACAAATGTCATGTATGTGCACATTCACAAACTCCTATAAAGTTAAAAAGATTTAAGCTCTAACACATACAGGGACGGGAGTAGAGATTGACTGACTGATTTGTTGGTTGGTTGGTCGATTGATTTTTGGCCCCCTCCATGGTTTTAAACATACCCAACAAGAAAATCTAACCAATGAATGGAGTCATTGGTATTGATCCAAAGCAGAGCAAGGGGACATGGCTCTCAGGGCTGGGACAGCTATTGTAGGACCTATTTAAGGAAAGACTCTAGCGGCCACCCTGTGTAGAGAAAAAAGCCAGAACACCTCAGCACTCTCCGGACTCCCCTGTAGCATCTTAAGCTGTAGCTATAAGATGTCTGGGCCCCAGTGCTGTGGGCTCTGGCAGAAAGGCATCCTTCAGCCCTTCCTGGCGCATTACCACTCAAAGATGCATTGCATTCAAATAGATTTTCAGTTCTGTAAACGACCCCAGGCTTGGTGCATCTGGGGGATCTGCAGCCAGTGAGTACAAAGGCCTTCAGGCCCGCTCATTGGAGACTAGACTTTTTTTCATAAAACTCACCTTGCCTACTCCTAACATTCTCAGGGATTCTGGTAATCATTAGTCTACAATTTGTATCTGACCCTACATTTAACAAATAATGTATGTGTATATGTCTGTATGTGAGCATGCGCACATGCACGTGTGTGCCCTGCAGCTGGGATTACAGACAGCTGTGAGCCACCTGACCTGAGAGCTGGGCCACACCCTTGGGTCTCTGGAAGAGCAGCTGCTGCCTTCATCCATTTTCCCAGGCCCTGATTCTTACCTTTTAAACATTCTTGTAGGTTTTCTTTTTCTTTCTTCTCTCCCCTCCCTCCATCATTTCATCTCTTCCTCCCCCTCTACCTTTCTTTCTCAGACAGGATCTGTGTAGCCCTGCTTGGCCTTCATGGTCCAGGCTGGCTTTGAACCTGCAATAGTCCTCCTGTCCCTCTCTTCCAAGCACTGCCATTACAAACCACATTGCCCGGTAAATTCTTAGACATTTCGCATTTTCTAGAATCAAGGCCTTATATGTCAAAATGAGGGTTCCTTTAAACAACAACAACAACGACAACAAAGCAACCCTGCATCTCCGAAGCAGGCCTCTGGATATTTCCATTTACGATTCAGCCAGAAGTAGTTACAGAAAATGAACCCTCACCCTTCAGCAACTTCTTCAAAGTTAGGAGGTAGGAATCTGTGAGGGAGGGATGGAATAGTGACTGAGAGAGGAGAGGGTGGTCAAAGGGAGAGAAACAAGAATGGATACAAACATAAGAACGTGTGACCCACAGATCACACAGAGCACATGCACAGATGTGCCCGACCCTGTGACACTGCAAAACAACCCACAAAGCTCACACTCACGAGACCGAAGTTACAAAATAGTTGCCAAACAGCAGAATGCCTCGGAATAGTAGAAATATGCTTAGCTCTTTGAGTTGGGCCACACTCATAGCTTGGTTATATCCAACTAAGTGTGACCTGCAGGCCATGAGGTGGACATGTTTGCATGTCTAGACATGAACGCAATAACCACTAGACTGGGGATGGGGGTGAGAATCAACTTCAGTTGCAGATATCATATCTAACCTAACCCTCACCCAGACACAGCAACAGAACAATTTTTCTTTCAAGCCACTCAGACAAAAATAATTCAGATAACCTCACACCACATCCTCTAGCTTTAAGAGAAGGCACAGCAAGCACACTTGTGCTGGCTGGTTTTGTGTGTCAACTCGACACAGGCTAGAGTTATCACAGAGAAGGGAGCATCCCTTGAGGAAATGCCTCCGTGAGATCCAGCTGTGGGGCATTTTCTCAATTGGTGATCAAGGGGGGGAGGGCCCCTTGTGGGTGGTGCCATCCCTGGGCTGGTAGTCTTGGGTTCTATAAGAAAGCAAGCTGAGCAAGCCAGGGGAAGCAAGCCAGTAAGCAGCATCCCTCCATGGCCTCTGCATCAGGCCCTGCTTCCTGACCTGCTTGAGTTCCAGTGACTTCCTCTGATGATGAACAGCAATGCGGAAGTGTAAGCCGAATAAACCTTTTCCTCCCCAACTTGCTTCTTGGTCATGATGTTTGTGTAGGAATAGAAGCCCTGACTAAGACAGCGCTCTAACCTCTGGGATGTTGTCTCTGACTCTGTAGAAAAACTTCCGCCCGTGGGCTGATGAGATGGCTTAGTGGATAAAGGAGCTTGCCACAAAGCCAGATGACCTGAGTTCGAACACTCAGACCCACATGATAGAAGAAGAGAACTGACATGAAAGTTGTCTGTAGTCCGAGTCACGTCTGTCTTAGAGAGCTCCCTGGCCAGGACCTCAAACTCCAAAAGGCACACATGAGGCCCTCTATTTCCATCAATCCAAATGTGATTAGATTAAATGTGAGATTCCCACAAATCTAACATTCCAGTGTCTGATTGTTACAAGTCCTAACTCCGATGTCGATGTGCTGGATGTCACCAAAACCAAATTTCGTTGTGCTATGAGGTGTTGCCAGCCCTTCACTCATGGCCGTTTAAGATCGTGCCCATGGTTAAGTCACTTTATTCTGATGCCCCTCTGGGTGATTTTTGAAAATAACAGTAATCTTCACATTTCCAGGAGGTTCAGGAAAGGGATTGAAGACATACTGGGCAGAGGATGTGTTTCTGATAACTCTGGGACCACATCATAGGAGGGCGATGGTTTCCGGACCTCTAAGGAGGGGATGGATACTGGGCTTGTGAAAGAGCCAGGCAGAAACAGGCAGAACGGGAAATACTGAAGGCAAGGCAGCTTGCTTTCAAATAAATGGGCTGTGGATTTCTGCAGCCTTTTGCTTCAACCATTGATCTATTGGTTCTAGTTGCCAAAGACCAATCTGACAGGACTTTCAGGCGAGAAACAAAGGAAGACGCATTGGGAGGGACATTTATTCACTGTAGACCTGCGGAGTTCGAATTCCTGGGTGAGAGCAATGTCACCTTCCCCACCTTGGGCTTTAGCTAGACACCCTCGGATGCCATGTTTACTTGGTTGTCTCTAGCAGCTCAGGACCCCTGGGGATGTGTCTTTGAGGGTAGAAGCTTGCCTAGCAACATAGGAAGCCCTGGGTTCCGTTGATGGCACGTAAACTGCACATCATGTGGTAGTGCATGCCTGTAAACCTGGCACTCAGGAGGCAGAGGCGGGAAGTTCAAAGGCATGCTTGGCTATATGGAGAATTTGAGACTAGTGTGTTGTGCATAAGACCCCCCCCCATCTCAAAAAGAGGGAGATGGGGAGAAGAGGTGGTGACAGCATAAGTAAGGAAAAGAGACCAGTATGTTCCTGCTCAGCCTGCTAGACTTGAGGGCTCTGGAATCTCACGCTCTAGTTGCGTTGGATCTTAAACCATTTCACCTCAGTTCGTCATGGACGCACTGCTATGTGGGACAAAGGCTTCCTCAGGAATGCTCTTCTCTAGCTTCTCTCTTTATCTTACCTGAGCCGAGGGACCAACCAACACCCAGCATTCTTGTCACCAAGAGCCAACCAGCCATAACTGCCATCTTGTTCTTATTAAATCTGTAACCCCCAGAGCCTTGGGATCCGTTCCAGAGTGTGTGCGTTTCCCAGGTGAGCCCGGCTCAAACAGACTCCTCTGACATGCTTGTGTGAGAGTCTACATTCTAGGTGTCGATAAATAGATCCTCTGTTTAGGTTTGTGACAACAACCCCAGTATCTCAAGGTACCAGTGCATTTTGGGATGTGGAGTGTTTTGGGGTTCATGATATATTTTATTTACCACACCAGTGAGATCTAGATTAGTGTCCCATAAATGATATTCCTGCAAAGAATAAGGTTTTAATGGTCACCCTTCCTTTCTTCCTCCTTCCCTCCCTCCTGCCTCTATATCCCAAGTGCTGGAATTACAGGTGTGAACCACCATGCCCAGCTCCTGCAGTGCTGGGGCTCAAACCCAGGGCTTTGGGCATGCCAGTCAAACACCCTACCAAGTGAGCCGCAACTCTGGACCATAGGTCAGAATTTTGCTATCAAGTGAGTCTGACTGGTAACTTCCTGTATTTAAAATGCTTGTACTTCAAAGCTGTATAGATTGTCACAGCGCTGTGTGAGCACTTGTTATTTCTCTACTTTAATGGACATTGTGTGATTGTCATGTGCTCAGTCAGCCCTAGAGGACAACTCAGAGCCTTTGTACACACAATGCCCTTAAATTCTTGGAATTTTCCAGCATGACCTTTCTAAATTAAGTTGGAGGACCAAGGACCTCTGTCTTCTGTCTCTACCTGGCCCTACATGCACTGATGTCTTCCTAGTCCTTTAAGTGTGGTGGTTGTATCTGGTGGGAAGGGCAGGGAGCAAGTTCAAATCTCTGAGCCCCTTTCTCAGTAGAGGTAGGAGAGCCAGCAGGCCCCCAGGGAGGAGGAAGGGGAGGAGCAACAATTCTGCAGTGTTTCTGGCAAAGTTGCTGTCACTCCAGAGCAGAGCAGTCATCTCATCTGTTTGAGGGAGATGCCAGAGCCCTAGGAGGCTCCCAGCAGATGCTGGCTGTCCACAGTCTCCTTGGCAGATGCTGCGCAGAAAGTTTCTCTGAGCAGCCACTAGTGTTTTCTCTGAGCATTCCAGGAAATGCTTGCTTCCACAGGCCTGAGGGGATCCCTATGGCTACAAGAGGGGCTGGACCTCCCCCGCCCCACCCCCAGCATAGCCACTGTGAGAATCCCACAGAGAACACATTCATTAAGTTCTCCAGCTCTGCCCCAAACAGAAATGGCTTCCTGACCTCCGTCTGAGATTCTCTTATCAATGTATTGATGTTGAGGTCTTGTTATCTGCCAGTGGACCAGCTTCTGCAGCGAAGGCCATGGCCTTGTTTGAGAGTGAGGAAGCAAAGTAGATCAGTCTGGTTTTCCCAAGGGTTGCTTCCTGTCCCCCTACATCCAGCACGGGCCATCTGGGGCTCCACTGGCCGTGGAAGAGCTCTAGAGACTCTCAGTTGTGAGTCTCCCGGAGGCCTTCTCTATGGCCAGCGGCAGGGGAGGATTATGGCAAGGGAGGTTTTATGCACCAGGCAACATCATATTTCTGTCCACATCCCTTTGGCTGGTACATAGTCCCATGGGCCTAATTGCAAAGGAGCCCGGGAAATACCATCTAACTCTGCCAGGAGGAAAAGGGACACAGGTACCAATGTCCACCACAAAGTGAAGGTTTCTGCACACTCTTCTGATTTTTACAATGTTATCAAGACATCCAAGTTTTCTTTTATTGTTACTTTTGAGACATGGTCTCAGGTAGTCCAGGCTGGCCTTGAACTCATTAGGTAGCCGAGGATGACCTGACGACCTTGAACTTCCCCAGTGCTAGGATTGCAGGCATTTGCCACCATAGCTGGTTTTATTTAGTGCTGGGATTGAACCCAGAGCTTTGTGCATTCTGGGTAAATAGTAACTGGGTGAGCTATATAGCTCCAACCCCTAGAAATTCCACTTCTAAAATGATAACATGTAGATTAAACAACTGTTCATGATCCACCTGACTCACAGGCTCCCAGTTTTTGCCCCTTGGGCTGGTGGGTCTCATCTTTTGAGCTGTCATTCTACAGACAGACAAGTGACAGTTGAAGTGGTAGTCAGTTATTCAACAAACATGTCAACTTCTATCCTATACTGACTGACAGGTGTGAACACTTGGGATAAGTTCTTGTTTCTTCCATATGGAACACGTGGCTATTTTTGCTCCTGACTAGAAAATAATGTTAGATTTTTTTAAAAACGAAATTGTAAAGTCTGGGACTATAGCTCAGTAGTAAAAATGTTTGCATAGCATGGTGTTTGGTTCCCAGAACTGCAAAGAAAAAGAAGGGAGGGAGGGAGGGAGGGAGAAAGAAAGAAAGAAAGAAAGAAAGAAAGAAAGAAAGAAAGAAAGAAAGAAAGAAAGAGAAAAGGAAGAAAGGGAGGGAGAGAAGAAGAAAGGAAGAAGGAAGGGAGGAAGGAGGGAGGGAGGAGTTAAGGAAGGGAAGGAGGGAGGGAAGAAGAAGGAAGGGAAGGAGAAAAGGAGGGAGGGAGGGAAAAGGGGAGAAGGGAGGGAAGGAGAGAGGGAGGGAGAGTCCTTCTATTTGCTGGAGTTCCTTGCCAAGGTGTTAAATTTTAAAAGAGGAATTGCTTAGCTGAGAAGAGACTCCCCAGATGGGAGCTGTCCCAGGCTGCGCCTTGGTTTCTTTCTCTGAGGGATAGAAACAATGCCAACTACCTTATAGAGAGACATAGAGAAGTGTGACACATAGCAGGTGCACAGCCCAGCTCTTCGGCTGCCACTGTGGTGATGCAGTGGTGATGATTTGGGGACAGGAGACACTGTGACTCCTTCCTGACCCCTCTGCCGCATCACTGACTGTGACCTGTAGGACACTAGCTGAGAACACGGATGGCAATGTCTTACTTAGTTCCTTACAAGAACTCAAGTGCAGGGACAGTTGCAGGACTCCTGAGCTCTGCTCAGTGGGCACAGGCCCACGCCCGTCACTTCAGGAGGGAGGAAAGAGAGCTCATTCTAGTGTTGCTTTACAATGACAAGCGTCCATCTTCCTCACTGACATCCACAGAGAAGCATCAGCAGAAATGGTGTGAAGGTGTGGGCTTGGGACAGCCGGGCCTGCACAGGGCAGCTTCTGTTCAGGCTCCTGTTCCGAAAGATGAAACTCCATCATGCTTCTGTCCAGGGCCCGGGCACTTTCTCTGACCTCACATGTCCTGTGTACCTGTGGACTGTCACCAGTCCCATTTCATGACTGAGGATGTCAAATTTCATGATTTTGTTTTTGTTTTTGTTTTTGTTTTTTTAATGGCTGAGCAACACTCCACTTTGTAAATAAACGTACTTCATTTTCTTTATCCATTTGCCTGTTGAGAGGCATCTAGCTTGTTTCCAGTTTCTGGCTGTTATGAATAGTGGGCAGTGAGCAGGGTTGAGCAAGGTCTCTGTGGTAGGATGGAGTGCCCTTTAGGTACACATCCAAGAGTGGTCCAGTTGGATGTTGAGGTAGATCAATTCCCATCTTCCTGAGGAACTGCCAACTGATTTCCATAGGGGCTATACAAGTCTGCACTCCCAGCAGCAGTGGATGGGTGTTCCTACTCCACATCCACAGCAGTGTGAGTTATCTCTTGTTCATTGATCTTCGCCATTCTGCCAGGTATAAGATGGGATCTCCACTAGTTTCGATTTCATTTCCCAGTTGGTTAAGGGCATCGAATACTTTTTTTTTATACGTACTTCTCCGCCATTTGTGTTTCCTCTATTGAGAATTCTCTGTGTGCATCTTTATCCCATGTTTGAATTGGGATTATTAATTTTCTTGATATATAGGGTTTTTTTTTTAGTTATTTATGTCTTTTGGATATTAGTGCTCCTTTGAATGTGTAGTTGGTAAAATCTTTTCCCATTCTGTTGGCTGCTGCCTTGCTCAAATGTATCCCTGTTGGACTGGACCTGTTAAGTTCTAGCTATGCCAAGATATATATGAGTCCTAACGTGCCTGCCTACAGACTCAGGCTAAAATCTTTACCACTCTTATATTAATATTCATTCAATTTCACTTTTCATTTTAATTTCAGCACATATTGTATCTGTTTCTCTATCATTGTATCCGTTTTTCTAACTTGGAAATAACTTAAAAGCAAGTCCAGCTTTGACAAATGTTCATGGTATACAAACAGTTTTCCCAATCAGAATACTTTAGGCTTCATCTAGTTCATATTTCCAATACCTAACACGTAATCTATATTTAATAATCATAAAATGAAAAATGATTCAATATATTTTAAATGTTTCACTATCCTTATTACACACCATCTATTCTACGATCCTGTCAGCACTTTAAACGAAAACAGCTGATCAAACAATCACCTAAAGGCTTAACCAACATAATCAATGTATCCTGATTTTGTCTAGTGAGGCCGACCTGCCCAGAGAGATTCCAGCCCACCTGTACATGAAAAGGTCATAGCAAAAGCCCTCACTTTGTATGCTAACTAGAATGATTTTTAAAAAGATCTAAGTTCATAGGGTAAGCGGTGTCTCAGTAGTAGAGCCCTGGCCTAATTTGCCTGAAGTCTTGGATGCGACCCTCTATACTGTGAAAAGGAAGACAAGATTCTCCCACTGGTTCCCACACTCTTCATGCCTCTTGATATGGGGGACAGGGAGGACACTTATGCTCTCCCCAAAAGACCTCCTCCTGGGGTTCCTGACCCAGATGAGTCACAGTGGGACACAGGCAGAGATCAAGGGTTCTGCAAAGAAGTTACATTTCCCTGCCCAAGTCTGGAAAACTGGAGGTCATCTGATGACTCATTCACTTGTTCACTCGTTCATTCATTCATTCATTCATTCAGGGTCAGTTCCTAGCTCTGATAGTATTATTTGGGAATCCTGGGCAGGCTACTTCAACATTTCCCAACTTGAGTCTATTATGAATTAGCCACCATTCAATATTTTATTCCAGATCTATTATTACATGCTTGTGTGTGTGTGTGTATGTGTGTGTGTGTGTGTGTGTGTGTGTGTATACAAACACACATGCACATTCAGGAATCCACTTTCTTTGAGACAGGGTCTCTCACTGGCCTGGAACTCACCAACTGGGCCAGCCTTCCCAGCTCTTATGTTGCAGAAGCTCACCACACACCTGACATTATTACATGGGTTCTGGGGATCCAGGTCCTCATGTTTGTGTACTTGAGCGACTGAGCCATCTCACCAGCCTTTGTCTTAATGGGGGCAGAACAACTAGACAGACACAGGGACTACCAGGGCCATAAGGCTGGGTAGTGGCATGAGGAGTGCAAGAGGCGGTCACTGGTGTTCAAGCGTGGCAGAGCAGGGCTTTTGCTCTGAGGAGAGGCAGGGGTGGATTTACTGTGAAGTCAGAGGCTTAAACCTCAGAGCAGCTCTCGGTGCCTCCCAACAACCCGAGGGACCAGGCCCAACACACGCATAATCACAAGCTTTTGTAGAATTGCTGGAGTCAGGTATTTTAACAGTAACAGATTGAGAACACCACCTCCGTCCGCTCCAGCTTCCCTCTGCCGGTTCCTCTCTCCTCGGATATCACGATAGACCTGTGACATTTTTAGAGATGTGGAGACGGAGAAGTCTTGAAATGGTGCTGACTATGGCAATAACTAAAGTCAAAATATGTTATCCCAAAGAGGATGTTGACACGGGGGGAGCTGGTGAATAGGTGGTGTCAGTTCAAAAAGTCCTAAGGATTAAAGATCAAGGAAACACAGCTTGAAAGCACGAAGCTTCGTTGTGAATTAGACAAGGCTGACCTCGGGTCCTCAGGGCTCAAATGATGCTCCTCCTGCTCCAGCCCCCTGAGTACCCAGGATGAATGGGTTCACAGCTATGCCGGCTGGGCTTAAAGCTTCACCATGAAAGACATTTAGCATTCCCATAATGAGCAGGGATGTTGAAACTTTCCCAAGTGCCAACAATAAAAGAGTTTGATCAACTGCTAGAGAAAAGATGAAATTATCTCACTCTTCAGTAGAAAACTGACAGCACAAAATTCATACATGACAGTAGCTTATTCTGTAGGTTCACAGTGAAAAAAATGCAATGATAGAATCATTATAGAGATGTGTTATACTAATATAAACATTGGTGCATGCTTAATTTACCTAATTGCCTACACAGATGCAAAGTCAGTCTCATATAAACTTAATGTTTATTGTTACTATGCAGCTCTATGCTTAATATGTTTTATTATTAGAATGGTGTAAACTCTCTCTGGCCATGTTACCAAACATGGAAGGGATTTGGGGCACTATCTAGTGAGATCAAGGCCAAAAAAGGAGGTGAATGTTATTTCCTTCAATCTCCCAGCAGAGCAGGAATCCTCTCCCATGAGCCTCAGCGTCACAGGCTTAGGCTCTCCTCCAGTCCTGTGCTGTCTCTATCATGGGTGAAAGCCCTGGCTATGGGAAGTTCTTCTGTCAGGCCGATTGCTGTGTCCAGTTCCCCTTTGGCCCTGAGCATCCATCCACAGGATTGCAGACACAGCTAACTCTCTCTCCTTCCCACCTCACAATAGCTCTGCAGACACCTGAGGTGCAGGGCTGAGGTACCTCGTTCTTGCCTAGGGTAACCTGGCATCCTACAAAGACTTCTCTGATGTCTTGGCTTCAGAGGTCTAGACTATTCCTTAGCCCTGTTTTAGGGATGTAGCTACCATTCAGGGAAGAGTTAATGACGATGTAGAGACAGATGCCAGCTCGTATGCCAGACGCTGTGTGTGGAGGCTTCTGCTTTATGGCAATCCTAGAAGCGGGCAAGGCCATGAGGTTAGGCAACCTGCCTAGCTTACGTGTGTGTGTGTGTGTGTGTGTGTGTGTGTGTGTGTGTGTGGTGTCACTGAACTTCTTGATTTCAGAGTCTGTGTCCTTAGTCACCATTCTCCATGGCTGGAGATGTGGGGTGGAAACTAAGGCCACCATTCTTACTAAGGACACCAATGGATGTCTCAGTCACCATTACGTATGTGACTAACAAGGGAACTTCAGGACGCACCAAGCAAGACACAGTGGCATTCGAGAAACAGAGTTCACCGCGATAGGCTTAGAGCGGTGTGTTGTCGTGGAGCCGATTTCTAGAAGCTCTATCTGGATCCACTGAGCAGCAGCTTCTACTTCCTTCCCGCCACACCCTTGGCAACCAGCATCCAACCTTCTGTACCAGAGGAGGGGATATTATTTATATGTAAGTACACTGTAGCTGTCTTCAGACACACCAGTAGAGGGCATCAGATGTCATTACAGATGGTTGTAAGCCACCATGTGGTTGCTGGGATTTGAACTCAGGACCTTCGGAAGAACAGTCAGTGCTCTTAACCGCTGAGCCATCTCTCCAGCCCCAAGCAAGTCGAATCTTTGGCCACTTGCAAAGTAAAAGAGCATTTGACAGCCCCCTGTTGCCTGGCCCAGACACTTGCAAGCTTGGTCTGGAAGCATGAGATAAGCCACCATCAAGCTCTGACCCCACACAGGCCCCACTCTTCCCAGCCTCATCAGGTCCCTGTGAAAGGGTCAGGCTTTGCCTGCTGACAGGGATCTCAGAGCAGGACCTGCCAGATCCAGCTGGGCCCAGCCTGGGGCCAGGGGGAATAATTATCTTTTGTCCTTGTTCCCACCCAGTTCCTACTTTCCTATCCCACCAGGAAGCTGGGTCCCCTGCTTTCAATGCCATTGTAATAACATCCATTCATAGCTACTGTACCCTGCATGCTTCACCAAGCAGGCTCCGCCCAGTCTTCACAGAACCCTCACGATGGGATCCATGGGAGGTGGGGGGAGAGGAGAGATGTAGTGGGCTGTGAGGACTGGGTAGATGGCCATTTTGAAGGTGAGAAGAACAGGACCTGGAGAGGAACAGTGGATGCATCTGCTTGCTTTTTTTTCTATGTTGGAGAACCATTCTAAAGAGCCATACAACTGGGGAGCAGAGCCATGAGAAGAAATAGATGCGGTAAGCGGTACAGACGTGGGCACCAGCAAAATCATATGAGGCCTTGGAGATCATAGACAGGAGTCTGCCCTATAGGCTGGGCATGGTGTTGCAGGATTGTAGTCCCAGCACTTAGGAGATAGGAGCAAGATCAGGAGTTCAAGGTCATCCTCCATCCACAGTGAGCTCATGGCCAATCTGGGGTACGTGAGACTGTCTGAAACAAAACAAGCAAGCAAACAAGGTGCTTATTTTTTCTAGGCACATTGGGTAGAATTCTCACTGACCCAAAAAAGAGTTCGCAGTATATCAAGTCTGTCAGCTGCCACCCAGTGCTGTCCAGGCCAAGCTCTGTGTGTCCCATCCTCTTGCTACTCTTGAGCACCCTCTCCCCCCACCCCATCCCCTGCATATGGTTACCCAGAAGTCACTGGGGGATGAACAGACACAGAGAAAACAGTAGTCATTAGGGCATTGTGTTCTCATCTTCTGCTGTTCCCAGAAGGTTGGCAGAACAGCTCCAAGTGTGACAGAGAACAGAGGAGGCCAGGCCGGAGAGGTTCCCAGGGAGGAGACCTGAGGGTGAAGCAGGGTTAGCTGGGTTGGAGGGAGGATCTAGAACTGGCAGGAATAGCCAGATTCCATGACAGGAAACAGCAAGCACAAGAGTAAGAACAGACAAAGCCCATGACTCCCGGTGATTAGAGGAGTTGGCATCTGGCTGGATTGTTAGCTGGGTGCCAGGCAGCAATGCCCAGGGGTCTTCTCTGCCCCTCTCCCTTCATGCATCGTGAATACTTCTTGATGGCAGCAAGCCTTTTTATACCATCTCCTCTTCCTCCTCCTCCTCTCCCTCCTCCTTCTCTCCTCCTCCTTCTTCTCCCTCTCTTCCCTTCTTTCCTTCCTTCTCCCTTCCTTCCTTTCATGTGGTGTGTGTGTGTGTGTGTGTGTGTGTGTGTGTGTGTGTGTGGTGGGCAGATGACAACTTTGAGGAGTTGGTTATTGCTTTCCACTGTAGGCTCCTGAGATCGAACTCAGGTCATCTGACTTGTGTGGTGAGCACTTTTACCTGCTAAGCTGTCCGGTCAGGCCCAGATTTCTTTTTTCTTTGTTGCTTTTGTATTTGGAGCAAGTTCTGGCCTTGTAGGATTCAGTATCTGGACCTGGCTTTCTTGCATGCTTCTTTAGAGCTCTTCCTTCAGTGTCTTATATCCAGCCTCCTTATGTAGGATACTGAGGCTCGTTCTAGTTTTTCTCTATTATAAGCAAGGGATGAACATCTTTGCCCACATGCCTCTATGTAAGTGTATTATCTCTGTACAATAATGGTAGGAAGTCCTGAAGGCCATGTGGTAGATTTGAACTTGCCTTGGAAGGACTGAGTTGGCTCTGTTTGAAACCAGCCTGCAGACCACAAGGGCAGTTCTTGGCTGGGTTTCTCTTCCAGGGGCCCCAAGCGGGGACATTCTGAGAGAAGACTTGAGGAGCAGATAAAGAACCTTGACCATTCACTCCAGGGTCTCTGGCTTCCTGGGCCAGATAATGAGCATGGGGAAAAGGAGGCCCAGCCCGGAGAACTCATGCTCCCTTTCTTGCTGTGTCCCTGTCTGGCAGCTGACTTGGTTACCAGGTGCCAGTGCCTTCCCAGGAGACGATAAACACTGCTTTCAACTGAGCGCAGACTTGGGTTCAAACCCCAGCTTTACCACTGAAGAGATCTTGGGCCAGTTTCTCAATGACTCTTGGATTTCTTGCCGAGTAAGGGGAAATAATCGACTATGGGAAAGACCTAATAAGGATGAGCGAGTTCCTGACTGACTAATAGTCCATGAAGTCCAGAAGTCATGATCTTTATTTTCATTGTCTTGTAGGGTGTCCATTCTCTTTTTAAAAGAATGTTACTGGGGCTGGGGGAATTGCTCAGTGGATAACATGCTTTCTGTGGACGTGTGGTAACAGGAGCAGAGATCTCCAGCATCTATATAAAGCAGTCGAGAGGATGTGGTGGGCCAGCTGTCATCCTCGTACTTGGAGACAGGGATTCCTCAGGGCTAGCTAGAAAGCCACACTAGCTGGAATCAGTGAGTTGCACCATCAGCAGGAGACCCTGGCTCAGTAAACAGAGTGGAGAGCCGTGTGTCTGCACACGGATACTTTCACTTGTATGAGCATGCACACACACACATGCACGCACACAATGCAAATATATGTAATTACAGCACACCGTATGATTCACACATTTGAAATACTTAGTTCAATGTACACTGAATTTTGTCATCCCCCCAAAGAACTCTTGTACCCACCAGTAGGCATCCCTAGTCCCCAGGAGAGCCCCCCAACACAGTGAAATATTATTCATGAATAAACGGGGTTATCTCAATTAGAAGAGACACCATGACCATGGCAGCTCTTATAAAGGAAAACATTTAATTTGGGGCTAGTTTACAGTTACAGTTTAGTCCCCAGGAGAGTACCTGCTAACTTACTTTCTATGTCGATGGACTTCCCTTGGCCAGACATTTCATATCAGTGCAGTCAAGCAACACGTGGTCTTTTGTGACAGCTTCTTACACTTAGAATGCTTTTTTTTTTTCCCCGAGACAGGGTTTCTCTGTATAGCCTTGGCTGTCCTGGAACTCACTCTGTAGACCAGGCTGGCCTCGAACTCAGAAATCCGCCTGCCTCTGCCTCCCAAGTGCTGGGATTAAAGGCATGTGCCACCACGCCTGGCTTAGCATGCTTTTTAATCAAGGTTCATCTACACTGCAGTATGAATTGGTTTGACTAGGTATGGTCTCCATAGACTCTGTGTTTGAATGCTCGGCCCATAGAGAGTGGCACTGCTAGGAGGTGTGGCCTTGTTGGAGTGGGTGTGGTCTTATTAGAGGAAGTGTGTCAATATGGGGGTGGGCTTTGAGGTCTCCTATGCTCAAGCTCTGCCCAGTGTGGCACAGTTTCCTTCTACTGCCTGCAGATCCAAGAGGTAGAACTCTCAACTTCTTGTCCAGCACCACGTCTGTCTACATACCACCATGTTTCCCTCAAAGATGATAATGGACTAAACCTCTGAAACTGTAAACTAGCCCCAAATTAAATGTTTTCCTTTATAAGAGCTGCCATGGTCATAGTGTCTCTTCTAGCTGAGACAACCCCATTTATTCATGAATAATATTTCATTGTGTGGACTAACTGCATTTAATATGCCCTTTTCTCAGTGGACAGACTTTTGGGCCCTGTCCATCTCTTGGCTTTTATAAATGACCTCATGAAGAATATTTGCATGTAGACACTGGGCACTGGACCATGGGATCTGATGGCCCAGGGTCAGTAGAAATGAGACCAAGTCACCTACGATGAAGAAGAAAGGCACAGCTCCTTTACTGAAGCTTCAGACCCAGCCATGGGAGAACTGACCATAAGTAGGCAGTTTGCTTGCCTCACAGAGGCAGCTGAAGCATGTCTGCTAAGCATGGTAATGCTCTAATAGTCACAGGCACAGCTATGCATGTTTGTATCCATGTGTGTACACAGGAATGTGTGTGCATGTGTGTGCTGAAGTCAGATGTTTTTCTCAGTGTTTGATCCACTGAATTGGAAGTTTGTGGATCGAACCAGGGACTCCTATCTCTGCACACACACCCCCACCCCAACATGGGTACATACCAGCACACCCGGCTGTTTTTATTTGGGTTTTGGGGATCAAACTCAGGTCCTCATACTTGCAGGCATTTTGTCAACTGAACTATTGCCCCATGGACATGGTTTTAAAAGAAACTACATTTTGTGGGCAAAGGTACTTTGGCCTTGTACTTGGTAATAGCCAAATCGGCACAGGAACACCTGCCTCTCGCATCTCCCTCTTCCGTGAATGCCCTCTGTTTGTGATAAGGCCGAAGGACTCCCATATTTGAGTTGCCCAGAAAGTACAAGGGCATTGTAAAAGACTCACATGTCTGCTCCAGTTGGGAATGCCCAAGGTCATTCTGCAGTACAGTCTTGGAAAAGAAGCATTTCTCAAATGATCTATGTGGGCACGTGTAGAGCCAAGCAGATTGACTCAAAGTCTACACCACCAAAGGTTTGAAGACAGACAGGCCAAGCCTTTTGTCCCATGCTGGCCATCCGTCAGTACCTGTAGGTATAAGCAGAGAGTGTTTTTAGCAAGAGCAGCTTTCTACAAAATAATCCAGGTAACTCTTATCATACCCACACACTCAGAGGTGTAATCTACAAAGTCCCTGGGGCTTTTCATAGCCAGCTGCTCAGCAGCGTTATCTACAGTGGGAGCTGAATACTGAATCGCTCAGGGTGTGGTCTCCAAAATCAGTGGTTTTAAAACATACCAAGAGTACATGAGGATAGAGGGCTTATCCAGTTTTTGTTTAGTGACAATGGTCCTTTATTTTTGTTTATCCTGTATGTGTGTGTGTCCGTGTGGGTTTCTCTGTTTGGGTATGTCTCTCTCTGTCTCTCTGTGTGTGTCTATCTGTCCCTCTTTCTCTGTGGTCTGTGTGTCTCTGTGTGTCTCTGTGTGTCTCTGGCATCTTGAACTCTACCAGTTTTATCTCATGCCTGTCATGGCAGCCTCCTAGCCTGTGGACATTCTGACCTTGTGGTCTAATCAGCAGTTCCATGACAAAGCTGTTGAGAGCACTGGACGGAGACTGGAGCGAACACATACTGTGTTTTGAGCAGTAACAGAGTTTATTTGCCTTTTGTCCCCTGTGGCAGTCCTGAGCTGGTTTAGACATCTGTTTTAAGCGGAAACTCTGGGTCCGAGGAGAACTCTGATACTCTGGGCTGTGGGAGGGGCTGCTGGCCAGCCAGCTGGTTCCCAAAGGAGCTGCCCTGTTCTGTCACCCAAACATAGTACAGAAAAAGTCAGCTTTCCCCACATCCTTGGTGGTTCTCGCTATGACTGTCTTGGCTGTGGCAATCGCTATGATAGCTTGCTTGTTGTGGTTTTGATTGACATTTCCTGATGGCCAACTTCTGTCTGCTTCATGTTCCAGTCATAAATCCTGGCACACCTATTTGGAACTACTAGCTTAACTTCTCTCTCTCTCTCTCTCTCTCTCTCTCTTCCCCTCTCTTTCTCTGTCTGTCTCTGTTTCTCTTAATCTCTCTCTCTGTCTCTCTCTGTCTCTCCAAGATTTATCTGTTCATGCATTTTAAGTATTTAAGTATTCTGTCATCACACACACCAGAAGAGAGAATCAGACCCCATTACAGATGGTTGTGAGCACCATGTGGTTGCTGGGATTTGAACTCTGGACCTCTGGAAGAGAGACAGTGCTTTTAACCACTGAGCCACCTCTCCAGCCCCCCCCCCTTAAATTTCAATGGGAAAAGTTGACTGAGGCATCCCCAGAGCATGCCTGGAAGTAGCCTTTTCTTGGAGACAATTATTTACCGGCTTTGAAGCACTGCAAAGCTCCCGTGCTCTGATCTTTAGTAATCACAGAGAGAGAGTGGTTACATGATAACACCTATGTATGGAAATAAAAGTGGGGTGAAAATATATTTATTCAATATACACTTAGCCATGGTTAAAGAAGTGTGTTAAGGAAGCCGAGGAGACCGTGCCTGCACGAGGTGCTGAGTTCAATTCCCAGTACCCACGTAGGAAGTTACAGACGGTTACACAGTCATAATCCCAGCTCTTGGGAGGCAGAGAGATCCCTGGGGATCACTGGCCAGCCGGTCTGGCCAAACTGGCAAGCCCCGGGTCCCAGTGAGGAAATGCGACTCAGAAAGGAAGACAAGTTGGCTTTGCCCAAGCACATGACCCCAAGCTGTCACGGGCAGTGGCCTCTGACCCCATTTGTGAAACAAATTGAGTTTCCTATCTATGACAAAACACCGGACAGAAACAACTCAGAGGAAAGATAAGGCTTGAGAGGGTCAAGTCCACTGTGGTGGGGTGGAGCCGGCAGGGCTGAGCAGTTCCTCCGGGAGCACGGAGAGGAAGAATGCTGTGCTCCCACTGCCTGGGGCTCCCCCACTGTGGCATGCTTCCACCCACACTCACAGTGAACTTCCCACTCCTGTTGATCCTCTCTGGAAAGGCCCCCCGCTGTGCCTCCCACCAGAGTGACCCTGTCATATTTAGGGACAGCAGGAAAAGTGACAGTCCAGTGGTAACAGTTGACCTGATGGAAAGCCACAGGAGTAAATATGACATTCCTCTACCTACAATCAGTAGCTCAGTAGCTTTTCTTTTCTTTCAGAATTATATATATATATATATATATATATATATGTGTGTGTGTGTGTGTGTGTGTGTGTGTGTTTGTATTCAGTTTCGACAAATAATTTTCATTACCAATCTACCATTGTTAGGAATGAAAACACAACAGATTCCTAACAAGCAAGTTGAAAAAGCAATAATAAACAACAGCAATAAACTAACTCTAAGGCAAGGTGGTGTGTAAAAATACTTTAACGGGCAGGGGAACAAGGCAAAAATGCAAGCACAAATAATTAAGATGTAAAACAAAATAAATGTTAAATGAAAAACTGTCTCATGTGAGGAAAAAAAATACAACCATAAACCAAAACTCTCAACACTGGTTGGGTCCAGCACATGGGAGGTAGAGGCTCCAAATCCCAGGCCAGAAACAAAACAAAACAAACATCCCAAATGGGCATGATGGGGTCAGGGAGATCAGGAGCTGGAGGTCATCCTTAGCTACATTAAGTCTGGGGCTAGCCTAGGGTACATGAGCCCTCTCAGTAAAAGAAAAAAGAAGGCTGCAGCCAAACATATGGAGATTTGGGAGTCAGGTGTAGCCCTACAGAGTCTGAAAATAGCCCTCTCTATAGATTCAGGAACTCATGGTGATTGGTTCATTGTGTGATATGCCATCTCCACCTTGGTACCCAAGTTTCCAGGTAGAGACTGAGAGCTTCCTCTAGCCTGCCAGAGCTGCCAGCATCCTGGGGACGTCAGTGTCTGAGGAGGACTGCCTCTCGACCCCGTGCTTGTGACACCAGTAAAGGCAGCTGAGCTCCCTGACCAGAGGGAAGGTTCTCTTCTGGACACGGTGGGAATGCTGGGCTCTCCACCCTTGCTTCAGGCAGCAGTGATGAAATACCTTGTAATGGTGGAATGGGAAGCTGGGGTGGATTCCTGCTTGTATCTGCATCAAAGGAGCCATGTCTCAACGTGCTCTTTCAGGTGAAGCCTGGTTGGTGGCCAGAGCCTTACAAGCTTCCCCGCCAGGCTAGGGATAGGAGAACATCTAGAAGTATTTCTTCAGCTCCAATTGCTGCTCCCAGCTGTAGCTTGGTGTTGATGACCTTGGACATGGCAGGTGAGGATACAGACGTTCTTCCATCTTGACTATATCCCAGGGCAGGTGTTGATCCTTATATTGCATAGCAAAGGAAGCTTAGGTTCAGAGAGGTCCAGGCAGCCACGCAGACAAATGTGAAGAGCTGGTTTCAGAGGCCAGCTCTTTGCCCACACACAGTGCCCCAGGCAGTGGTATGCAGCCAAGGATCGGACTTCTGCGCTTTGGACATGAGCTCTGGAGTTCAGAAAACTTATATGGGCTGGTGCAACCAATCCTCATCACTTGTGACTGGCTCAAGGGACATAGGACAGTTACTGTATCCTTGGCTGGCCTGGGAGCCACTTCTGAGCCAGGAAGGAAGCTATGCTGATTCTGCCTATGAGGACATTCTAGCCAGAACAGGGCAGGTGAGTGATGTCTAGGGCCCTCTGGTGGTCAAGAGAGCAAAGCTCTCGCTACTTTCAAGCTGGGAGTCCAGGCTCAGGTCAAAATTATAACAACCCCATTAGGCAAGAGCTGAACATCAAAGAGAATCAGGCCCAATGGTAGGAGTCAGATGATGTCAAACACACCCCTCTCACCCAGAGCCTCCAAAAACCATGGCAGTGGGCTTCACTGGGTACCCTTGGGAAGCAAGAGTGTTTGCACTACCAAGTGTCCACTGCTCCTGGAGAGGGTGAGACTAGTGCCACAGATGCCAGAGAATGGATGTGGTGTGCCTTGCCTGAAGTGGGGGAAGAGGCCAAGTCCCTGCTGGCTTGGGCATGGGGAAGAGTTAGTTATACAGGTGTGAAGGTATCTGCATCCCCTGTGTCTATGCCCTTTGCTGGACAGTGAAGAGGCCATTCCACAGAATAGGAAACTGGGGTCTAAACACTTGCTGGATAGCTGTGGGATTATGGAAGTGCAGCCATTCATCTGTCTCCTTTCCCATCTCTGGACTCTCCCCTTCAGAATGCCAGCAACCCCAGGCATCCTGTGGCTTGCCCTGGCTATCCATCACATCCTCTAAACGCGCCACCGCCTAAACACTCACCCCACAAGCCTGTGAGTGGGAAGAAAAGTCATTTCCATTTGACAGATAGTTGACACTCCTGGAATCTAGAGGCCCTCCCTGGGATCCTAGCTGCCCCAGACAGGCTATCCATGTCAGTGCTGTGAAACTCATGTTGACCAGCAGGGGGTGGCATGTACTCAGAGATAACACCCAGCATCCAGCATTGTGGCCAGCCGAATCCAAGGGCTGGTGATACCAAGTCTTCACCCATCCCAGGCTCCAAGAGGGCCTGGGGAGCAAGGAGAGAGGCATCCGCCTCCCCGCAAGCTGATGGTCCACAGCCAGGCGATGCCACGCCTGCGAACACAAAAAAGACTCCACCTTTGTAAGAGAACTGTGTTAGCCCTGTTCTGCCCAGCTGACTCTGTTTAACCAGCAGGCAGAGCTACCCAGGATGGGATGGACGAAGGGTGATAAGCTTGGGCACCGTCTGTGGGGTTGTGACCTGCTTTACTGCCTACAAAAGACAACCTGACAATATCTACCAGAACCAAGAATGTTCAGCATATAATGGCTGCCCAAGGCCACACTCAGCACACATGTACAAGCAGTGCAGAAAGTGTGCTTAATGCTGAGTGTCTTAGCACGTAATAAACCAAACAACAGGGAGGGTCTGTGGGGTGAGAGAATTTCCAAGAAATGATGGGTAATAAAAACCAAGGAGAGGACGGGACGTGGTAGCCCATGCCTTTAATCCTGGTACTAGGGAGGCAGAGGCAGGCATATCTTTGAGTTGGAGACCAACATGGTCTACAGAGAGAGTTCTAGGACCAGGACAGCCAGGGCTACACAGAGAAACCCTGTCTCAAAAAAACCAAACCAAACCAAACCAACCAACTAAACAACAACACAAAATAAAAGACACCCCAACACACACACACACACACACACACACACACACACACACACACACACACACACACACACACACACACACACACACACACACACACACACATCCAAGGCCGGATTGGGCTGGTGTGTGTAGCTCTCTGAGAGTGTACTTGGCACTACTTGTCTAGTCTTATAACACTCTGTGATTGATTCCCAGGCTCTTGGAAATGAGTAAGAGACAGAAAACCAGAGGGGGAAGGGAAGGCCTGGTGCTGAGGAGGGAAGGACTCTGTGGTTTAAATACATCAATGTGAAACGAATGTTCCTAGCGGATCACAAGCACAGGGGCTAAGAGGTCAGGAGCTTGCCTTCAGTTTCTCACTCCTTACCAGTGACAATGAAATGTAGAAAGAAAGGAAAAAGAAAAAAAAAAGTCAGATGCTATGGGGAAGAGCCAGGACAGGCACTGAGTTGTGCACACAGTGGCTACAACTCTAGTGTCAGGCAGGGCACCTGGAGGTGGGCTTTTCAAGGTCACACATGGGTTGTGTGTGCATATATGGGGGCAGGGCTGTCCTCTCCACTAAGGCCCACTGGACGGGTGAAGGGAGGCGTACAGTATAGACTCCCAAGAAAGAGGTTTGCAGGGGAGCCCCAGAAGCAGAGCTCTGCCTCTCCAAAGGTCAAGATTGAGAGGGGCCTGTTGAGTGTGGCCATCTCTGTGAGAGCCACTCCAGTGATGGGTCCAGAGAACTGGGAAGCAGCCAGTCTAAGGGCACCTGGAGTGGCCCCTCTTCTTCTTCATCACCTCTACCAGAGCCTCTAGGGCCTCAAGCCCCACTTGGGGCATGACAGGAGAGCTAGAGAAGAACAGGGTATAATTCCAAATGGGGAATTTCAGTCATAGTTTGACTGGACATTCTTCCCTCCCCTCCCCTCCCCTCCCCTCCCCTCCCCTCCCCGCCTTTCCTCTCTTCTCCCTTACTCCCATCACACAGCAGCGGGGTATATCCTGCAGCCAGGTTAGCCCTGAATTTGCTATGTAGCCAATGATAGCCTCAAGTTTCTGACCCTCTTGCTGCCACCTCCCCGAATGCTGGGATGGCACATGTGGGCCATGATGCCCCATTCGTGCATTGCTGGGGATTGAACCCATGGCGTCACACACCCCCGGGCAGGCACTCTACCAACTGAGCCACATCCCTAGCCCTAGACATTCTTATTTCTAGATTGAGATTGTATTTACAAATTAAGCTGACCTTACATGGGTACTGTGTTCCCATGAGTACATAGTCCCCATGGGGAGGAGAGGTGACAGGGGACTAGGGAAGGGAGTGATAGAGACAGAGAGAGAGACAGGGAGAGAGACAGAGAAACTGGGAGGAGAACCCTAGGGGTCGAGGTCTGGGCTCACTCAGACTTAGCACAGGGTCTCTTCTAGAACACCCTATTGATGTAGGAGACCCCCAGATAAGGTCAATACATGCTTTGGGGAGCAAAGTGACATTGCTCTAGCAACAGGGAGATTGGACTCACTTTGAGATGTCTGCCACAAAAGGTTCACTTTCTCAGCACAGGGCTGGGGCTGAGATGCAGACCCACTGCATGCTCAGAAGAGAGACAAGTTCAGAGACAGTTGCCAATCTCCACCCCTCCCCTGAAGAACAGCCCATGTGTGCTCTGCTCAGCAGGGTGGCCAGAGGGCGTGGGGGCCCTGGAGAAAGACAGGTTGTGCCCCACCCCCACCCCGACCCCTGCCACTCATTGCCTCTAGTTCCTCATTGGTCACGTGGGGGATAATCAAGGATACAGTGGCCATAGAGGTGCTCTATCAATTCGTGATCATCTGAGGTCTTGCAAGGAAGCAGGTGGCACTGTCCCTGTCCTCAAAGGACAACCAGAGAAGGTAAGAATGGAGAGCTGGCCCTTCAGATGCAATGGAGCTCTCATATTAGCAGAGGGGAGGTGGGAGAGGCTACAGTAGGAGAGGAGCTGAGGACTGGTCTTGGGCACGGATTAAACAGGCCTGGACGAAGGGGACAGAAGCTAGCACGGTGGGATCAGACACACAGGTGCACAGTGTGGAGACTAAGCGTACCCGTGGTAGGTGGCAGGGTCCTGCAGCCCACGATCAAAAGCAGAGATTCCAGGGGATTCGTGTTAGCCGGGCTGGAGCTGACACTGGCTTGCATGCTTGTTCCTTGGCAAGGTTGGGTTGAAAGGGAAAAAAGACCAACTGATTGGAAACAGATTCCTGGGAAGGAAGGATTCCAGGCTGGCGTGAAACAAGGGTCTGCTGCCGCTGGCCCCGTCCCTCCATTCCCCAGCCCTGACGCAAGGCTGGCTGGAGCAAGCAAGGCATTTCTTCCTGGCTTCA
Organism: Mus pahari; assembly: GCF_900095145.1. NCBI lineage: Eukaryota > Metazoa > Chordata > Mammalia > Rodentia > Muridae > Mus > Mus pahari. The sequence continues at coordinate 146,104,369 of NC_034592.1, forward strand.
TTACAAGGCCCTGTTGGCAGAGGAGGCAGCTTCTGCCATTCCTGCCTGCGTGCTGGACAGAGTAAGCCCTGAACTTCAAACATGGGAGTCAGGCTACAGGCTCTAGGCTGTGCTGATTGAGTGACCCCATCCTTGGATTCTCACCTCAGAGGAATTGTCTCCGTTTCCCAGACGATTCACTGTGTTGAGAAAAGTTGGGGCTTTCCCTGCCATCCAGTCTAGCTGAATGGATGAGCTTCAGAGTCAGTGGCTTTTTCCTGGGCTTGGGGTGCAGACAGGAAGCTTTAGGGTAGAAAGGAAGAAGACATCATGGATCCATGTGATATGAGGGTAGTATGGTGCAGGGACACTTGTCTGATGCTAAGCAGATTTAGGGGCTGTTTGTTACATGACCTACTTATCCTGGCAGATACACATTATGATAAACTAATCTCTCTCTCTCTCTCTCTCTCTCTCTCTCTCTCTCTCTCTCTCTCTCTCTGTGTGTGTCACATGCCCAAGTAGGGGTCAGAGGTCAGTATCAGGTATCCTCGGTAATACTCCATCTTCATTTGTGACACAGGGTCTCTCATAGGACCTGAAGCTTGTCATTTTGACTAAGCTAGCCAGCCCTTGAGAGCAAGCCCTTGGGATCCACCTGTCCCTGGTTTTTAATGCTGGGGTTGCAGGTGCATGCCATCATATTCAGATGGTTTTACATGGACTCTGAAGATGGAACTCAGGTCTTCATGCTTGTCCAGCAAGAGCCCTTACCCGCTGAGCTGTCTCCCAGCTGTGGTGCGTATTCTTCAGAATGTTAAACCTTAGCACCACCTTCCCCTTAGCAACATCATTTTCAACATTTTAAATCTTGGGGCTGGGGAGATGGCTCAGTGGGTGCAGCGACTGCTGCACAAGCATGGAGACCTAAGTTCAGATTCCCAGGAGCCCTGAAAAAAGCCAGGCATGGTGACACCTATCTGAAACACTAGACAGATGCTGGAGGCCTGCTGGCCAGCTAGTCTCACTAAAGCAGGAAGCTCTGGATCCAGTGAGAGACATGGAGAAAATGACAAATGGAGAGTAATAGAGAAGGATACAGATGTCAACCTCTGGCTCCCACACATGAGGGTGTGTATACCCAACATGAGTGTGGTGTGTGTGTGTGTGTGTGTGTGTGTGTGTGTGTGTTACTGTACACACAGCATAACATTTACTGGCTTAACTTTCTGAGTTTTCAGGAGTTGAACTCAGGGCCTTACACACAGGGAGGATATGCGGTGTGCCCTGAACCATATCCCAGCCCACCTTAACATTTTCAAAAGCATTCAGTGGGATTGAGTACCTTGTGTGCAGCCCCCACCATCATCCACCCACAGGACTCCTCCCCCTACAAAACTGAAACTTCGAATCCATCAAATAACAACCACCCCTGGGTCCTCACCCAGGGCCTGGCAACTGCAGTTTTTGATCTTTATGAACTGGGCTCCTTTAAATACTTCGTTTAACCCAGGGTTTGGGTTTTGTGTGTGTGTGTGTATGTGTGTGTGTGTGTGTGTGTGTGTGTGTGTGTGAGAGAGAGAGAGAGAGAGAGAGAGAGAGAGAGAGAGACTAATTTATTTCACTTAGCAGAATGTTGTAGCCTGAGTCAGAATTTCCCTACTTTTCAAGACAGAGTAATGTTCCATTGTATAGACAGACATACCACATTTTAATTATCCATTCAATGGCCACTGGGCATTTGGGTAGTTTCTTTGGTTTAGCTGTTGTATATAGTTTTTTAAAAATATTTGAAAGCAGTGTGTGTGTGTGTGTGTGTGTGTGTGTGTGTGTGTGTGTGTGTAGGGCAATGCCCAAGAAGCAAGTGGAGTCCAGGCCACTGGGTTTGGGTTCTGGCTTGCTATGTATGCAGCTTTGAGTAGGTAGGTAACTTCCTGACCTGACACCAGTTGTCCTCACCTTTCTGCCTACCCTCGGCAGTGTGCCAGGGCCAGCTGAGACCGCAGTGTGAAAGTTCTCAGCAAAGAAGCCACCACCACAGCGGGGGACTGTTATTGTTATTGCTTAGTGGGTGAGACGCCAGTGGCTTCCCAGAGGCGTGAATCATTCCTGGTGGGATTCCAGGCACCAGGAGAGGCTGTTCTGGGCAACAAAATCCAAATTCCACATGGAGCAGGGGTCCTGACCCTGAGCCCTTGGGTGAGCCACACCCTCTCTCCTGGGCCACTGCTATGAAGAGTCTGTGAATGTCAGAAGCAGCCAAGTTCTTAGGAACAGAGCCTCCAGCCCCGCAGCCACACTAGCTGTTAAGGAGGTTCAGAGAGGGTGATACGTCTGCCCAGAGTTGCAAAGCCAGAGGGAATGGGCTGGATGGGGAAACCTGAGACACACCCATGTCTCACTGGCTCCGACTCGGTACCAATGTTAGGAAGAAGGCTTCAGAGGTGGAGTCTAGAAAGGCAGCATGGAGCAAGAAGAAAGAGCAGCCTCGTGGCCCCAGAAGCAGGTCCGGTGTTCCTTTGTGTTTCAGGGACATGGGTCTGAGGACTGATCACAGCCATATGTTAACCTTCCCACGTCTTGGTGAACATGGAGACTGCTCAAAAACCACAGTCACGTGATTGAGCCCTTCCCACATCCGTGGCAGGGAGCTGAGCTGTCACACAGAGGCTCACACGCCAACTCTTCTGTGAGCCTGGAACCGGCACCCCGCCGTTCAAAAGCCCTGGATCCTTGGCTCAAAGACATTTCCAAAGTCATAAAATGAGAACAGGCAAGAGCTTTGATCAGACCCTGGGCAGGGGCCTGTGAAATGTGTTTCCTCCTCAGAGCTGTGGCATCTGCGCTCTGTGCCCACTGTCCAGGCAGGATAATTGAGGCTTAGAACAGCTTTGCGACATGTTGGCCGGAGTGGGCCGTTGGGATGAGGACCCACCATGTCAGGACTAGTTTTTGCCTGGTGTATGGGATTCGAGAAAGAGCTCTGTGCCTGGGAGTGTGCAAAGTTAGGACAGACCAAAGCTTGGAGGTACAGGTCAAGAGGGCGGGGTGACAGGATCTGAGTGCTTCCCACTGCTTGGTGACATCCAAACATCAATGCTTGGGTTATACTGGGGTGCTTACCATAAAGACAAAAGGCCAAAACTACACTCAGAACTCTGTGCTTAATAATAAAGTCACAGCCGTTTGGAGCCTGACCTGCAGTAACTTAACATAAGAGCTGCTGAGTTCTTTTTAATTTTTAAGTTACATTTAAGTTAATTTTATTTTGTGTGCTGGTGGGGGCTCATGCCATGGTTGGTGTTCTCTTTTAAGGACTGGGTCACAGGGGCTGAAGACAGCGAAGCTTGGTAGTGGGCACCTAGAGCCACCTTTAAATGCTTTCAGAGAAAATTAATTTGGACTGGAGAGATGGCTCAGCAGGTAGGAGCACTTGCTGTTCTTGCAGAAGACCCGAGTTTGGTTCTCAGGACCCATGTCAGATGGCTCACAACCCCCTGTAACTTTTTTTTTTTTTTTTTTAAAAAGATTTATTTATTACATATATATGAGTACACTGTAGCTGTACAGATGGTTGTGAGCCACCATATGGTTGCTGGGATTTGAACTCAGGACCTTCAGAAGAGCAGTCGGTGCTCTTAACCACTGAGCCATATCTTCAGCACCCTTCTCCTCTGTAACTCTTATTTCTAGATGAGCTAATGTCCTCTTCTGGCCTCTGTGGGCGCCTACTGACATGTGTGCATATGCTTACACAGTCACACACAGATAAATAAAAACAAAACAAATCTTAAGGGCTTTTATTTTTAGCATAGGTGTGCATGCATATATGTGTTCCTGTGTGAGCAGATGCACATAATGTACAGTTGGTCGTGTGTGTGTGTGTGTGTGTGTGTGTGTGTGTGTGTGTGTGTATGCGCGCGCATGCCCGCGCGTCCATGTGAGACTCCAAGTGTCAATCCTTGGGAGCTATCCACCTTGGTTTCTGAGTCAGGTCTCACTGAGACCTGAGGCTTGCACATTTGGTTATAGGCCGGCTGGCTATCTCTGGTCTCCTCCCCTAGTCCTGAGATTGTAGGGCTGTACCACCTTAGCCAGCCTTTTAAATCTAAGATAAAGGGGTGTAAGCTAAGTCCCTCAAGTGCAGGCAGAGAGCCCTTTAGTGACTGAGCAAGTACTTTATTGACTTCCCAGTCCCTGGACTTGATTTCTAATGACCTTACTCAAATGGCAGGTCTCAAGAAAACAACCCCTGTTGTGAAATCTACTACTAAACAAGGGCGTGCGATGCTCACCTGATACAGGGCTTCTCACAGTAAGAACAGTAACTTGTCGCTCCAGGGCCAGCAATCTCCACATGGTGATGCTCTTCCCGGGACCTGGCCTACCCTCTTCTACAGTGTCCTTCAGTAAGTATCTCCCTCGTGTCTCGTGTCCTGGTTAATTCTTTTCCCTTCCACATCACCAACTTTCCCTGTGTCATCTTTCACAGTGTGGCCTATAGTATCAAAACTGCCCCACGATGCCTCTCTTGGCCACTACTTATTCTGGTGTTTGTGGTGCAGGATGGGTGTTTCAGAGAGATCTGAGCGACTCTGGGTCGGTTAGCACCCTACTGTAGCTTTAAAACTGCTGCCTATTGTCAGGACCCAAGCCCAGGGTCGGGGTGGGGGTAGGGGTGGGGAGGCTCCTTTAGGGCTCTGTGGATCAGCCTATGAGAGCAAAGGCTACCTTTCTTCCTTCTGGAAACTGTGGCAGCCACTGTACAGAGGAGGGTCCATGCTCCATTGTGATGGATATCTCCCCCCCCCCCGCCCCACCTCCCACCTCTTCTCAAGCTCTCCACATGCTGCCAATACTCTGATGCCAATGCACCATTTACAAGCCTGATGCTTCTCTAGGATAGATCTCACGGAAACATCCAAGGTGATTAGCCTTTCACGTCTCCGGGGCGCTGAGTCTTCTTATCTCTCATGACTGATCTACAGTTGGTTTCTGTTTGTGAGTGTCCTTTTGATGTTGGTCCAGCCTGACCAACTGGACACTCTGACCCCAGTGTTCCAGGAAGCCCTATGGTCAATCTGAGTTTCACTTTCCTAAGCTGGAGACTTCCATTCTTAGTGAGGTGTTTTAGCTTAGAGTGGGCTGTAAGTCCCTAGTGGGTTTCACACTTACAGTCCCCTCCAACTCTCCCCAGCTCTTCTCTCTTCTGTCATGGAAACACCTTCCTTCACTCCCTTTCTCTGATGCCACCTATAACCATGTCTGCTAACAGTAGATGCAATATCATCCTTAACTTGCTCATTCTGTGGCCTCCTTTTGCATCTCTGGGGATAGCATGGGGACCTCATCGAGGACTGCTAACTTCTTCCTGTGCAGCTTCCTGATTTGACAAAATAAATAATACAGAGTCTGACCAAATGGGCCTTTTCCTGGGAAAGTTCACGCGATATCACTGTCCCTCATTCTCACACTTCCTCTTATAAGGACTGCCAACAGTGACCCCTCATAACCTCCCTCTCCTGTAACTACTTCTTCCTCCTTCTCTTCCTCCTCCTCCTCCTCTTCTTCCTCCTCTTCCTTCTTCTCTTCTTTCTCCTCCTCCCCCCTCACCTCCCCTCTTCCTCCTCCTCCTCCTCCTCCTCCTCCTCCTCCTCCTTCTTCTTCTTCTTCTTCTTCTTCTTCTTCTTCTTCTTCTTCTTCTTCCTGGCTAGAAAGCATGACCACTCGGTCCTGAGACTGTACTGCCAAGAGCAAAGAACCAATGTGGAGGTGATCACCTATCTAGCTCTCTAGGGGGAAAAAGCCATATATACTGTAAAAAAGAAAAGAAAAGAAAAGAATATATATGCATACAGATTGATTTGTTTAAAAAAAAAAAGGTTAAAACAAAACTGAAAGTATTTGAGGGGTGGATTGAGAAATATGAGGCCCCCAGAAAGCTTGAGCGCTTGAGCATATCAGAGAAGACCTGGCAGAGGCACAGAGGTTTGCCTTAAAGGCGATATCACTCGATATCACACACTATCACTGTCCCTCATTCTCATACCCACAATGACGAAAGCTTATTAAAACTCCCGAGGTCAGTACAATACTGTAAAACCAAAATGTATCTTCTGTTCTCTTAAGATCTGTTCCAGATAACATCAACAATAACTGAATTCAGGAACAAAGATTGTGTTCGATCAAGATAATTACTTACTCTTTTTTTTATTATTATTATTTTTCTAAGTCAGCCTAACTTAGAAACTGAAGTCTTAACAAAATCAGTCGCTTAGAAACATGTTTTTTTGCTAAGCGTTGTCTAAATGTTACACAAAAATTGAAACTAAAATCTGTTATTTCATCTTCAAGATGGGTAAAAACTGCCCTGATCAGCCTCCTGATCTCGAAGGCCTAAATCAAGGAGGACAAAAGATACCACCTGTGAGGTCAGGCAGGATGGCAGGGGACCATGAAGCCTCTCTCAGAGGGCCCCACAGCTTTGAAAACACTTGGTTTCATCTTATAAAATCTGTTGGCTTGATAAGAAACACCATGGAGACCCCAGAGGTGAAACTAGCGGGGCCACATCCTGCAAAGTGGAAAATCAGTCACTGGAGATAAAAATGTCCCCCCAATTACATGGTCAGCAAGGCCCTGATTCATCCTAGCAGATGACACAGATGAGGGGAGGAGATTTAAGTCCCTTAGGAGTGATCCATGAAGGACTTCTGCTGATCCTAACAGTCTAGTGAGAAAATGCTTAACTCTTGACAGCCTGAGATACTGAGCAACAAACCACAGCTCCAAACATAATTGGCATTAGAAACAAACCAGGCAGTGGTGGGCATACCTTTCATCCCAGCACTTGGGAGGCAGAGGCAGGCAGATTTCTGAGTTCGGGGTCAGCCTGGTCTACAGAGTGAGTTCCAGGACAGCCAGGGGGCTACGCAGAGAAACCCTGTCTCCAAAAAACAAACAACAAAAAAGAAACAAACGTTTCTCAGCTCCTGACCACAGCTCTCATCCTGACCTGATTAAGCAGAGGGATTTGGTGGTCCTTCAGACCTACAAAGACAGTCACTCAGGTGACCAAATTCAGCCATTTAAGGGGAACCCAAGGCCTCACCAAATAAGTGACCATGGACACCGTAGGCATAGCTTCTGACTTGGAGTTTACCTTATTCCACTTTGGCTCACCCGTGCCCATGTCCCACCAGATCTTTTCTTGACTACCATAAAAATCTTTTCAAGACATTCTGTTCTGTCAAAACTAATTAGTCCAGCTCTGAGTAAAGAGAAACCCAGACCTCTTGCTTCACGTCTCCCCTGTTATTGCTGGAGAGAAATCTCCAGGGCTCACCACACCCATCCTCAGCTCGCCTGAATGCCTGTGATTGAGGCACCTCAGTCCTCCAAACACCAGAGGAGCCCCAGGGTCTCCCGGAGTACACATTATCTGATCATATCTAAGCCTGTCTCCTATGCGGATGGAGTCTCTCCTGCTTTATGGGGGGCATCCAGGAAAAATAAAGCAACCCCCACCATGGCTTCGTGGACTGGTGCCTTCCTTCTTCCTTTTCTGATAGGTGGGGTTTCTCCATCAAGCCTGTCATAGCGCACTGTTCGTCCTCTCACAGCTTGTGTGTCCTTATTTTTCTGGAAAACATCTGGCACCGCCATGGTTGGCCTCCAGTGTCTCCCTAGTAGAACTTCTTACTCTGCTTTGTATTTTTAGTCCCCATCTTACACATGGCTAGTTACATTGTTTCTCCCAGAATTTCTGGAGGAGACAATTCCCGGGCAACTTCTCCAGATGGACTCGGGCTCTCTTGACTCCTACAGTCATTTCGTCCCACTTTGTCTCTTCAGCCCCTGCTTACTTAACCTTCTGTTGTCTTGGTGTCTAAGTTGGGTTTCTATTGCTGTGATAAAACATCATGGCCAAAAGCAAGTTGGGGAGGAAAGGGTCTATCGCATCTTACAGCATGTAAGTCCATCACCAAGGGAAGCCAGGATAGCAATTCAGAGTGGGAATTTGGAGGCAAGAACTGAAACAGAGTCCATGGGGGGTATAGGAGGGGGAAAATCTGGCTTGCTCTCTATGCCTTGGGCAGCCTACTTTCTTATACACTCAAGACCAGCAGCCCATCAGTGGTCCACGATGGGCTGGGCCCCTCTCATGTCAGTCATCAGTCAAAAAATGCCCTGCACACTTTCCCAAGGCCAGTCCTATGGGGGCATTTTCTTTACTAGATTTCTTGGGGCTGGAGAGATGGTTCAGCAGATAAGATCACTGGCTACTCTTCCAGAGGCCCAAGTTCAATTCCCAGCACCCACGTGGTAATCTGTAACTCCAGTTCTACGGGATCTGGCACCCTTGCATAGACATGCAGGCAAAGCACCAACACACATAGAGAAAAAGAAATCTTACCAAAGGAAGAGAAAAAGAAAAAAGAACAAGATTTCTTCTACCCAGATGACGCTAGCATGTGTCAAGTTGACACGAAAACTAGACAGCACAATTATCCTCTTTCAGACTACATGGTATGAAGGCCCAGATCACACTGTCTTGGGCCATTGGCATCCTAGAGTTATCAACAGCTACCATCTGTCACGGCTATTCGTGGTTGTCAGCTTCAGTACAGCTGGAACTAACTGCAACCCAAGTGGCTGGGTAAGCCTGGGAGAGATTCCTTATTTTTCTTAATTCAATCATTTGAAGCAGGAAGATCCACCACCCTATAAATCCAGATCTTTTTGAGGTGGGAGGTTCCATCTTAAAACTGGGCCACGCCTTCCGCTGGCAGCCTAGACAGAGAACACAGAAGAAGGAAGCCCTCTGGTTGTTTTCCTGCTTGTCTTTGCTCTTGCTTCACTGGTTTTAAAGCCTACTTCTTTAGCATCCCCAACACATACTAAAGACTAAAAGAGCTGGGCAGTGGTGGCGCACGCCTTTAATCCCAGCACTTGGGAGGCAGAGGCAGGCAGATTTCTGAGTTTGAGGCCAGCCTGGTCTACAAAGTGAGTTCCAGGACAGACAAGGCGACACAGAGAAACCCTGTCTCAAAAAACCAAAAAAAAAAAAAGCAGAGATGTCCAGCTTCATGGACTCTTGGGCTTTCAGTTAGGGGACAGCTGCTGGCTGGACTAGCTGGAGCAGACTCTGTAAGCCACTCTGAGAACCCCCTTTTACCCAGATAGATTCATTCGGTCTGTTACGCTACTCCAGACCGTTGCTTCTCAGCCCTTCTAATGCTGCGACCCTTTAACACAGTTCCCCAAGTTGTGGTGACACCTCCCGACCATGAGATCATGAGATTATTTCATTGCTACTTCATAGCTGTAATTTGGCTACTGTTATGAATCTAACGTAATATCTGATATGCAGGCTATCTGATATGTGACCCCTGTGAAAGGTTCATGCATTCCCCAGGTTGAGGACCTCTGCTCTTGGGAATCCTGACTAAGATTCCGCCTCAGCGATGCCAACCATTAGCAGTACCTTCACCCCTGAAGATCTCTCCATCTCCAGAGGGTGGTTCCACAGTCCAGTCTTCCACTTCTTACAATAGCCATTCTCTGCCCTCTCGGGAATGCACCTGGAGAATTTTATACCTTACTGTCTCTGCTAGTTAGTTTTCTACTTGCTGTGTTAGAATACCTGACCCCCCACCCCCCCNCCCCCCACCCCCCAAAAAAAAACCACAGTAAGGAAGGAACAGTTTATTTGGCTCACAGTTTGGAAACACAGTCCATCGTGGCAAAAAATCCGTGGGTAGGAGCTTGGCTTGACTGGCCACAGCGCATCCATGGTTAAGAAGCAGAAGGAGCTTGCAATCCCACCAGCAATGGAGGAGTGTTCCTCTTTCTCCACATCCTCGCCAGCATCTGCTGTCACCTGAGTTTTTAATCTTAGCCATTCTGACTGGAGTGAGATGGTATCTCAGGGTTGTTTTGATTTGCATGTCCCTGATGATTAAGGATGTTGAACATTTTTTCAGGTGTTTCTTAGCCATTCGGTATTCCTCAGTTGAGAATTCTTTGTTTAGCTCTGTACCCCATTTTTAATGGGGTTATTTGAATTTCTCAGGTCCAGCTTCCTGAGCTCTTTGTACATATTGGATATTAGTCCTCTATCAGATTTAGGATTGGTAAGAATCCTTTCCCAATCTGTTGGTGGCCCTTTTGTCTTGTTGACAGTGTCTTTTGCCTTACAGAAGCTTTGCAATTTTATGAGGTCCCATTTGTCAATTCTTGATTTTACAGCACAAGCCATTGCTGTTCTGTTTAGAAATTTTTTCCCTGTGCCCATATCTTTGAGGCTTTTCCCCACTTTCTCCTCTATCAATTTCAGTGTCTCTGGTTTTATGTGGAGGTCTTTGATCCACTTAGACTTGAGCTTTGTACAAGGAGATAAGAATGGATCAATTCTCATTCTTCTACATGATAACCGCCAGTTGTGCCAGCACCATTTGTTGAAAATGCTGTCTTTTTTCCACTGGATGGTTTTAGCTCCCTTGTCAAAGATCAAGTGACCATAGGTGTGTGGATTCATTTCTGGATCTTCAATTCTATTCCATTGATCTACCTGTCTGTCGCTGTACCAGTACCATGCAGCTTGTAAAAGCACTCTGGAAATCAGTCTGGCGGTTCCTCAGAAAATTGGACATAGTACTACTGGAGGATGCAGCAATACCTCTTCTGGGCATATACCCAGAAGATCTTCCAACTGGTAATAAGGACACATCCTCCACTATGTTCATAGCAGCCTTATTTATAATAGCCAGAAGCTGGAAAGAACCCAGATGTCCCTCAATAGAGGAATGGATACAGAAANTGTGGTACATTTACACAATGGAGTACTACTCAGCTATTAAAAACAATGAATTTATGAAATTCTTGGGCAAATGGATGAATCTGGAGGATATCATCCTTAGTGAGGNAACCCAATCACAAAAGAAGTCACTAGATATGCACTCACTGATAAGCGGATATTAGCCCAGAAACTTAGAATACCCAAGATACATTATGCAAAACACAAGAAAACCAAGAAGGATGACCATCCTGCCTGGAAGAGGTTATAACTGATTTCTACCACCCTGCTTTTCCCTGTTCTTTCTCCTTTTCTCTCTCTTCTCTTCTCTTTCTTTTTATTTCTAAAAAAAAAAAAAATTCAGACATGCAGAAAACATTTGCTATTTATCCATCTTTTCAATTCCGCAGCTGTTGACATTTTCCTCAACTTGTTCTATGTCTTTGGTGCCAACATTTTCTAAAGGGAATCGCAATCATCCCAAAATTTCCTTTAAAAGGAAAAAAAAAAAAAACACTTGAAGGCAGATAGTCAACTCTGCTATACTGCATGATGGTGAAAGCTGGTGGACTTTCAATAAATAGTCACTGAATGGAAATATCTCAGGGCTTCCCATGATAACCGTATGCAGTAGGTGCTGTCAGGAGAGGAAACTGAGGCATGGGAGAGGAAGCCAGGTCAGAGAAGGTCTCTAGGGGCAGCCCCTGCACTCTCTTGGTCTGCTTGCCCTGTCTCTAACAGCCACTGCTAGGATCACCTGAGGGAGGATGGAGACTCAGGCTGCCAGGAAAGTGGGTCAGACCTCTGGAAAGTCAAGTGCTCCCACGAAGCTGCGGCCCTTCTGCCCTGCCCTGCCCTGGGGTGGAGGCAGAGTGCTCTTTCCCAGACGGCTGACCTTTGGGGTTTGTTATGAATAGAGATTCTTTCTGGGGAATGTGATGGCTGATGGCAGGAGCCTGTGTCCCCAGACTTAACACCCAGGAATGTGGACAGGCATTTCCAGCCGCTACCCCAGAGACTAGAAGCTGGCTCTCTCAACTGCCCTGGTTCTAAGCAGCTCTAGTGGACATCCGGCTGCTGGGGAGGAGGTCTGGTGCCATCTGTCCTCAGCTGGAAGGCTGAGGTTCAGGGTAAAGTGGCCTCTAACACCAAAGAGACCTAAGCTCCATCTCTGCCTTCCCTGCTGTGTGGCTGCACAGGCACCAGCCTGGGAAAACCACTGTTTTCATACCATTCGAAACCAATGAATGAATGAATGAATGAATGAATGAATAAATAGATAGATAGATAGATAAATAAATAAATAAATAAATAAATAAATAAATAAATAAATAAATGCCTGACAGGGCAAGGTAACCAGGCACCTACAATAACCTCCATTTTCATGTTGCTGCAGATGGGGCCCAGGATACCACCTGGGGGAAAACTGCTTTGTCCTGGAGCCTCCATTCTAACTCCTTTATTTGCTATTGGCTGCTTTTCTGCAGTAGACGGGATCCATTTCCTAGCTGTGGTCCCTCTATGATTCCCCTTAGCCTCCCTCTGCCTCTTCTTCCATCCATGCAGTCACACTCTTGGTATCTCTCTCCCCCTTAGCATGTATAATTCCTATTCTCTCCTGTGCTGTCCAAGGCCTCCTCTGTGCTAATGTCATGGGACCAGTGACAGTGGGTAGCTTCCTGAGTGAAGGGCTTTCCAAGAGAGCAGGGGCACCTGAACTGATTCCCCCACCAAAAGCCAGGTGTGCTGTTGAGTAATTGTAATCCAAGTACCAGAGAGGCAGAGACAATCAGGTCTCTGGCCTTTGTTGGACAACTGGTCTAGTCTACTTGTGATTTCTAGACCAGTGAGAGAATCTGTCTCGGGGATGGAGAGATGACTCAGTGGGTAAGAGCACTGACTGCTCTTCCAGAGGTCCTGAGTTCAATTCCCAGCAACTACAAGGTGACTCACAACCATCTGTAATGGGATTTGATGCCCTTTTCTGGTGTGCATGAAGATAGCTACAATGTACTTATAAAAATAAATCTAAAAAAGAAAAAAGAAAGAAAGGAGAAAGTGATGTAATTCGAGAGAGAGAGAGAGAGAGAGAGAGAGAGAGAGAGAGAGAGAGAGAGAGAGCCTATCTCAGAAAGCAAAAGTAGACCCTAACTGAGGAATGACACCAGAAATTGACCTCTGACCACCACATATGCACCCCTCCCTGCCCCCCAAACCCTCACATACAGAATAGTTGCTGCATGTTTGGCATGTGCCAGGCACTGTGCTGGTCTCCTGTGAAGTCTCAACTATAGGCATGCACATTTTGATGGAACTGAGGCACATAACTGTTAAGTAACTCATCCAAAGATGCACTTCAAAGAAAGGCTGGATTCCAGACTAGATAGATTCAAGACAGTATCAACCTCCAGATCTGGAACACTCTTTTAACAAGCTCCATCCAGCAGAGTACATACAAGTCACTGGCTCCAGGCAGGCTCCCAGTGCCCATCCAAGGAATCTCAGTTAAATCAGATGCCAGGAATCTGAGGACAGCAAGAGGGGGCAGATGCTGCCTGAGCATCCCTGGACCAGAGGAAGCCACTTCCATGCTATTTCTAGACCACAGGTGATGTTGCTCTTCATGCTTTGATAGTCGTGATAATAAGGACAGCCTTGACTCCTGTTTACAGAATCACAGAGCACTGTGCTGCAGCAGCAAGCCTGTTCGTTCTGTCTGCATGAATCCTCACAACAGCCCCCCCCTCCATCATCAGCATACACAAGCAAAGGATGCTCTGATCCTGGCCTCCTCCCACTGCTGGTACCCAACCACTGTAGGAGCTGGGACTCAGTGGGAGGGAGGTTCACTTCCGGGACCCCAGCAGGCTCAAGCCTCACACAGTACACACTGATTTGGATGAAGTGGGGCACGGAGTGAGTGATTTTGGTTTAGGGAGGTGGGCTATCACCAGGAGCTCTCTTAAGCCTCTATTTGCACAAACTTGGTTCTTCTCCCTGTCCCCCATTTTCAATGCGCTTTCCCTCCAGGCCACCTGAGTGGTCCATATCTTGCCACATGTGGACTCTACTCAGGATTCTCCACACACCTCGGCTCTGCACACCAGGGTGTGTCACTTCACGAAGGGGCCAGCACCCAGCAGAAAATTGACTTACCCCTTTGCCCTCCCACAAGTGGGGTACCCCACCATCTTTAATGTGCTCTTGTCCCAAGATCCTTCTCGGGTGGGGCTGGGAGCTCTGGAGAACTCTCAGGCTTGAGGCTTGCTGTACAATTTGACGCCGTGTTCACATTTGAGGAAAGTGGTGTGTGGCTCAGCGGTTGAGAGGGGAAGCACTGGACGTGTTCCTGAGCTTACCTCAGCTCCGTCATCAGCAGCTGTGGGGCACATGGGCTGGCCTTCCCGAGCCTTAGTTTACCTCATCAATGAAAGCCCTGTCCCAGATCTGTAATCCTCACATCAAACCCACTTGGAAACCTGCACTGAGAGGAGTGATGTGGTGTGATCAAGGTGATGGAGTGAATGACAGGCCACGGCCAGGTCTGTCTTACTCCTTTCATTCAGGAGTAAGACAGACCTGGCTGTGGCCTGACTCTGGAGGCAGTTGGATCTAGGCGGTGCTTGTTGGCCCTTTCCCTCCCTCAGTGTTGAGAGTGGACCCCAGGTCCTTGTACTGCCAGGCAAGTGTCCCACTACTGAGCCACACCCCCTTCCCCCAAGTCTTTACAGGCAATGAGCCTCTAAGGTTTGAGTATCCAGTGCTCTACTAACTTAGCCATCTCCCCAGGCTCATGGATTCAGTTGTATCTGCCTGATCCCCACTAGGTTTGTGATGGGGGTGATGTCAAGGGTGCCCCCCAGGTCTGACCTATACCTCCTGGGATGCCTTGGGTAGCACAAGGTGTCTGAGCCACTGGGCAGCACGTCTTCAACTTTTTCAAGGGAAAGAAGGCCCCTTGGAGGGAATGGGGTGGAAGGAAGTCCCCGGGGCTCCATATCATTAGCATCACCAACTCCAGAGAAAACATACCATTACTGGAAACCTAGCCGGGCAGAGTGGGTGGAAGTGGCCATGTCAGAGGAAACCACACAAGGCCTGCCAAACCTCGGGGGGCTGGCTCATTGGGGTGTTTACGGAAATGCTGGCCCTGAGGTCGCCCAGCTGCTGGGCTGGGATCCCCTGGGTATCCTCAGGACCCCAAGTGCCAGCTTGGCAGGAACCATCAAAGGCTTCAGCTGAGCCCTGTTTACCTTCATAGCCAGCCTGGGAGAGGATAGTGAGAGCCGAATGAGTGGACAGGGGGACAGCATCCCTCTAGATCCTCTGTGGGTATCCTGCTGCAATGGTTGAACAGAGGGACCAGGCCCTTACTAGATCCTCAGGAGACACACACAAGAGGTGACTCTGGAGGCAAAGGGATCAGATTCCAACTGTGTCTCCACTGACCGTCTAACTCTATTAGGCTAATGCAACTTTTCAGTGCCTCAGTTTCCCCACCTCTGGATTGGGGACAGTGGTAAAAGTACCTTTTATGGACATATCAACATAATTAAATGATTTAATACTTAAGGTTGCCCAGAACCACCCATGTCTCATATTAAGGACCCTAAAGTCTTTGCTGTTGAAATAGGCTTGGAATTATGCAGAAACTGAAGTTATGAGTATAAATCAGACTTAGATCCCATCTGGGGAGCTTCCGTGTTATGCAGAGGCATTGTATGTATACTTTAGAGGCCATTACCTGTCCCCAGTCACAATAGCAGTTGGCTAGGGCACTATTTGCCTTTTCAGTCTCTGGAGGAGCAGGAATAAACTGACTCCGTTGGGTCTACTCATTGCTCTTTTGGGGGGTCCTGTCTAGATCAGCCCACATCCATGGTTTTCATCTGGCTCTGGAATGAACAGACAGACACATGTCACTTCTGAGCCCTGAGCATGCTGTAGGCCTGAACCTTCTAGTTAGGGGCTCCTGGTCCAGGGTCTTCTCAGCCTCTACACAGAGGAGGGGTCAGTTGTTTGCATACAGCATTCAGGGAAGGGTACACATGCCACAGTTAACTTTTGTGCAATGTTTGCACCCTGCCCACAGCACCCGCAGCCGCTTTCTCAGGGAATGGGGTGGCAGTTCAACTGAGACCTGACCTTAAAGCCTGCATATGTTCCAGGAGAAACTCCTAACCTCCCAGACTCTAAGAACCCACAGAGCTGGACCCAGCTACCCTGGCTGTCTCCACACAGGAGAGATCAACAGGAACAAACACTAGTGTGTGACTTCTGTCTCTGGACCTCTGTCTGCCTTCCTGAGCATAAGGGTGTGGGACTCTTGTGAGTAGGGCTTCTCCGGGCTGGGGCATAGCTCAGTTGGTATCGCGCTTGTCTAGCAAATACGAAGCCATGGGTTCAATTCCCAGCACTTGAAAGGTGAGACAGGGCAGACCAGAAGTTCAAGGTCATCCTCAGCTACACAGCAAACGTGAGACCAGCCTAGGCTATGTGGGGACTGTCTCAGAAAAAAAAACAAGACACACTCCTTCAGAAGGTCTTAGGGGTGGCTCCATTTAGGACCCCTTTCCCTGTTACATCTCAAACCATTTTAAACATTGAGAGTTTCAGGGGGGGCTGTGTTCTGAGTGGAGAGTCTGGAGAGCTACCCTGGAGGCAGCCATGAGTGAGAAAATGGATCTCCCATCCCCCAACCAGGGACCCCAAGGCCCAAGCTGATGACTGGACAGTGAGTCAGCTACCCCATGACCAGAGCCCTCAGAGGCAGCTACTGACCAAGCCCTGCCCTCCCCCAGCCATTGCTCCCTCAGCGTAGCAGGGATGGGAACAATTATCTCCAGCCAGGCCACAGGTTCACATGGTCCTCGGTTTGCTGACCACATATGACTCAGGAGCCAGAAGAGTCTTCGGAGGCTAAAAAGGCAACCAAGATGTCAAAAGATGTCATCAATGGGGACTGGGCCTCACAGAGTTACCTGACATCACGTAGGCGGGGACGGGAGTGGGGGTCTGACACCTGCCAGAGAAAGTTTTCTACCTCTGCAAGCTGCCAGCCACACAGTGTTCCCAAGAGCTTGGCATCATTGCCACCCCAGCTACCAACATGCTCCCCAGTTGACACTTACCTGCACAGTTGCAGCTCCCCCCAGGTCCCCTCCCCCATCATCGCTCCATCCAGATTCAATCCCACCACCTCCAGGCCTCACTTCCTCCTGTCCCTGCTCAGCTCACCCTGCTGACACCTACACTTGCTTCCAAATTCAGTGTCATGTTCTCCAAGGCAGGCTCAGGCCTCCCTGTCTTCCTCCTCAGCATTCCCTACTATGTGGGAATCGTGTCTGCTGGTCTCTGTCCCCTGACCCCATGGGCTCCCTGTGGACAGGGACCTGGATTTTCCTTCTTCTTTAACAACAAGGCATGGCAGGTACAGTCAGGGTTTGTAGAATAAATACATCAAAGATAGATGGATCGATGGATTTATGGGTGGATGAATATACAAATAGATGGACAGATGGGTCAGACAGATGGACTTAAGTGGAAGAATGGGCAGATGAGTGGTGTAGTAGACAGATGGTGGCACCTGTAGGGACCAAGCAGAGAAGTGTTTCCTTGGAGCTGGGGTCTTCTGACCAAGGCAGGAGTTCTCAGGTGGGACAGGAATAACCTACCCCCCTAGTTTGGTCCCTGATCAACTGGTCCCAGCTTAGCAAACTATCCTGAATTCCTCCAAGCCCCTCTCTGGGTCAGAGATTTCCCTCTGGAAATAAGTGGTTTCCAGGCATATAAAAAAAAAAAACATAGACCTCTGGGGCTAGGGGTGCTGGAAAACAAGGAATTACTTCTCACCCACTTTATGAATAAGGAAACTGAGGCCAAGAAAGTCAAAGGATTTGCCCAAAGGTGCACAGAGATGAATCCAGGATTGGAGCCTGGCTTCTTCAGTTCACTGATATATGTAATTCTGTAATTTTTCGTTTCTTTAAAAACACAGAAATATAAGAACATGCTTCCATTTTAATCCCAGGTGTAGGGATCTATGGCTGCTTCAGACAGCCTGCGGCAGCTGATTGTGATTTGCCTCATGCTCTAGAAGAATCGTGATTCTGCCAGTTGCAGATAGTTTCTATGGTTGTGTGACATTTGGAATTCTGGGTACTTTTCAGAGGGTATATAAATACTAGGGCCTAATGGGGTTAGCGATTGGTGGGTGTTGGGGGGGGTGTTGGTTGTGGTTTGTTAGTAGACGTGCTTAAAAAGAGACAAAAGGAAATAAATTACATTCCAGGATATTCTCTCTCTCTCTCTCTCTCTCTCTCTCTCTCTCTCT
Source organism: Mus pahari (assembly GCF_900095145.1). Taxonomy (NCBI): domain Eukaryota; kingdom Metazoa; phylum Chordata; class Mammalia; order Rodentia; family Muridae; genus Mus; species Mus pahari. The sequence continues at coordinate 146,122,479 of NC_034592.1, forward strand.
CTCTCTCTCTCTCTCTCTCCCTCCCTCCCCTCCAGTGATAGAGGGTGAAACTGGGAGGAGGGTACAGGGTGGGAAAGGAAGACCCCCACAAAGTAGCAAAGACTGGCTAGACACTGACTCATTTAGACACTTGCATACTAGGCTTTCCCCAGCATGCCTTGAATAAGTCCTTGTACACATTTCCAAAGCCCTCCCATGTGCCACCGTAACCCTCAGCTCGCCAGCAGCTACACACTTGGTATCATCCTCTTGCTATCCCCTTGCTCTGGAACCCCAGCTCACACGGGCATATGTGCTATGCTAGCTGTGTGCCCCCGTGATCACCACATTCCAGCCTTCCTGTGAGCGAATGTCACTTCCCACTAGCTCCCTGACAGCTCAACCTTCCACCAACTGGTAAACCGTCCAAGTCCACAGCTATCCCCAGGGACCTGTCACACAGCACCTGGGACCTCAGGGCCAGGATGTTTGAATTCCTGCATAGCCTGCAGAACATGTGGAAGGAAAGCTACAGAGGGTCCCAACCTGTCCCTCCTACCATGGCAGAGGCAGGGTGGCGGGAGGCATCCATTTTGGAGATGCAACCTCCAGTTGAGGGGTGGGAGCCCTTGCCCCTTTCTGTGATCCACATGACATTGCTTAAGATGCAGGAAAAACTCAGCATCAAAGGGTCAAACAGAATGTGCTGTGAATAACAGGAGATTCTGTGAACAAATCAACAAGCTTGAGTTCAAAAGAATTCATCAAAACAAGACCAAATTAATAGCAGACACACAGGCTGACCAGAGGTTCAACATAGAGACAGGGCTGGAATGTGTGTCTCAGGGCAGAGCACTTACCCACATCCCTGGGTTCCATCCCTAGCAGCTCCTCCCCCAACCAGGTAAAAGAAAAATAAACAGCAAAATGGTAGTAATAACCTGGACCCAGAGGTTACATAATTTAAGGCCACCGTGAGCCAGTGAGGTAGTTGTGCACCCGAAGAACCTAAAACCTGGGGAAACAAGCAATTTTTAGGGAAGTATAAGGAACCTAAAGAGGGCATCAGGACTCTATGGGTACTGAATGCAAGCTTGAGGACCTGAATTTGCATCCCCAAGTCTCATATAAAAATGCTGAATCTGGCAGTACACACCTGTAATGCCAGAACTGGAAGGCAGAGACAGGAGGATCCTGGCCTAGCGAAGCATCAACTGTATGTTCAGAGAGAGACCCTGTCTCAAAACAAAAGGTGGAGAGCCACAGAGGAGGAAACTCAACCTTGACCTGCGGCCTCCTCACCTGTAACCCCTGCTGCGCAAGTCTGCTCTCGTGCACACAGACGCACAAACATGACATGCCAAAAGATCAGTCCAAGGACTAGTGGAGAATTGAAATTGAGGCATTATATTCCCAGATCCGATGGCAGTCAAGACCTTCCCAGCCCCAAATCAGCAGCCCCAGGGCTCTGATGGTAAATCCCTGCTGAACTGCAGCAGACAGTCCTTAGGTTGTGCAGGTTACAAGGGAGACGGGGAAGGAGAGGGGAACCTGTCAAGTGAGCTATTTGATAAATGTCCGTTGTTACAAGAGCTAGATAAAGCAGCCCATGAAAGAACGTTACAGGCCCATTTCATTTACGAACAGATGGAGACACTAAATAAAATACTGGCTGAATCCAGCAAGGTTAAAATAATCACATTCCCTCGCTATCAGGAAGTTTATCCCAGAGAAAACATCAACCACAGAGAACTCGCCAGCATATCTGCCTCAGAGGATCAAGGGAGGAAAATCGCCCAGTGTTCATGACGCCTGGAGCAGACACGGCTCTTGGACGAGGTCCTCGGTCTTCAGGGAAAAGAATAACTTTAATCTCACAGAGCTTTTCATAACCAAAAGCTGCATCTATGTCCTGAAGGGCCCGGAAAAGGCGAGCAGACACTGCTGCTGTGGTCTGAGGCCTGGAGCCAGACAGCAAGGCCAGTGAAGATGCCGTTCTTGCCGGGGAGAGACAAGGTTAGACAAATCAACAGGCAGGGATTCCGTGTGGGATAGCAATGAGTGGGACTGAGCATGACTTCCAGGTGTGCGGTCACCACCACCACCAACAACAACAAAATGGTGTTTCTACATCAGCAGTAACTAACCAGGAATACTCAAGCTCATGTCAGCTCAAATAGGAGGGTCTATGGGACTATATACATATGTACATATTAAAAACAGTGGCTACATTGATATAATTAATATATATGGACATATCATTGCCCCCTTAATTATGTAAGTTAAATCTATAAGGAGCATCCAGGACACATATGTAGCTCTAGGCATCATAAGGGATCCATCCTCTCCTTTTTGTCTATGAGTCAGGGTCTCTCTGTATAACTCAAGCTAAACTTAAACTCATTATCTTCCTGCCTCAGCCTTAAAGGCACAGGGATGACATGCACGCTTGCCCTTGCCTGGCTCCAATCTCCTTCTTTTTTGCCTCCCTCTGTACGTGAGACCTATCTTCAAGGTACCTCCATGGTACAAGGCAACCATGAACATCACCATCCCACCTTTGACCAGAAGCAGAGGAAGAAAGGAGTGTCCAAGTGACAAAAAGGAAGGCCTTCCCTTTAGGGACCAGTCCCAGAATTTGCACCCAGTGCTTTTGTGTAACTCGCAACAGGAAGCTAGCCACACGGCCTTGCCTGGCTGCCAAGCTGAGCGCATCACTGTCTTACACAAACTCAGGTCTTGGAGATGGTGGCTGTTATCAGCGTGGAAGTTGTGCAGGTCTGTCTGAGACACGGAAAGCGTATGGAGTCTCTGTGCGACCACGGAGTGGATGAGCACCCAAGACAGGTGTCAAGCCTGGCTCAGAGTTGACTGTATACCAGCAGCCATCCACGCCCACCCCGGTGTGCCAGCCACAAAGCCCAGCGGTGTCTCACTCCACACCTGCCTGATTCAGGTCTTGTGTGACATACCTCTGCCCCTGCTACCTAACCAAATGGCTGCAGTCTGCCTTTCCAGTCTCACTGGTGTCATGCCTATGTGTGGCATAGCCTAGTCTCCATAAGCATAGGAAGGACCAAGCTGGGAGCTACAGAAAGCAAGGACCCAAGATGGCCACATCACTTCTCCCTCAGGCCCTCAGGTCATATAGACTTATTTTCTAGATATTTGTCTTCTACCCACAGTGTAGGCATAGTCTGTGTGTGACTCGGAGGGAGCATATAGCCTCCAAGTTTGTTTTCTTTTTTTTTTTTTTTTTTTTAAGATTTTTTTTTTTATTATATGTAAGTACACTGTAGCTGTCTTCAGACACTCCAGAAGAGGGAGTCAGATCTTGTTACGGATGGTTGTGAGCCACCATGTGGTTGCTGGGATTTGAACTCAGGACCTTCAGAAGAGCAGTCAGGTGCTCTTACCCGCTGAGCCATCTCGCCAGCCCCGTTTGTTTTCTTTTGAGATAGGATCTTGCTTTGTAGCCCAGGCTAGCCCCCTGTGATCTGGGCTCACAGGTGTTGCACTGTAACTGGTGGAAGTGTTGGGAGCCACAGCCTTCTCTAAGCACCTCAGACCCTGTCTCTTTCTTTCCTTCTCCTCCTCTCCCTCCTCCTCTCCCTCCCCCTCTTCCTCCCCCTCCCCCTCCTCCCCCTCCTCCTCCTCTTCTAGTAGGATCTCCTGTAGCCATTCTAGACTCAAATTCTCTGTGTAGCTAAGGACAACCTTGAGATTCTGGTATTCCAGCTCCACCTCCCAAGTGCTGGGATTGCAGGCTTGCACCACCACAACCAGTTTATTGTGCAATGCTGCGGAACTGAGGGACTTGAGTGTACCAGGCACACACTCTACCAACTGAGCTGTAACCTGTATGTAACTGTGTGTGTGGTATAACACAGGCTTTTCTTCCCTCACCCAAGTTCCTGAAATAATGACTCTGAGAAGGAATTTAGCCAGGCCTAAAGCTTTGGGTTGGTCCCACTAGCTCACAAATCAATTAACCTATTTATTCTATTCTATGAATACCACAGTTTCAGGCATACATCATCGTTCAGGGTGAATCTCTTCCTGCTTGATTCTATCCCAGAATCACCCTCCAGGATGTCCCGCCTTCTATTTCCTGCCTCAGCTCATTGGCCAATCAGCCTTTTATTGGCAGATGATACTTCTACATAGAACATAGCAAATTATCTCCACACCCTGATCTTTAAATCCCATGTCCTTCTACCCAACATCCATTGATAGGACCTTAGGGACATCCCCTGTACCCAATGGATACAGTTGGTGATGTGAATCCTGTGTTTTATTCTCTGCATATTCCTGCCCAGTCCAGTGCCCAGGAAACAACATGCCCACTAGACACCTTCTGTACTGAGAGTTTGCCAGGCTACTATGTTAGGTCCCTCCTCCGGACATTTGATCATGCTGTTCCCTCTGGAACATTCTACCGGAGAGCCTTGTTAGCTTTCAGAATTGGCATCTCCCTCAGAAGTTGTATCCCACCCTTAGTCTGAACAAGGGAGGGGGTTCTTACACTTTTCATTGCTATCCCCATACCCCAGGCTCTGGTCCCTAGGTCTGTGCTGTGTCTCCAGTCCTGCAGAGCCCCTCAGAGCTGGTAGAATCCAACAAAGACCTTTAGCTCAATCAGATCAGCAGAGTCCAGCAAGTGCCAGCACACAGTAGGCTCAGTCTGCTTAGGCTTGGCCACACTAGGCCACCTTCAGAGCCCAGGAGGATAGGGAGGCTCTTGGTCGCTAAGAGCAGACAGGCCGCCAGGGAAGCTCTGCTCTGGGTCACACCCACCTCTGGGTGGCTGCCAGTCTCCCTGCCAGAAACCACAGGCTGGGTTTGGGCTGCCCAGAGCTTGAGCTTCAGGGCTCAGGACGCCGTGGGTCAGATCTGCAAAGCATTTGCCAGATGCTCCTGATCTCCAGAGGACCCTGGGCTAGGACAGGGGCCTTGGCGAGGCTGCAGCTGCTGTGGCAGTGGCTTGGGATGGAGGTCTTTCTTGCTGGGAACTGAGGAGCTGAGAGGCTCCTGTCAGGCTCCTGTCCTAAACTCTTGGCACTTGCGGTGGCTTGGGCTTCACACACTGTCAGACGCTTTCTTGGTGGCCTCCACGGCCTCAGGTAACTGGGCTGATTCCTGGGACTATGGAGGGAGGTGTAAGAAGTATAAATGCGTGTGTGTGTGTGTGTGTGTGTGTGTGTGTGTGTGTGTACACATGTGTGTCTGTCTGTCTGTCTTTTTTGCTCTCTCTGTATGCACCTAGAAGGAACCTCATTCCCTCTAGAACATAAAAAAAGACTTGGGTCTTGCTTCCCAGGTTTGAAGCTGGCTTCACAAGGGACACAGTGACATGAGGAGCAACCCACTGATCCATCTTCTGGCCATTTCCTTCTTCTGCCTCCTCTCAATGGTAAGGCATCCTGGTCTTGAACGACAGCAGAATTCTGGGTGGTGGGACAGATATGTGGTCACAACTTAGAACTCTCGGAAAGACCCTATACTGGATACAGTCTGGTCTCTGTGCCCAGGCTTGCTTCCCTCTCTGGGCATGCAAGTTCTGCTGTGTGACCTCAGACAAGTGTCGTCCCCTTTCTGAGCCTCCGCCTCAGTTGAATGGATACAATGTTCCTGAGGCTTCTGGGGAGACCACTGAGGAGAACTGCTCCATAGAAGATAGCACAAGTCCTGGACCTAGATAAGTGTCTAAAAGAGGACAGTGGGACCCTCCAGTGTAGTTCTGAACCAGGACAGAGGTGAATGCTGGGGTCTGATGGCAAAGTACAGTCCATGAGGGTACAGCATGCTGGCCCTCAGGCAGTCAGTGACCTCTGGCCCTGGTCAGAGGGAGCAGGAGACATCTCTGTGGTAAATGTCCTTGTCACTTGGTTCACATTGGTCATCTTGTAATTGGCTTGTGCCTCATGTTTACAACAGTCTTATAAGAAATTGTCCTGTTTTGGTCAAAGGAGACTCAGAGAGGGTAAGCAATGTGCCCAAAGCCACACAGCAAAGAAAAAGAACAATAGAAGAGTTGCATGGTGGAGCCCGGGGCAGACATAGGTGTCTCTCCACCCTAACCTGGGCAATACCTCACACTAAATGTTAACTTCCCAATAACATGGAGTTAAGGCCTGGAGCCAATGCAGCATGGGTATAAACATCTCCCTCCCTGGGACCAACTGGCTTCCAGTCTTGGAAGGTGTTGGGCAGAACATGGTGCTGGAGTGGGTAGCTTGGGTAGTCTCCTGGTCCCCGGGAGGGTAGGGTTCTGAAAGGACGCGAGGCCGTCGTCCTTCCCAAGGGAGGGAATTCGGGGTCTTCCAGGCAGGCTTCGGGCTCCAGGCTCTGGAATGGGGCAGGAGCAGGGAACCTGGAAACAGCGAAGCGATGTTGATCAGGGTCTGACAGCGACCAGAGACAGTCTGGGGAGACCAAGGCAAATGAGACAGCTTGACTATGGGGACAGGATGGCTAGCAAAGGGAGGAGAGGAGGGAGACCAGAGGGGCTGCTGCTTCCACGGGCTAAGCAAGAGCACCTGCCCTGCCTAGTCACTGTCCTTGAACTGAGGTACTAACGGAGTCCCTGGGGGACAACAGGCTCGAGAGTTAAGTTTGGGCTCTCGCTTCCCACCAACCAGGATTCTCATCCTGTCCCATGGCTTTCCAGATATTTACTACTTGATTTTGACCTGCTTTGTCCTTATTGTTTTGGAGTTTATTCTGAAACAATGTATCACTCTGTAGCCCAGGCTGGCCTGGAACTCACTATGTAACTCAGGCTAACTTCAAAATTCTTCTGCCTCAGTCTCCCAAGGGTTATTCTATCCTCTATAAGTCAGACACGCAGCCCATACCTCGCAGGAAAGGGGATAAAGGAAAAGCTTGTGCACACGGCACTCAGCGTAAGGGTGTCATTAGTGGCTCTTCCTGGAGCCAGGACCTGAAGAAACCAGAAACTACCGAGAGCCTGCAGCAGGCCTCGGGCTCAATAGAGGGCTTGTTTTGTGCTTAGGCAGTTCTTCTCGGCCAAGGGAGTCAGACCCCTGCTCTGAAAGTCTGCCTCTTTCTTCTCAAGACAAGTGCAAGTGAGTTACCCAAGAATGTCTTATATTCCATGTTAAGATTACACAGAAGGCTTGGAGAGGTGACAGTGCATGCTCATGGCAAGCTCCCAGAAGCTGCTGGTCCAGGAACCCTCTGGAACCTAAAATTCTGCAGGGCACCCTGCCTTAGGTGGGACTCACTCACTCACTCACTCACTCACTCACTCACTCACTGGCCAGGAACAAGCAGCAACTCTGGGGCGACCCCTGCTGGCCAGAGTGAGAACTGCAGCCCATGGAAAGCAGGGTTTTTTTGGGGGGGGGGAGGGGGGAAGACCTCTGGGTCCAGGGGAGGGCAGGATGGGGGCGGCAGTAAACAGATCACTCTTTCTTTGATCCCATCAAGAGGTCTGGGGTCTTTAGTTTTCTTTTCCTAAATCCTCCATATAAGGCCTCCATATAAGATTGATCATTCACTGGTGGGGTAGGCAGTCTGGAACATCTTGAGTGGTATCTTCCACTTGGTGCCCACTCTCTCGGGTCCTCATGACTTCTGGTACTTCATTTGTCTATTTATGTCCCGGGTGGGAGGCACAGTTGTAGCACTGGGGTGAAACCCTGCGATGAATGGGTACCGAGCCCCTGGCTCAGTTTTTGCCTCTTTCAGAAGTGTCTGGGGTCGAGAGTCCACATCAGTGAGATAGGCGTGGCATGGCTCCCAGATCCGACTATGAGCATTCACTCCCCCCACCCCCATGTGGAGTCAATTTTCCCATTTGTGCAAGGTGCTGGGGGAATGGAGTGAAGTGGTATGGGGGTGGAGAGCTGGTTTGGGCTGGGCCAGAGGGGCTGTGGATCTAGATGGTTCTTAGAAGCTTCTAGACAGCTTATTAAATAGATCACAGGTCCTGCCTCTGTGACTTCTAGTTTTGTGAGTCCCAGAGGAGGCCTGGGAATCTGTATTACCCTTTCCTGGCTAATCTGATTGTGCACTTAAGGCCAGGATGCATGGTGGGCTGTGTCAAGACCAGGAAATGACATGTTCTGTCTGACTTCTTAAGTCTGAGGGGTAAGAACACACCTTCACTTCGTATCACTCTCAGGCTTTTGTACCTGCCCTCCAAGCGCGCGTAGCCAAGATGGCCACCGGAGTTAGCCACGTTCGGGAAGGCAAGGAGATTGCTTGGTGGGGTAAAATGCTCGCGGTGCAAGTCTGAGGGCATGAGATCGTGCCCCAGCACCCGTGTGTAGCTAGCAGCTGTGCACAGTGGGACACATCTGTACCCCCAGAGTGGAGTGGCCAGCAATGGGCAGAGCCTCAAGTTCACTTAGCTAGGCAGCCTAACCAATCAGTGATGGTCAGGCTTGGTGAGATACTCTGCCTCAAAAACAGAAGGTAGAGATAAGCTCCTCCACCTGATGTTGGTGTCTTCATATTTACGCATAAACGCCTGCACACTACACATACATGTGCACCCCAAAAATAAACAAGCAAGCAAAAAGCCAGCCATATTGATGACCTCCTACCTACAGGGGTTAGTGACATCATTTCCTGCCCCCCTTCTACAAAGGAGGAGACTCGGGCTCAGAGAGTTAAAGGAGCTCTCAGGCTACTCTGCCAACAAGGCAGAAGCTAGAACTGAGGCCCCAACCTGGGTCCTTGCTCAAGGTCAGTGCCTGCCACCTCTTAGGAGCACTGTGGGACAGCTCAGGCTGAGGGCCCGTTCTGCGTGACACCGAGGCTGAGCTAAGGATCCCACACTGACTGGTTTGGCAGAGAAGTGACCAGTTGTGGGAGTCTCCATACCTGCCATGATAGTTGAAACTGAGTGAGGTTTCTGTCTCTCCAGGTGTGCGCCCAGCTGTGCCCGGCGTCCTGTGCCTGTCCTTGGACACCACCCCAGCGCCCACCGGGGGTACCCTTGGTGCTGGATGGCTGTGGCTGCTGTCGAGTGTGTGCACGGAGGCTGGGGGAGTCCTGCGACCACCTGCATGTCTGCGACCCCAGCCAGGGCCTGGTTTGTCAACCTGGGGCAGGCCCCGGTGGCCGTGGGGCCGTGTGCCTCTGTAAGCAGGTTTGCCAGACCAGTGTGTGGGGGGACGGGTTGGAGGGGTCAAGGCCATGGAATCCAGAGTCAAAATGGAGCCCACTCTCTATCTCTTTCACCTCACTTTAGGCTCTAGGTTTATTCCGCTCAACTGGTGTCCCAAGGGCCCACTCCCTGTTTCTTCCCTCATCCTCTGCTGGAACTGTCCTGACGGTGATTTCCATCTGCACACATCCACATCATAGCCAGCTTCCAGGGCTGGGCCAACAGCTGCCCCTAGGCAAACATACAGCCCCATGGAGAGCAAGGTTGCACAGGTTTCATGTAGGGCGTGGCGTGTGCCCAAGCAGTGCTGGGCACTTGTCCTCTTTCACAAGTCTACAAAAAAGGGAAACTGAGGCTCAAAGATGTTAGCTAGCACGCTCTATGCCCTACAGCCTGTTCCATCTCCAAACAGATTTAAGGAACAGTCCACTCCCTCCAAACTTGGGGCTGAGAGCCTTAAGCTACTCTCTCTCTCTCTCTCTCTCTCTCTCTCTCTCTCTCTCTCTCTCTCTCTCTCTCTCTCTCACACACACACACACACACACACACACACACACACACACACACACACACCATGCTGTTTTCTGGTGGCACTGGACGTGTGACATTCCTCACCACTCTCTCAGGCCTGGGTGTCCTCTGACACTTTGGGACAGGGCTTGGTGACAGTCCCAGGACCACTGCTGCTGAGAAGCTCTCTGTAGCCTGAGCCTTAGCAGCAGTCTCTCTGCCTGTGAGGAGGTGGCAGGATCAGCTGCCAGTGGTGACCTTGTCAAGGGCTCCCCAAAGTCCTTGTTTTGTTTTGTTTTTTGTCGTTGTTGTTGGTTTTTTGGTTTTTGGTTTTTGGGTTTTGTTTTGTTTTGTTTTTCGAGACAGGGTTTCTCTGTGTAGCCCTGGCTGTCCTGGAACTCACTCTGTAGACCAGGCTAGCCTCGAACTCAGAAATCCGCCTGCCTCTGCCTCTGCCTCCCGAGTGCTGGGATCAAAGGCGTGCGCCACCATGCCTGGCTGTCATTGTTTTTTACAATTCATCTATTTCACCTAAGTGTTCTTTCCATTTTGACAAAACAACCTCACCCTTCCCTTTCTCCCCCCTGCTCTCAGCTCCAGCCACACTAGCCTTGAACACCCAAGTCATAGTCTGGACCACAGGGCCTTTGCACAGGCCACTGCTCCATGCTCATTCTTTCCCTAGACACACACACATGGGAAGTCCCCTCACTTCCTTCACATTCGGAGGACCCACGTGCCACTCCATCTGTGAGGCCCTGCTGCTATCTTTAAGAAATTGCAAGTCCCCTCTAACCTTAGCCCAATGTTTCACTGGGGTGGATCACCAGGGCACGCAGCCTTGGCTCATTGGCTGTGTTTATTTCCACTGGAGTGCTCCAGTGGGAAGGATGTTTGCCCCATGTGACCACATATCCTGAATTACAGCTGCCTGGCACTAGGCCCAGGCCACAGGAGGTGCTCAGCACATATCTGTGGCTTTCTGTGGATGCCAGCAGAGGGTCTAACGGGGCTGGCAGTCACTGGAGCCCTTTCCTAAGTCCTGTGAGAAAACATTGTAGGAGTCCATTTCACTTTATTCTTAACACAGAGGTACATCCCAATGTAGCCCCTATCGTGCAGGTGAGGGAGCTCAGCTCACAAAGGGTTAAATCACTTAAGTGAGTCACAGAGCTTACAGGTGGAGGAAGGAAAAAAACTGTAGCTCTGTGATTCCTGCCTTGCAACTGACTTCCGGAGGGAAGAAAGGACCTACAGATTCCCTGATAGCAGGCCCATGGCTTGTGCTCAAGGGAGGCTGAGGACCTCAGATGAAGGCTGGTATCATGGGTGGGAAGGGAAGGTTGCCAGAAGAGGGGTTTGAAACAGGCTTGGGGGAAACAGGAGTTTGGCTGCTGGACATGGGCACAGCTGTGTAGGATTCTGAGCCAGCTCATGGGGTTTGCAATGTCAGGGAACCCCTCAGAGCAAAGTTATACCCTGCTGCCCAGCCCCACATATCCCACACGCAGCCAGCCCCCAGCTGCTGCTATATGGGGTGCCAGGAGCTCTTGCTAAAATGATCATCTTCCTGTTGACTTTCCTAAACATGCCTCTGTTTGTCAGGACATCCTGGCAACTGGGGGCCAAAGCTGGGGCAGAAGTCAGGGTGTGTGTGTATGTCTGTGTGTGTGTGTGTGTGTGTGTGTGTGTAATGGTTATGTGTTATGTGTGGGTGTGTGGGTGCATGTAGGTGTATGTGATAGGTGTGTGTATGTTGAGTGTGTGAGTGTGTATGATGGATGTGCATGTGAGTGTGTGTGATGGGTATATGTGTAAGTGGGTATGGTGTCTGTGTGTGATGAATGTATGTGTGTGTAATGAATGTGTGTGATGATCATGTGTGTGTCACAGGTTTGTGTGTGATAGGTGTGTATGTATGATGTGTGTGTATGAGTGTGTGATAGATTTGTGTGTGTGATGGGTGTGTGTGTAATATGTGTGTGTGTGTGATGGGTGTGTATGTGAGTGGGCATGGTGTATGTATGTGATGAATGTATGTGTGTGTAATGAGTGTGTGTGATGAGCATTTGTGATAGGTGTGTGTTTGATGAGTGTGTACGAGTGTGTGTGTGATAGATGTGTGTGTGTGTGAGTGGGCATGATGGGTGTGTGTGTGTGTGATGGATGTATGATAGGGGTTTGTGTGTATGTGTGTGTATATGTATATATTCACATGCATGCATGTATACTGGTGTGCCTGTGTGATGGATGTGGTGGGGTGAACCCAGAAATGGCAAGGCCAGGTAGGAATCAAGGCACAGCTGCCTAAGTGGTTTCTAGGGAACCATTGACAACAAGGTCCAGGTCAGAAGGTCTGTGTGTCCAAGGACTTGTGATCTGGAGGCAGTGTGGACGGAGAACAGTCCTCCCTGGAGAATAAAGGGATGTCAGGAAAAGGACTCTGGACTCCAGCCCTCCAGACAGGGAGTGGCATGAAGGCCCACATCTTGAAGGTATCACTGTGTGTTCTTGGGCACTTCTTTGTGCCTGACCCTGTGCAATGTGTGTTGACCCATGTAACCTGAGGGCACAAGTCACTGTAATCATTGAGAGAGATGGGGTCACTCAGAGAATTTAAGCAGCTAAATATAAAGTTCTAAAGCCAGAAAATTAAACCTGACCAGACAGGGATGATGTCACATAGGAAGAGGACCAAGAGGCTGCCGTGTGTGCTTCACAGCTAAATACTAAACATTACTAACTTCGATGGGCGTCTAGCCCAGGTGGCCTTGAACCTCTGAATCTTGCCACCACTTCCCAAATGCTGGGCTTATAGGCGTGCCAGCAAGCATGCTACCACAGAGTTTATACAATGCTGGAGACTGTGCCTGGGGGCACAAGCATGCTAGTCAGGCAATCTGCTGAGCAACACTCCTTAACCCAAGGCTTCATTTTGACAGATTCGTCACGCACTATATTAGTCAGGGTTCTCTAGAGTCACAGAAACACACGCACATAACTCCATTTAGTCTATAACATGCTGTGAAATAAGGTCCAACATATCCCGTTTTTCCACATGGAGAAACAGAGGCAAGATGTGAAATTACTTGACCCAGAGCTGGAGCCCAAGCCAGGCTCCCAGAAGCCTCTCTGTCTTGCTGAGGAGGGAGGCGGCCAGTGGGGCAGGTGTGCTGAGGAGCAGGGATGGCACAGGGTGCAGGTCTTGTGCTCTGACCTCAGGACCCTGTGCTGGTCCTCTTTCTCCTCCCTGTGCAGTGGAAGAGGATGATGGGAGCTGTGAGGTGAACGGCCGCAGGTACCTGGATGGGGAGACCTTTAAACCCAATTGCAGGGTGTTGTGCCGCTGTGATGACGGAGGTTTCACCTGCCTGCCGCTGTGCAGTGAGGATGTTCGGCTGCCCAGCTGGGACTGCCCACGCCCCAGGAGAATACAGGTGCCGGGAAGGTGCTGCCCCGAGTGGGTGTGTGACCAGGCGGTGACGCGGCCGGCGATCCAGCCTTCCGCGGCCCAAGGTGAGTGAATGCGGAGAAGACCCGGGCCACCAGGGTCTCGGTTGCAGCGGCTCCTAGAAACAAAACTGACAAGCTGACAAACCAAAAGGCAACCACTTAGAGAAATAATTTCAACTAAGAAATCATTTAAAAGAAAGTTCAAGGGGCTTGAGATATATGGCTCCGTAGTTAAGAGTGCTTACTGTTCTTGTGAGGATCCGGGTTCAGTCCTTAGCACCAACATAGTGGCTCATAACCATCTATAACTTCAAATCTAATGCCCTCTTCTGACCACTGCGGGTGGCAGGCATGCACATGGTATGCATACATAATACATACATACATACATGAGGCGAAACACACACATAAAAATAAATAAATGGTAAGACGCAGTTCAAGTTCAGATGGCTAAGTCAGGGTGGGGGAGGAAGGAGCATTATCATTCTTGAGTGAAATCTTTGCATCTCACACCAGTGGTATAAATATAATATAGGTGGTATAAGAGAGTATAGATAGCCGGACGTGGTGGCACACGCCTTTAATCCCGGCACTTGGGAGGCAGAGGCAGGCGGATTTCTGAGTTTGAGGCCAGCCTGGTCTACAGAGTAAGTTCCAGGACAGCCAGGGCTATACAGAGAAACCCTGTTTCGGAAAAAGAGAGAGAGAGAGAGAGAGAGAGAGAATAGATAATAAATATAGAATAATATAATATGATATAAAAATAAATGTATAAAATATATATTTATGATATGTAAATACATGTGGACAATTTATATTATGAACACATGATTGTTTGGATTTAGGTAAAATCCATAGGTAAAAGATTATGTAAAAGCTGGACCAGGCAAGACTGGAGTTTGGGCCACAGCCCAGAGCAGGGCAGAGGTACATGCAAGACAGCTACACCCTTCTACAAACTTTTCAACTCTGGGATTTTGTCGTCCTGTTTCTTTAGACACACTATTACCACATGAGTGTGACTGGGGAAGGTGGCCAGGAAGTGAGGGCTGGTTCTGTGTTTGCCCCTGCATACAAAGGCAGGAGATGGGTGGCTTAAACGTATGGACACCGTGTTTAACGTATGGACACTGTGTTCCTAAACTCAGCTCTGGCCCTGCTGGCTGGGTGACTCTGAGACAGTTGTTGAAGTTCCTGGCCTCAGTTTCTCCAGCTGGAAGGTGGAACTAATAAGAATGTCTACCCTTTAGAACCCTGGGGAGGACAAAATGAGTTCATTCAAGTAAATGGGTTGTAAGAAGGCCCACGCTAGCACTGTAGAAGTGCTAAGGCCAACCTTATACCTGCTAGGAAATATAATGCATTAAGTTAGGTGCTTAGGAGAGAGTACCTGCCACCTTATGCACCCCCCCCCACCCGATAGCACTTGGAATTGAACCTAGACCCTTGCACCCACTAGGCAAACGCTCTACCATTGAGCCATGCCGCCGGCCCTCAGCTTGCCTATCAAAATGCAATATAAAAACCCTGCCTCCCACCTGCCCTCCCTGTACAAACATGGACAGGGCCGTGAACACACTGGCAGTTATTCCTCTATAATCATAAGCTCAAACAGCTGTGCATCAAAAGTAGTGCAGTGCAAACAATTCAAGCAGATTCAGGACAAGCTTACAAATGAATGTGACTCAGACTATGGTGGTTATATCGGCTTTGACAATTACTGGGGGTTCACCCCTAATCTACTCTCCTGATTGCTGACCTTGCTACCTCCCCAGTGGCGTACCCCAGATACTTGCTGCTTCTCCTGGCCATGTGCTCATGGCTCCTCTCCTATCATGGTGGCTTCCTCCTCTCTCTCATCCCCCCCACCCCCGCAACCTCCAGTCAGTTTACTCCGAACCCACCTACTTCCAAATCCCCCCAGTAAATGGCTGTAGCCAATTTTATTTAACAAATAGGTTTAAATCAAGGAGCAAGGATTGCACAACAAAAGCCTGTGAACAGGAGAGGTCGCTCGCTCGCTCGTAGGCCTAGATCTAGCAGCATAGAATTTAGCATTGTAATCCACAACAACAGATCAAACCTCAACAAAATAGTTTTGTAATCGGGCCTGCACCAAGCATGTGCAGTCTATTCTTTGGTTTCAGAACTCTCCAGTAACATTTCCATTTTAGCTAGAGACAGTGATTGGGAGGTGACCTGTGTTCCTAGGAGGGTGTGAGGTGAGGGATCTGTGCAAACACTGCACTATTTATACAAGGATCCAAGTGCCCTCACGCCTCCTGCCTTAACATACAAGCACATGACACCTGTGTGTGCTGAGCAGGGTTTCTCAGCATCAGCATCAGTGATGTTTGGGATGGGCTGAGTCATTCTTTGTGGTGGTCGGGGGCTTCTGGGTATGATGTGGGATGTGGAAGACAACCTTGCCTCTACCCTCTAGATGTCAGTAGCAACATAATTCCCCCAAGCCCCTTGTATACATTCATTGACTGTGACAATGGAAAATGTCTCTAGACATTGCCAAATCCTGTCTGGGCTAAGAGGAAGGACATCAATCATAAAGGAAAAGGAGAAGTGGGGAGGAAGAGATAGGCCATGGTTAGCCTGCCATCTTGGGCTCTTCAGGTTACAGTACCACGCCACACAAATGGTAAGACGCTATGTATCAGTGAGTATGAAGGCAGAGAAAAAAGAAAGATGGCATGTAAAGGAATTTCCCTTAATTATTTGATTGGCTAAGAAAGATGACAAATAGCCAGTCAGTGGACTAAAATAAGGAGGCAGGGTTTCCAGGCAAGACAGGAAGAGGCAGGCAGGAGGAGGAGGAGACTGTGAATGGGAGGGGGCAGCGCTGAGGGAGAATTATTGGAATGAAGATGGAGCAGAAGATCATGGCTTGGAGAAACTGCAAATAGCAGGGATTTCATAGCTGGGGAAGAAAGTGGTGTAGAGGCATATCTGCCCAATATAGGCATGTAGTTTATAAATATATACAACCAAGTTGTGTTTTCCTTTCATGGGCTCATTAGGGTTAGAGATTTACCACAACATCGGCCTTCGCTAGTTGTTTCGTGATCGATGTCAACAGGATGCGCTGTGCTCAGACACTCTCAGCTACTGCTTTATCCAGTCCCAAATGTTAGAAAGCTCAGGAAGAAACCAAAGCCGAACAGCCTCACTAGGTTCCCTGTGATGGCCAGCAGGTGAGCTGACTTAGCAGCTGAGCTCCAACTTCTCTTCTTTCTATCCCCCAGGACACCAACTTTCTGCCCTTGTCACTCCTGCCTCTGCCGATGGCCCCTGTCCAAATTGGAGCACGGCCTGGGGTCCCTGCTCAACCACCTGTGGGTTGGGCATAGCCACCCGAGTATCCAACCAGAACCGATTCTGCCAACTGGAGATCCAGCGTCGCCTGTGTCTACCCAGACCCTGCTTGGCATCCAGGAGCCATGGCTCATGGAACAGTGCCTTCTAGAGCCGTTGAAGGGATGCTGATACAGGGCCTGCCATTCTCAGCAAATGTCCCTAGGACTGGGCCCTGGACCAACGGTAGATGCCCCTCTCCATGCTCCTGGCTGCAGTTAACAGTCCTGGGTGGATTCAGTGTCCAGAGCCACTGAGCGATCCCTGCTCTGTCTGAGGTGGGGGAAGCGGGGTGACCAGCTCCATTTCTCTGAGTCAGCCTGGGATTCTGACCCAGGCTTCTGGTTTCTCCTGGCTAGTTCCTCAAAACTTCCCTGTGCAAAAAGGACAACCAAAAGGACCTTTAAGGCTAGGCTGTACTGGGCAAGCCTGGCCACCATGCTGGGGATACTGACAGTAATCGGTACCAGGCAGCAGATTGCCTAAAACATCCAGGTCCCTTCTTGGGCTTCTATGTGCTTGTCCCCAAAGACTATGGGTGACCTCATAAGTGTGCTTCCCTGATCTGAGAACACCCTGCCCGGCTGGGAAGAATTTTCTGTGAACATGAAGAGATGAAATCACACTATCTTTAAGAGCGTTTGCCAAGTCCAGGAACTTGACCTTTGTATTTGTAGGAATGCACGTCTCTTAAGCGCTCGCAAAGCAGGAGGCTCCACACTTCTGGCAGGCCAGGGCCTTTCTCTTCAGCATGAGAGAGACAAGGGACAGCAGAGTACCCTCCCCTGGGGGACTGACCTGGCCTGGAATAAACAACCCAATCGAGTGTGGCATTTTGTTTGGTGTCTTGTGTTTTGTGCAGAAATAAAACCCAACTAAATATAAATGCACCTAAATATACATTCTCTCCCACGGTTCACTTTGTGGCTTGGGAGACAGCTTGGCTGGTAAAGTGTTTGGCAGGATAGCATGAGAAGCTGAGGATAATCCCTGGGACCTACATACGAAGACCAGGGATGCTGATGCTCCATCCTGATACCTGTCCTGGGGAACTGGAGGCAGGAGAGTTCCCAGGGCTCTGTAGCCAGCCAGTATAGTCTACTTGGTAAATTCCAGGCCAGTGAGACACCCTGTCTCAAAAACACAGTGGACAGCTCCTAAGGAACTGTGCCTGAGGCCTTACACACACACACACACACTCGTGGAAGCATGTGCACATTCTCACAGCACACACCTGTACACACACACATGTACACATGCACAAACAAGTATTTTTTAAACTAGAGTTATCATCAGTGTCTAACCAAGCCATCAGAGATGACTCTGGCTGGCGTGGTGACGCATGCCTTTAATCCCAGAACTCCAAGACAGAGGCAGGTGGATGGAGCTCTGTGAGTTTGAGGATAGCCTGGTCACATATTGGGTTCCAGGCTAGCCAGAGTTGCACAATGAGATCATGTCTCGAAAATCAAAAAAGTTTTTTAAAGATTTATTTATTTTATGTATGTGAGTACACTGTAGCTGTACAGATGGTTGTGAGCCTTCATGTGGTTGTTGGGAATTGAATTTTAGGACCTTCACTTGCTCTGGCCCAACCCTGCTCACTCCAGTCAGCCCTACTCACTCAGTCCCTGCTCACTCTGGCCTAAAGATTTATTTATTATTACAAATAAGTACACTGTAGCTGTCTTCAGACACACCAGAGGAAGGTGTCAGATCTCATTTCAGGTGAGCCACCATGTGGTTGCTGGTATTTGAACTCAGGACCTTCGGAAGAGCAGTCAGTGCTCTTACTCGTTGAGCCATCTTGCCAGCCCCCTCCAAATCAAAATCTTACCAAACTAAATAGTCTCTGTTTAAGCAGTGATTTTTTTTCCCTATGAAACCTTAAGATGTATGTAATTGACACAGGTGTGCAAGGCACAAACTGACTTGAGTCTTTACAACTGTGCACCCTTGTGACCAACACCTCCATCCAAGAATATTATGTTCCTGTTATCTCAGAACCGTTCTGTGCTTCCCACAGCTGGATTCTCTTCTTGATCAGGTGACCCTTGTCCTACCTGATTTCCATCTCCACAGGCATGAGTTTTGCCTCTTCCTGAGCTGTGCACACTTAAAGCCTCACATTCTTTAGTGACCAACTTGTCCCACTCCATGGGAGAAGAAAAGAACCATTTAGTGTAGGTACTGAGTCCATCTGAGAGACCAGCTAGAGAACCAAGATCAACAGCACACCTGGAAGTGAGAGTCGCCTCCTGGTGACAGGCACAAGTTTGACAGACCCAAAGCTGTCCCTGAAGGCAGAAGGAACCGTGGGAAGCAAGGCTTCTGTGATTCTGTAGTCAGAATGGTAGAGGGCAGAGACAGGAGCCCGCCCTCCCTGTGTGAGGAGATGGTGTTGGGCTCATAGGTGACGACCTTCTAACCTCCCTCCCTCGGGTTTTCAGAGCTGAGCTAAATGGATCTGGCTGGCTGGAAGTGTCTACACTCACTTCCTTAGTGCTGGGTTGGAGCTGCAGCGCTCTCTGGAGACTCCTCTGTCAGCTACAGCGGAAGCTCCCAACATAGAGTCGGCCTCTGTGGGCCGGGGGCACCCCATCTTCACACAAGTCGAGGGACTAATGAAGATGGGGCTCCTTGGGTGAAAGAGAGAGAGAGAGAGAGAGAGAGAGAGAGAGAGAGAGAGAGAGAGAGAGATGCATGTCTTAACTGTCAACAATTCTAGAGAATCTGGCCTTCTAGACCTTTCCCGGGAGTCGGCACCAGGATGGTACCAAGCAGCCGACAGCACTGTTGTCTAGTGAGCATTTACTGTGTCCTGGTGCATCTGTCCATGACCTTCCGAAATGTGAGGTGCTTGAAGGAATTTCTGCTCTACAGGGGAAACCGAGGGCAGAGAGGTAAAATTACGGATACTATCAAGGCTGGGATTCGCAGAACCAGCGGAACCCAGGGGCTGTGCGCTCCCCGCCCCCCATCTCATCTCCATGTCCTTTCCTGTCTTTTCCCTCCTCTCCTCCTTTGTTTTATCTGCCCCATTTGTCTACTTTTCAAGAACAGCCTGCCCCTCCACCAGTATCTGGTCAATTCAGGAGCTTGCATTTCCTGAGTCCGCGGCCCCCAGCCCACCCCGAGTCACCATTTCACTGAAAGCTGTGGTTTCAAATGAGCTTCGTAGAGGAACCTGTAACACGGAGCTGCCCCCTAGTGACATTTGTAAGCATGAATAGTAGAGAGGCTGAGACCAGAGATCACTGCTGCCCCCTGTTGCCCAGATGTAAAAGTGCAGCCTGTTTGTAGACCAGCGGGAGCGGCTGCTTCAGCATGAGGTGGAAATAGAGAAAGCCAGTGTTTGTTTGCTTGTTGTTTTTCTAACTGTGCTGAGTATATTATTTAATAATTAGTCCCTGAGCTATGTTGCCTTGTCTGTCCCCTGGATGACTCCATCGTGAGAGCCTTCTCCAGGAAGACCTTTGTCAAGCACAACCATGACTAAGTCACTCTGCTTAAACTCCTCAGGGACCCTGAGATAACCCTTCACCCCACTGGACCAGATCCCCGAGACTCCCAGGCCTGCTGTGTCTTCCAGGTCATCTGTGCAGAGACACCACGGAAGGCTGGGGAGTCTCCTCTTGACCAGATTCTCCACCTAGACTACTCTCCAGGCTGCCTGCTCTGACCTGGACGGTTCTTGCTATTCCTTGTGACTCTCAGTCTCATTTTCCTTCGAGGCTAAACTCCTCTGGTTTCCGACTAGATAAAGAACCAACCTGTGTGGATAATGTCTGGCAGGGTTCAGAAGTCAAGGTGAAAAAGGATGCAGGGATCCGGGGGAGGATGGAATTGAGTATGCAGCCATGACTCAGGCTAGCCTCACAGTCTCTGCGTCTCTGGAAGATGAGGTGACAGATATCATATAATGCCATCCAGGGAGCTGACACAATTTTACCAGGGTCTTGTAGTTAGTGTCTTGTAGGCCCAGAATCTAAACCTGTTCTCTGGCTCTAGAAACTTGCCTTTGACCTCACTATGTAGGCTGAGGGAGCTGGGGTAGGAGGGGCCAGTGGAATGTTTCTAAGAAGGGCCTGCTGAGGAGTCTTGAAGCTTTCTGAAATATTGGGGTTCTTAGTACCTGCTGTTTGACCTTAGCTATAAATTAGACTTTATCTGAAACTCTGGAACAGTAGAAAGTCCCACTTAGGGGTCTCTTGTCTATGTAATGTCTGATTGGTTGTCACAAGGACTTACGTGATAATTGGGTCATGGTAATGCTAGCTGCCTTACTAAACCAGGCAAACATTCTGTCAGGATTGCGGCTTCCCTCCACGGGATGCTCATGGCTGCTTATATGGAGACCCACCATTCCCCAGGGCACAGAGTCTTCTGCACCTACAATCCAGTCAGAGATGAAGTCCCCTACTTCCTAAAGGCTATGCCTGGAACCCACACTCTAACTTGCACCCCAGTGGTGACACTCATCACACAAGCGCTTGTGGCTGTAAGAGAGGCTGGCAAATGTACTGTCTTACTGGGCAGGTGTCTCCAAGTCAACACTACACTGTGGACTCTTTGCTAGAATTAGGGTGACAACAAGACTCTTGTTAGCAATCTGTTTAAGCAGCTTACTTGGCTAATCAGGACTCTGCAGGCTGTTTGTGTGGGACACTCCCACCACAGGCCTGCTGAGTGGCCAACAGGCCACTCTCTGGCACCCTTGTCCCCTCTGGCTCGCTGCCATCAGATTGCCTGCTTGCCAAGAGACTATTGAGTTTGTTTCCAAACTGGCCTGTGCCAGCAACACTGGCCTTTGTGAAGAGGCAATTGGATTAGCGATCCCATAAGCTACTGAAATATGAGCACAAAAGGAACAGATTTGTTTTCTAATGAAAACTCAATAAAGACTTGTGGTTTAAAAACTACTTTAAATTGGGCATGAAGGACACTACTCTGAAAGTTCTGGAAAGAAATATCCAGGAGGCAGCTAGAGTGACAGCTCAGTGGTGGTTAAGAGCATGTGCCGCTCTTACAGATGTCCTAGGTTTGGTTTCCTGTGTCACATCAAATGACTCACAACTGCCTGTAACTCCAGCTCCAGGGGTCCGATGTCTCTGCAGGTGCCTGCCCTCATGTGCACACACACACACACACATACTCACATGTATACGTGCACCCAAATGAGCACATGCACACACATGTACACACATGCACATACACATACATGCACATAACACATATACACATGCACACAATACATATACACATGTACACACATGCACACAAACATGTGCAGATGTGCACATACACATGTACACACATGCACACATGTACACACATGCACACAATTAAAATAATAAAAATAATGTTAAAAAGGGAAAGAAAAAACAAGAACGTAGAGAGAATCTGCATTCCTGCTTTTCCACTAGGGGCCTGTCAGTCCCTGGATGTCCTTCACAAATCAGGCAGGAGTAATGTATGAGGCTCATGAACAGGACTAAACTCAAGGAATAGACTGGAAAACACGGGTTTGTTTTTAACTGAATAAAGTCTTCCAGTGCACTCCATTTTAAAGAACTCCCTGGAGGTGGATTGTCCATCTCTGTGTCAGCTCTCACTTCTCTGGTGTGCTCTGGGTCCTGGGTTCTGTTCGTACCATGTCATTTTTAAGACTCTCGCGAGCCAGGTGTGGTGTTGTGTACCTGTCATCCTGGCTACCTGGGAAGGCAGCAACACAGCATGTGTTGCACAGTGAATTCAAAGGCCAGCCTTAGAAACTTAGCAAGATCCTGATTCAAAATAAAATAGAGGGCTGGAAGTAAGACTCAGTGGTAGAGGGCTTGTGTAGTGTGAGAGTGAGACTCAGGATTCAGTCTCTGGCACATCAGAAAAAAGAAACAGTCCCACTGCGTGAGTAACTGAGTTCCAGCTCTGGTGAATAAGTGGGCTTTTACAGGATCCTTATCCCCATTTCACAGGTGAGTAAACTGACGCCCGGGATAACTGAAGATTAAAAGCAGCATTCAAATCCATTTTTTTGTTTTTTGGTTTTTCTGAGACAGGGTTTCTCCGTATAGCCCTGGCTGTCCTGGAACTCACTTTGTAGACCAGGCTGGCCTCGAACTCAGAAATCCGCCTGCCTCTGCCTTCCGAGTGCTGGGATTAAAGGCGTGCACCACCTCTGCCTGGCCTGAATTTTTTTTTTTAAAGAGAAATTTTTAAACAAAGTTTTAAAGATTTATTTTTATTCTGTGTACGGATATTTTCCCTGCATGTATGTATGTGCGTGCCTAGTGCCCAAGGATGATGTCAGAAGAGGGTTGCCACAGGTCCCCTGAAACTGGAGTTATGGTTGTGAATTGCCGTGTGGGTACTGAGAACTGAAACAGGGCCTTCCACAGGAGCAGGGAACAGTGAACACTTGTAACTGCGGGGCCATCTCTCTAGCCCCAGAATTTAGAACAGAATTTTCCAAGCATAGCTTAATTGTAACACATTTGAATATAAGTGGCCACTTACGACCAGTGGATAAAGCACAGTGGGTCTGCTACATGCTATGCAACTTTTTAATGTAAGGATGGACTTTATTTTAAAAATCATTTTAAGATTACAAATTACAAAGGGAAGGCAGATCACTACACAGAATCTAATGAATACATTTGCCTGTGCACAAAACTTTATCAAAATCATTGATTTTACAACTTCACCAATGTTTTTCAACTACCAATGTTTTTGCTATAATGCTCTTAAAGTTACTATACTCTTATTTCAAATTATATTACATGTTACTCTCTCAAGATAAACCTGGGACAGTGGTACCCACTAGTGTGGAGGTGACTATGATTCTCTCTCTCTCTCTCTCTCTCTCTCTGTCTCTGTCTCTCTCTCTCTCTCTCTGTCTCTCTCTCTCTCTCTCTGTCTCTCTCTCTGTCTCTCTCTCTCTCTCTGTCTCTCTGTCTCTCTGTCTCTGTCTCTCTGTCTCTCTGTCTCTCTCTGTCTCTCTGTCTCTGTCTCTCTCTCTGTCTCTCTCTTTCTGTCTCTCTCTGTCTCTCTCTGTCTCTCTCTGTCTCTGTCTCTCTCTCTGTCTCTGTCTCTCTCTTTCTCTCTGTCTCTCTCTGTCTGTCTCTGTCTCTGTCTCTGTCTCTCTCTCTCTCTCTCTCTCTCTTTCATTCTCCGGGATTAATACTTGTCTTCCAGGCCAGAACATTTGGGACATCCCCCTACCAAATCCTGTCATCATCATTCTTTGGTTAGCAATCATGTCCTGCAGCCCAGATCCCGGAGTGACAGTCAGGCCTCAGACAAGCCACAGCTGCTCTCTAGGGAGCTTCCAACGATGTCCCCTGGGGTGAAAACAGTCAATTCTGTTAAGTGGAACACAGGGATCTTGTCAAGGGAAATGCCTGAGTCTGCTGGCCTTCTGAAGTGCATTCTAACTGTAAAAATCAATTGCTTATGATCCCAAAGCCTTTTGGAATGAGCAACGCAGAAGGCACAGGGCAGGGTGGGGGTGGGGGAGACACCAGTTGGGGGAGGGGTGCTGACATTTGCTGGTGAGACTCTAGGCACAGTTATTTGATCCATATAGGAATCCTGTCAAGCAGATATTCCTTCCCACCCGCTGGGGCAGAGATGGGCAAACTGAGGCTCAGAGAGGTGTAGACACGCGTCTAAGATGGGACCTAGCCCCCGGTCACTCAGATAACTAACTACTCCATCCTGGGCCCTTGCTCACCACCTGTTCTTGTGCGACCTTAGATGTTTCTCCCCTTATTTAGGGCCCAGGCTTCCTCTCCCCATCACGGGTGTGGCAAAGGCTTCGAGCTTTTAAGGAGCATCCAGGCTTCACTGAGGGGCCACGGGTACCTTGCGAGCACCAGGGAACAGAGGAAAATCACAAGGTCTCCTCAGGTTGCCAAGGTGGGGGGGAGTGAGGGTACCGGGAGGGGGTGGAGGGGGAGTAGGTTGAAGGGAGTGCCTTAGGGAGTTCTGTTTTTGGTGTCTGCTCAGCAGATGACTTTCCAAGCTGAGAAACACACGTATACAAACTCTAACCTCCTCTTGCTTAAAATAGAACTGCTGAACCAAAAATGCCAAGCACGGGGAAGTGTCACCTGCCTGGCAGGGCCAGACAGCGCCTCCGTGGCCCCATTTATATCTACTCCAGTGGATGGCATGTCTCAGCTCTGTGTCTCAGGATCCTCACAGGGGTGGGGTAGCTCCATCTACCAAGGCTCTTGCAGCCATCCTGCAGATAAAGAAAGCAACGACCCCAGACCCCGTGGAAGGGTGATATGACCAATGGTGACTTGCCTAACAAGCACGGTGCCCTTGGGGAATCAGGCAGCTCCACGTTCAAGTCCTGTCTCAGCCATGACCACAGGGACTTGGCAGCTCAACACCTTCTCTTTGTCGACCTGTGGAGGTGACAATATTCTAATGCCCAGCACACACAGGGCTCAAGAGCCTCTGGTCTCTCCTCTGTTTCTGGAAACAGAATTCCTGACATCTGCAGACAATTTTGAAAAGGGAGGAAACAAGACTAGCAGCCAGGGGCATGTCACTGCTTCTGCAGCATCCTCTGTGGGGAGGAGCATGGGTGTCTTGGGTCTCACGTGGGGAAACTGAAGCACGGAGAAGTGGAAATGTTCTATCCGTGGACACCGGAGTAGAACATGAGGGGGTAAGAATTCAAACTCAGGTCTTTGTGGACCTCAGCTGCGCTCAGGATCATCCATGTGAACTGCCCCCACCCCCACACCCCCTCATCCCTGCCTCCACCAAACTGTTTCCCAAGCCTGCTTGTCTCCACAGGCTCTTCTCCAGCCCTTGATTAGTGGAAGGGCCTGGTGCCCTGACCCCATCCCTAGATTCCTGCCCAGGTTTCTGTCTCTCTAATGCAGAGTAGAATCAGAAAAAAAAACAAAAAACAAAAAACAAAAAACAAAAAAAACCAAACTTGCTGATGCCCTTACTAAAAATAAAGCTGTGGCAACTGTGTTAGCTCTCCCGCGTCAGCACCCTGCTTCTGGGCCACTTGGCTTCTATCCTGACTCTCAGGGGGTGAAGGCAAATCTTTCCCTATAGGCACTGAGCCCCAATTCTGCTCCGGAATTGGGGTCTCACAGGCCACTCCCTGTGATCCCAACAGTGGTTAAATGCTGTCACGCAAATTCTCATGGCAGGCTTCTCCATTCGCCGTGGCAGCTGTCAATCATCAAAAACATGGTGATTTACCCCTATCTCCCACTCCTCTCCAAATTACCTTTTGGGGCTCAGTCACTAAAGTGCTTGCTGCACAAGTAGGAGAAGATAGGATTAATCCCCGGTACGCAGTTTTTAGTCAGGTGTGGCGGCACAGGCTTGTAATGCCAGCTGAGGAGGTCAGGAGGGTCTCTGGGGCTGGCTGGCCAGCCATTTGCCTGAATTGGAGAGCCTTGAATCCTAACAAGAGATCTTGTTCCAAGAAAATAGTAAGGGAAATGACTTTTGAAAAATAATTCAAAACTGACACGTGGCCTGTGCACACATGCACATACATGTGCATGCATATCTCCCCATACGTATGCTTGCATATTCACATCCACCCCACTCCCCAAAAGAAAAACTTTTTGGTTCTCTTGACCCTGGACTAGAATAAAGGTGGCTGTGTGTCCCCATTCCTTCGTGGAGACTACGCAAGGGACCTGCCTTCTTCCTACTTCAAGCTTTTGGATGTCACCTGCTTTGCTTCATCTTGGGGTCCTTCCTCCAGTGATCAGGGTGACTTGCTCATGCTGCCAATCTGTGGGCATCTCTCTCCTGCCTTCATCTTCCAAGCATAGGAGCCCTCGTGGTGATGCTGGACCCACCGGAGACTCGAGATCATGCCCATGCTGGAGCAAGCTCAGCATCCGAAGTTTCCCTTTGTCAGGCAGCCAGATATATTCACAGATCTCGAGGATGCAGCATGGGCATCCCTGGGGACCGTTCCTCTGCTACTGCAGTTCCTTAAGAGACAGAAAGGAACACACACACACACACACACACACACACACACACACACACGCGCGCGCGCACACACACACACCATTCCAGTGACTGTGAAATTGAACCAACCCACCCTCAGGAAGTGATGGAAGTGGCTGCTCCTAACTTGCACACAAAAGTCCTCATTTGACCTTAAACATGCCGCTGGGTATGTGTCTCGCACACACAGGTCTGAGTGCTAGACACCGAAGGATGATCCTTGAGGGTGGGGCATCTGTGGAACTCGAGGGTTTTACAGTAGTGGGAAGAATGGAAGATGGCCGGTGCTCTGAGGGAGGGGCTCAGAGGAGAACACCCAGGGTGGTGTCGGGAAACAAGTCCAACTGTGTTGAGAGTGGCAGAGTAGCCAGGGTGTGGGCCAGCTGAGTTGGGAGGATATGTCACTTCTGCTGGTACCTGGCCCCTGGCAGAGAGGCAACAGATGTAGGCAGAATGGGGGGTGAAGGTTGTAAATGAGTCCCATGAGAGTTTACAGCAGGAACTGAAAGTTGAGGGTGGGCGGGGCAAGCAAGGGTGAAAGGCTATGGGGATTGGCCTCAGTCGTCTCGATGATAGAAATGCATACCTCACTGGAGTAGGCGCCTGGGAAGGCCAGTTGTCGCCAACAGCTTCAGGTCAGAGTAACTGGCACTGTGCCAGACGTCATTATACAGGACCATATGTAGGACTCTAAAAATGTCCTACATTTGGACAATGGAGACAGTAGTGGGCTCCTTGCTCCTTCAAAAGTGGGGTCAATGGAAGGCTTCCCAAACACCTAGCAGCTCATTCCCTGGGCTCATCCAGAGTCCTTCCCAGTATCTCCATACCCAAATCCACGAGTAACTCTTGCCCCACGAATCAGGGTGTATCAGCCTCGGTGACAGATTGGCCTCCGAGTCTCAGACCCTGACATAATGGATCAGATGTTCAGAACAGGCAGCCCTGGTAGCAGACAGCTTTGCTATGCTCTTTTGTGGTGTTATGTCTGTTCATTCTGCGGGCAAGGGAAAGGGTGTGGCATTGGGGAGGGCGGGACTTTAGAGATCAGGCCTGGGGGTTTCAGTTCTGCAAGAAGCCACTGACTGAAGCTTGGGTTGGCGAAGTGTCTTGATCCCAGCGAGCTTAAGCAGCAAGGCTTGCTGTGTTCCCAGCTCTCTACCGTATCCCAGGGTCATCTGTTTCTCTTCATCTGTTATCGGAGGCTAGCCCCCTGAGCCCGTATCTGACCTGACACCATTCCCCTGGCTGGTCTCCACTCAGTCACCTTTTTCTCTTCCACGTGGCAGCCCCTTGGTTTTTTCCAAGGTGTGGTGGTGAGACATGATGTCATTTAGCCTAGTCTGGGTTTGAACTTCTAATCTCTCTGCCTCCACATCCCAAGCACTGAGATTACAAGTGTGGACCGCCACGCCTGGCTCTGATGCCTTTGAAAAGAAAAGAAAGAAAAGAAAAGAAAAGAAAAAAAAGGTTTTCAACTGTCCTGAAAAATCAGCCTGGAATCTGGCAAGGTAGCTCAGTGGTTAAGAGCAGAGGGCCTGGGGTTTGATTTCCAGCACCCACATGGTGGTTCATAAGCATCTGTAAGGAGTTCCAGGAGATCCTACACCCTCTTCTGGCCTCCATGGGCACTGTAAAAGTGGCACACAGACATACATGCAGGCAAATATAAAATAAAAATTAAATAATAAAAAATGAATTTTTAGAAGTCACTTCTCTCTGGCCCTCCTGTCAGTCTCTCCAGCCCTCATCCTAATTCTCTTGGCTCCAGTCACACCAGCTTCTCTGCTGTTCCCTGTCACCAAGTCACCTCTCTTCTGCTCTAGCGAGGGGCCTACGTGTGTGGCCTGGATTTCCTCTCCCTGGTCACTCCTGGATGACTTGGCATGCACCTCCCCAAGCGTTTTCCTCCTTCATCACACCTGTCTTACTCCATGGTTTTCTCCCTTTGTCATCCCTGCCTGCTTGCCGGCATAGGCATACCCGTTCTACTCCCACCGAGAAGGGTGGGCACCAGAGGGCGCTTGGTGAATATTTGCTAGATGATAGACGGGAGAAAGGAAAGGGTCCCAAGACCTAGGGCGAGTTAGGGATGGAGGCGGTTGCTGCTGTGCACACCTGGACTGGGCCTCTGCTCCAGATGTCCCTGCGGGGCCCCTGCGTGGGTTAGGGCGGGGAACGTCGGGAGGGCTCAGAGCCCGCCCCCTGCTGTACGCCGGGCGCGGCGGGGATGGTGCTGGAGCCGTCGGGGCGCACGGAAACCCGCACTCGGAGCCGGCGAGCCGCGATGAGGAAGCAGAGCGCGCGCACGGCGGCGCTCATCCTGTGCATCCTGTCCTACCTGCTGGTGGGCGCCGCGGTCTTCGATGCGCTGGAATCCGAGGCGGAGCGCAGCCGGCAGCGGCTGCTGGCTCGGAAGCGGGGCGAGTTCCGCAGAAAGTACCGCTTCTCCGCCGACGACTACCGCGAGCTGGAGCGCCTGGCGCTGCAGGCCGAGCCGCACCGCGCCGGCCGCCAGTGGCGCTTCGCCGGCTCCTTCTACTTCGCCATCACGGTCATCACCACTATCGGTGAGCCCTCCGGAGCCTCCCCTCTGCCCCACTCAGTCCTGATCTCTCCTCCGGTGCGATCCCACCTTCGTCCCCGTGACTTTAGAAAGGGCTTGCCAGCACGCCAAGGCGCATTTGCCTCGCTGAGCGAAATGGGGCAATCAGTTAGCTAACACAGGGCTGTAGGCACAGACACAGGGTTGGATACAAGAAACCGCGGGCTCTCGGGGTGAACAGAAGTGAGGCTTTCTTGTCCCGTTGTGTCAGCTATGTGACCTTAGATAAGTTTCTTGACTTCTCTGAGCCTTCTCTGAGTGTTCTTTGAAAACTAGGATTGCTAATATGTCTTGCAAGGGGGATAATGGAGATTATTATTAAGGAGATGATGTGTGCAGATTGTTTTAGCACAGGGCCTGTCCCACAGAAAACATTATGAAAATAAGATTGTTTGTATATAAGATAACAATTATACCGTTAACCTCGTGATATCAGCACTCTCCGTTGTCTTTTGACTCCTGTGGGGCTAGTGTCCAAGAGTCTAATAGGCGTCCAATAACTTGTTAAGGGAATGACTAATTACCAAAGCTTTGATCTCACATTGGGGCATCCAGAGGAGCCCCTGTGTATACCATTTGGACTCCAGGTGTTACCATAACCACATCTGGCCAGGACCTGAGGGCATAAGCCTGTGGATCCTGCAGAAGCAGGCTCCCTAGGGCTTTGAATCTGTTAGCTAACCCCTTGGTGCCTGACTCCAGCTGTAGTTGCTAGGTGTGCCTGTAGTCTTCCTCAGAGGAGCAGACCAGAAGCCCACACCTTGGAGAGTGCACTTGCACAAAAGCAACCCCAAAAGCTGAGTTCGGAGTATCTCCTGCTGCCAGCCTTGTCAGGCAAGTGACTGTGCCCTCTTGGCACATATTTTTGTCAAAGGCAAAAGGTGAATGTTCTGCCTTGCTGGGCGAATGAGGGCCCAGCATGGGGCCATAGGCTATGCAGGCACTGTTTGTTAGTAATAATTTATTATTTGCCAAGTCTAGAGCCAGCTCCCATTCGACACTTCTGCCCTCTCTTGTCTACAAGTCCCAACCTCAAGTCCCCTCTCACTTGCCATGCCTGCAGAGATTGTGTCTTGTCTGAAGCCCCTGCCCTTTCCCGTGTTTTTAGACAGCCTACCAGCCAGGTTTGGCTCCTTCCCTTGCTGATCTGAAACCCAAGTTACGGAAAGAAGCAAAAAGAAACAACAAAAAACTAAAACCAACCAACCAAAGCCAAAACACAACTGAATAGAAACTGGAAATGTTTGGCTTTTCTGGCCACTTGGGTGACTCAGGATGTAGAGCAGTGGCCACCATGGCTTGTGCCCTCAAGGAGTTGACATGAGTGACGGGCAGAGTGTATCCTTCCCATGGCATCACAGGGAGGTAGACCTTAGGGCTTTAAGTGCTTATGTTACATAGAGACTTTAAACATTGTATATGTTCACATTGCGTGATCCATAGGGTACCGAGGGGGTGCAGAATGAAGAGGAAACTCGCTCCTATCCCCCCTTTTCCTGGAAGTCTTTTGACCTAGTGTAGATTAATTGTACACAGCAATGGGTTTCACTGAGCCATTTTGCTACACACACATCAGGCTCTCTGACCATATGCACCCACCACCTTCTCTTGTCTTCCTCCCCTAGAGCTCTCCCTATTCCCAAGTTCTTTTTCCCTCTTCTACTTTCCTGTCCATAAAAAAAAAAAAGAAAAAGAAAAAAGAAAAAGCATTCTAGATTCCACAGGAAAGAGGAAACATGCCATCTTTGTCTTTCTGTCTTTCTGAGTCTCTATCCTGTCTCTTGATCCACCCCTTCATCTCCCTGGCTCACATATACCTTACCTATCTCTGGCACACTTCCAGCTACATGCTCTGTGTACATGTTCCTTCAGGCATCACACATAACACATAGGTAGTATATCTATATTCTAACTATTTCTGCTCTTTGCATTTAGTAGTTTTTTTGAGACAGGGCCTCGTGTAGCCCAGACTGTCTTTATAATCACTATGTGGCTGAGAATAACAGAGAACTTAGGGTCTTCCTGCCTCAGCCTCCCAAATGCTGGGGACCACCATGCTTGTCTTTTATGTGGCACTGGGAATTGAACCTGGGACATCAGCCGTGCTATTCAGATGCTCTCAATTGAGCTGTACCCCAGACCCCGATTTAGTATATCTTAGTGCTTTTTTTTATGTCAACCCTAAAGAGCCATGTCATGTTTTAAAGGCTGAATATCAGGGCTTCTCAACCTTAGAAGTACTGACATCTTGACCCAGTTAATTCTGTTACGGGGCCCGTCCTATGCCCTATAAGATATTGACAGAATCCCCAGCTTCTGTCTATGGATGCTAACAACATACAACATTATAACACACACACGCGGCCATTCCCGTCCCCTAGTAGAGAAAACCAACAGCTTCCTTAGGTATTGTCGGATGTGACCATGGTGACAAGGCCACTGTGGTCTGGTGTAGTGTCCTGCCATCTGGATGGTGCTAATATGAATCTAACCAGGCTTCCTCTATTGATGGCCAAGTGCTTGTTTCTGACTTTTGCCATGACTGCAGTGGCAGCCGCAGGCTTCCTCTATTGATGGCCAAGTGCTTGTTTCTGACTTTTGCCATGACTGCAGTGGCAGCCCCTGTGTACTGGAGGAGGGCTAACTGTGTGAAGCTGCAGAGGTCTAGGGCTCTGCATACTTTACCTTTGAGCAGACAGGATAGGTCTGCTGGAGGAGGGATGTTCTCTATGGGAGACGGGTCCCCTCGCTTCTCCCTGGTTATGGGCCCGTGTAAGCTATTGTCTCTCTCTCCAGAAAGAGGCACCCCCACACATTTCCTCAATGGCACAGTGACACAAAGCTCAGGGAAGCTCACACATGCCCACATCCATGAGGGGACCAGTGAGCACTGCTAGCACCAGAGATACCCAGAGCCAATGGGTATTCGTGAAGGCCGACAGGGTGGCAAAAGTTAAGAGGGGTTTGAAGGGAGCAGGGACCTGGGAAGGGGGAGAGAAGCCAGTCCAAGGAAGAGGAAAACATGAAAGAAGGGGTGTGTAGAAGTGGCTTTCTAGTAAGGACCCAACGGGCTGTACCTAAAGAAGATCAGGTAAAAGGGGTGAATCTGGAGACTGGGGGTTAGAAGGATGGCTGAGACTGGGGAGTGGAGAGGAGAGGTGAAACTGAGGAGTGGAAAAGTGAGAGGAGGGGGGAGCCTGGGGAGTGGGGAGGAGAGAGGATGGGTGAGGCTGGGGAGTGGAGAGGAGAGGTGAGACTGAGGAGTGGAAAAGTGAGAGGAGGGGTGAGACTGGGGAGTGGGGAGGAGAGAGGAGGGGTGAGGCTGGGGAGTGGAGAGGAGAGAGGAGGGTGAGGCCTGGGAGTGGGGAGGAGAGAGGAGGGGTGAGGCTGGGGAGTAGAAAAGTGAGAGGAGGGGTGAGACTGGGGAGTGGGGAGGAGAGAGGAGGGGTGAGACTGGGGAATGGGGAGGAGAGA
>NC_034592.1:146155455-146205537 GCF_900095145.1 Mus pahari
GGAGGGTGAGGCTGGGGAGTGGGGAGGAGAGAGGAGGGTGAGGCTGGGGAGTGGGGAGGAGAGAGGAGGGGTGAGGCTGGAGAGTGAAGAAGTGAGAGAGGCCTGATGCAGAGATGAGCAGAGGGGTGAGGCTGGGGAGTGGGGGAGAGAAGGAGCTGGGGGTTCCTTGTGAGAACTGGGTCTTTACCCTGAGGGTTCTAAGAAGACACTGAAGATGTGTCTCCTGTCCCTCCTACCAACACATCACTTGCTAAGGTCGACGTTTTCTGCACTCTGTAGGTGGTCAGAGCACCAGACAGATATGTGCACACCACACCACGGGACCCCTCCCGTGCGGCCCAAATTCTTCACACCCTTCAACTGCTAGGCCAAGTAGCCATAGAGCTATTCTGCCAGAGCATCCTGTCATTGGGTCCATGCCTTGGGGCTGGGCCTCCTCCACTGGGCAAAATTTTGTTAAGATCCATTCTTTGCTATCTCTGGGAACAGAAGTTGGCCCAATTGAATTCTGTGGTTCTGAATGACCACGTGTGGATTATCCACCCCTAGGGGGAGGGACACCTGGGTTCTTAGTAGCCATGCAGGTGTTCAGAGTACAGGAAGGGCGTAGGTGGGGCTTGGAGCTCCTGGGGACAGGTAGGCCTGGGGTCGGGAGTGCCTTGGGCTAGGCTGGGCTCTCAGAACCCCATCTCTCTTCCCACACAGGGTATGGTCATGCCGCACCGGGCACGGACTCCGGCAAAGTGTTCTGCATGTTCTATGCCCTCCTGGGCATACCCCTGACGCTGGTCACCTTCCAGAGCCTGGGCGAGCGTCTGAACGCGCTGGTGCGGTGTCTGCTGCTGGCAGCCAAGCGCTGCCTGGGTCTGCGGCGGCCGCACGTGTCTGCTGAAAACATGGTGGTAGCCGGGCTGCTGCTGTGCGCCGCCACCCTGGCCCTAGGCGCCTTCGCGTTCGCGCACTTTGAGGGCTGGACCTTCTTCCACGCCTACTACTACTGCTTCATCACCCTCACCACCATCGGCTTCGGCGACTTCGTGGCGTTGCAGAGAGACGAGGCGCTGCAGAGGAAGCCACCCTACGTGGCCTTCAGCTTCCTCTACATACTGCTCGGGCTCACAGTCATCGGTGCCTTCCTCAACCTGGTGGTCCTGCGCTTCCTCGCCAGCGCTGACGCCCCGGAGCGCGCAGCCCACCGCCGTGCCAGCGTGTTCCGCAGGGGGGCGCGCGCGAGCCGCGTCCGCGCCGGTGGCTCCACCTGCATCCCTTACCCCTTCCATCAGCTGGAGACCTGGGCCCGTGACAATCCGGCCTTCTCACCCCCCTTGAGCCCAGAAGCCGCACATCATTGCCACAGCAGCCCAGACAGACCCCGAGCCCGGAGGAAGTCCATTTGACAGTCCTTCATTACCAGGGCTAGGCCTAGCCAATGTCTAGCTCCGCCTGTTAGCAAACCCACCCTTCTTTCCAGCTTGGAGGGGGTTGAGGCTCCAGTCACCATCTGTGTATCATCCCTTCTAGATATATATGAAAGCTGCACTAACAGCAGAAGCCGACTCTACAGCCACCCAGAGGTGTAAACTGTTTAGTCTAAACTTGTAGGCAAACCTGGCCATCAGCCCCTAGGAGGGGTGATACCTAGGTCAAGCATCCCTCTGCGGTCCTTCAAATGCAACGCGAGGCTAGTTTCTGCTCTGAAGAGGATACAGGATATCCCGCGGGGGAGAGAGGTATGACTTTAAACACCAGGATTCTACCAGGAAGGCTGGATGCTCATGCTAGAAGCATGGAGATGGACAGGCTGAAGGGAATTTATGAAAATGTTTGCACTATATGACTGCATTTTCTCTGCTCTGCATTAGGAGTGGAATATTAGCCCATGTATAAATGGTTGTCCCTACTGTCAAACAGATGCCGTGTCCCTGGCTAGCCCCTTTTGGATGAAGGGATGGCCTTCCCCCATCACTACTATAGGCAGCTCAATGCTGTGGGATGAATTTTATTCTGGACCCCACCATATCATTGGTGATCTATCATTGGGACTCCCATCCCTTTCCTGGGCCTTAGCTTCCCCGTCAGTAAAACAGGGTTCCTCTGAAGAGCCTGCTTCGCATGGGCACCGGTGACAGAGCTCCCTGATGCAGGCACAGAGGATGTTCATGAGCCTGTTGGAGACATCTTAGCATCCTAGGGTGCTCACCACTTAAAGGGCCAGCATCCTTTATCTTCCCAGGTAGAACTGTCCCAGTGTAAAGCAAGAGCAAAACCAGGGTAGAAAAGCCAAAAACTTTAATTTCCAACATGAGCTATGTGGTCATGAATACAATGCCATGTGACCCGCTCCAACTCAGACTCACCCCAAACCCTCCCTCCCTGGAGGACCAGGCTGTCCCTGCTCTCCAAGAGGACACAGGGAAAGGTGGGTAGATGAAGGGAGGCTCCCAGCCCAAGGATTCTGGGGTCCCACCTTCCTGTCACCTTGCAGGATGGCACAAAGGCCTCAGAGGTAACACCTATGTCTACTTCCAGCCTCCCACACAGCCCACACGGGCTCTTGCTGAAAGGAAAAAAAACCCTTGGGGCTTGCTAGGCAAGCCTATAGAAACTCTCTGTCCACCAAAGTCCTGTTCTGCAGACACAGGCCCTCTTGGAGGGCCAAGAGAGCCATTGCAGGGGACAGGAGAGAGGTCTAAGGCTCTGGGCCTGGTGTCACACTCGCTGTTGCTCAATAAATAAATGCAGGTGACCTTGCCTGGTGCAACAGCTCTGCCTTGGGAGAGTGTGGGAGCCCCTGAGCTGTTTCCAAACCCCAAAGTGCTCAAGAAGGAACCCGGTGGTGAATCGCGTGTGAACCCACTTAACCACCTCCGCTACGTGCTTGCACACCTGTGCTGTGGACCACTGGAGAACAAGCTGTTGATTTCAAAGTCAGAACTTGAACGAGTACCTCTCTCTCTCTCTCTCAGGCAGGACCTCCTCTGTTCCCTCCTGAAAATGAGGCTGACAATACAGGCATCCCTTCACTTGATATTCGGGGCTCTTATGGGGGTCAGAGTAAAATCACGGGGGGACACGCTGTGGGAGGTGCTATGGGAAGGGATTGCTGTCGCCTCTGAAGGTTGGGAAGGACTCTTCTGAGCCCCCCACTCTACAAACCCAGGAAGGAGCTTGGTTTTTTTTTTTTTTTGTCAACCCACTCCCAGCTGGACCAGGAGAGATAATGACACAGCCTAAAACCCTCCATTCATGATCCCTGGGGAGACTGCTGGGGAGATCCCAGCCAAGGTGGCACCCCCCACCCCCGCCAACCACCCTCTTCCCCCAACTCAAGCTCAGAAAAGACACTAGCCCAGAAGTGAGCCAAGTAGGGCAGGGCCACCTGTGCCTAGCGGCTGGAAATAATGATGGTGGCCGGTGGCTGACCTGTGCCCCCCCCCAGTGGTGGTCTCCCAGCTTTGTCCCCCACTGCATGTTGCTGAAGAGGCCTTAGCTAAAACACTTCCTGCTGAGTTTCCTAACCACCTCAGATGAGCTACAGCTTGTCCTGACAGAACTGGGAGCCACCAGGAGGCTCCAAAGAAAAGCAGCAGAAAGGATGAGAAATGGCTGCTGTGCCCTCCATCCTTCCCTGGCTCTGGCTCAGCATGAGGCATGAAGGGGAGACCTAGGCAGAAATGCCACCGGACATACCAAGGACCCCTACGGTGGCTCTCCTCACGCAGGGCCTGGGCATGCTTTTTTTTTTTTTTTTTTGAAAAATGCAAATGGACTAAAGACCCACAGGCCCTTCCCTTCAGAACACAGGGGCATTCTGGGTGAGGAAAATGGAGATGGCCCCTTTACATGGCAGTCCTATACATGACCTTTGTTCAGAGGGGAAAAAAAGAAACACCCTTAGAGACACAGCACCAGAAAGGGCCCCCAACTCCACCCCCTCTGCTCCTTTCCTGATGGCAGAGTTTGAGTTGACAGAGGGTCAGACAGCAGTGGGAACAGGCCAGGCTTGTTGGTCCCCGAGCCCTGACCAGTCCTTTGGTGAGGACAGAAATGGCTCCCACACCCAGTGCTCACAGCCCCTTGGAAGTGGGGCACACGCTTACAATGGTACAAAGAAATGGGGCTCCAGCCCCTCACTCTACCCCTCCAGGAGGTGAGCGAGATTTCACAGAACAAACAAGAAAGTCACTGAGGGGTCTCACTGACCACCTCAGGGTGTTATTGCTTTGGAGTCAGTGCTCCTTGGTGCTATCATGCTTTCTCTCTCTCTCTCTCTCTCTCTCTCTCTCTCTCTCTCTCTCTCTCTCTCTCTCAAATCATAGCTGAGCCTCTCCCCCCTGGTCGTGACAGCCAGGCTCTGTCCCACCCTGAACAACCACAGCAGTGTCAGCTGGAGAGGGAGAGGGAAGGTGTCCTCCTGGCTCAACATATTCCAAACAGCGAGTAACAGTGAGGATATCACACTGTTGAAAAAAATGGGGTGATGGCTGTGGGCCTCAAAAAGGAGCCCATCGAGAGCCTTGCTCCCTTGTTCAGGAGGCCTGCCCATCCAGTCCCAAGGACACTCTGAAGACCAATTGGAGAAGAGGGGCCTGTCCACAGCCCCTTCCCTGTGTAGTGTCAACAGCTGCACGTAGAGGTGACAGAAGTGGACAGAACCCTAGAGCGCTCCCGGCTTAGCCAGTCTGGGAATGGGAGAATTTCCAAGCCAAAGGAATTCCTTGGTAAATGAACCAGGAACCAGGTGGGATTCAACAGAGACCTGGCAGCCTTGGTGGAAAATGACACCCTCTAATGGAGTCCAGGCCCTTCTGCAAGGCCCAGCAACCCTCGGGAGTGCTGAGGGCGTGACACCAGAGTGCTGAGTGTGATGAACAGTTAGGGCTACAACCCTAGAAGGGAGGAGAGAGGAAGGCAGGGAGAAGGCAGAAGGGCAAGCCTCCGGGGAGACAGGCAGCCCAGCCCAGCCCAGCCCAGGCTAGAGAGAGTCTGTAATCTTCTGGAATGTACTGGGGTCTCCCTCTCCTCACAGCCCAGGGCTTAAAAAAAAGACTACATCTGAGCTAACAGGCCTCAGGCGTGAACACTAACGACCCAGCTAACCCGAACTACACCCTACACAGCAGGGACTAGTGAGGAGGACTGGTGGGCTGCTGGGCGCCTCCCAGGAAGGGTGACAGAAATGTGCTTCTATAGGGGCCAGACTGTGTCTTCCCTCGCATGCAAAAGGGCTCCTGCAGGCCCCAGGGAGGGCCACAGGACGGCAGCTGCCCAGGTCTCATTGGAGCCTCTAAATTCTCACACTTGAGAGCTCTGCATCCCCCCTCCTGGAATGCCATCTCTCCTTGGGCCAAGGTGACGAGACCGGGCAGTGGCTTCTGCCCTTCGTACAGGATGGTTTATTTAAAGACTAAAATGTGTGTGGCTCTAATGCCTCTCCAAGACCCTAGCCCAGAGGCAGAGGTCTAACAAGACGACCTTTGATCTCATCCAACAAGGAGGGGGTCTCCTGTTTGGAAAACCCTGACCTTGGTGCCACTTAGACCTAATTCCAGCTTTCGTCAATGCTCCGCTCCTCCTACCCCGACACTGGAGATTTGTTCCCTGTGTGCAAGGTTCTGGAAACTCAGGTCCCCACAGTCCTCCGCCATATCACAGATGATGACGTCCTTTCCAGTCCACCAAGAGTTCCAGACCAGCTTGTTGCAATCCCATGGAATAAGGACCCCTGGGGATCCTGCCAAGCCTCAGGTACCTCCTCCTTTCCTTTGGTCTCTGCTGGCCCCCAATTCCTAGAGCTTACAGCAGAGGGACAGGTAGGAGGGGATGGATGGATGGACTCAGACAGGCTGCGGCAAAGCTCCTTCCACGGGCAGGCAGAGGGAGACCCACACTCCCCTTCAAGTGGGGAGCTCTGCCTCCCCCCCTCAGGAGCTGGCTCCGGATCCTTGCAAACTGCCCCATCAGCTCTGGGGCAGGAGTAGCTGCCGGAACCCAGTACCGCAGGAAAGACACTTGCTGGTAATTGGCACCATGGAGATGGCCGGCTTGGTTCTGGACTTGGCTCTGGGCAGCGAGCTTCCAAGGAGGCAAAAGAGGGATAGGTGGGGTGGGGTAGGGTAGGGCAGAAGAGTGGTTTGCTCCGCCACCTCAGTCTTTCTGATTGTAGCCGCATCCACCAGGTCAGAACCGGCCAAGTCAAAAGTGTAGCCAACCCACTGGGAAAGGGAAGGTCTCAGGGGTAGGAGGTGAAGGAGTGAGGAGGGGCCCAAGGGGGGCAGGTCTCCCCATTCTGCTTCCCCACTGTGGGGGAAGAACCCCATCCTCCAATGTCCAATGTGCCCCTGGGCCTGGGGTCCCAGGTCAGGGCTGGGTGGTCTCCAGGCCATCTCGGGGAGCCCCTCCCCATCCCTGGCATTAAGATCGCTCGCCACAGGGCCCCACGGTGCTCTCGAGGGACAGCTGAGATGCCTGCCGAAGCAGCGGACCTGTGGCCGGGTCCACCATGGAGGAGGTGGGGAAGAGCTTGTACCAGCCCACGGCCAGGGTGGTCAAGTCCAGTTCCTCCAGCAGGACTCGAGCCACGCCCATGAACTGCTTCCGCTCCATCCGTCCGTAGTTTCCCCACACGATTACCTGCAGAACAAAATCCATGGCTGGTTACATCTTGCAACTGAGATGGGCAGGGCTGCTCAGCTGTTGAAGTGCTTGCCTGGACCCTAGCTTTGATTCCCAGCATAGCACAGGCACCGGGTCCACAAGCTGTCCATAGACATATATTCAAGCAAAACACCCATACACAGAAAAGCAAATATAAAAATAAATGAATGCCCACCCCAGTTATTTGTGGGCCCTGAGCCAGAACCTGAGGTCCCTCGGGCCAATGCGGCTGACTTGTGTAGAGTCTACCTTTTTATAAACCATGCAAGAGGACCCAGCAAGATGGCTCAGTGGCAGGTAGAGATGCCTGCTGCCATGCTGGGTGACCTAAGTTCAATGCTGGAACCCACATAGTGGCAAGGGAGAGCAGGCAAGATGCCATTTGACCTCCACATGCATGCCGTGGCATGTGTACCCCCAGATCACATAATATAATCAATAAAATATAATAAAAACCACTCAAATCCAACCATGCTTTCCTGGCTCTAGGGTCCCCATTACTGCCATCCCACACGTCAGCTCGCTCTCTCTTGCTCTCTCTGTTCCTTCTTCCACATGGCCCCGGCCTTGAAGGATGTCCCCACATCTGCCACATGACCCTCCTCCCTGCTACCCCTCAGGGAACCTTGGAACCCCACATGAAACATTTTTATAAAGTAGAGATAACAGCGCACTGTTAGCTGTCATTCTTGTCCTGACCAATCTTTCTCTGTAGCCCTTTCCCGTCTCCTGGTCATCCTCTCAGAGCTGGCCCATGGATCTGGGGCTGCATGCAGGCTCCTCCTTGGCTGTCCTGCATCTCATCTTTTAATTCTGTCCTGCTCTATGATGGCGGGCTGAGCCATCTCTCCAGCCTCCTTAGGCTGGAGTGAGTGAGTTTGTGTGTGTGCATGTGTGCAAATGTGTGTGTGCCTACATGCACAGAGTGTGCATGAGATAGCATCCGAAAGGAGGGTGGGGTGGGTCAGGGGACAAATTTGGGGAGTTAGTTCATCCCTTCTCCCACATGTTCCAGGGGTGAAACAGCCAAGACTCAAGAAGGACCAAACCCATGGCGACCCAAGAAGTTGCAGGTGGGAGTTAGCCCCAGTGCTTTAATTCCCCTGGGTAAGGCCCTCGAGAGTCCCTGCCCACAAGGGACACCCCTCCACGCACACAGGCACACACACACACAGGAACCCCTTACCTGCAGGACTTTGCCCTGGGGACTCTCAGGAAACAGGAGCACCTGGTTGTACAATGGGTCCAGTGACTTGCGGGCCACTTTGGTTTTCTTCTTGGCAATGCAGACACCATTCTCCAGCAGATAGGCCTTGATATAGGCAGCTAGGAACAGAGGGCAGAAGGCAGAGTTCTAGGCTGCTCCTTCAAATTATGGGTATGAGGTGTAACAGAGAAAGGTCAATCAACAACTTCTGGAGACCAGAGAACCCCCAGGAGTATGGGGAGGGGCCATGGGGCAAATGGGTATAGAGTGGCCAGCATGCGTAGCCATGTCTGGGTGGCACCACATGAGGTCTCGGCTGGGTGAGCCTCTTTTTGTCTTTACTGCCCTCCCTTCCCTTAGCTCACTGTTTCTTCCCTCAGCCCACGGCTTGCCCACCATACCACCTGACACATTCGTTTGCTAACCTCTCCACAAATGCTCTCTGGGCCCCACCGTGTGCCAAGTACTCTATTAGGTAACAGGGTCTAATGATAAACAAGAAAGATGTCTCTCTCTCTCTCCCTCTAAGCATTTCAGTCTGCCGGGCCACACCAGATTTCTCTCTCAGACGTCCCCACACCTGGCAGTGTCTTTGAGCCTGGCTTGGCAGTCAGTCCCCGGGCCTGGATGATGTCTACCTCCAGCTGACCATTCCGCTCCTGCAAGCCGATCTCCACATCCCCTGCAAGAGAGAGTGCTAGAAAGTGGCTCCGATGGTCCAGCAGGGCCTTGCTGTCCCTGGGCGTCCACTCTCAGCCCAATCAAGAGCACACCATGTCCTGTCACGGCAGCTTGGACACCTGAGGGGCAGGCACCATGGAGGGCTGGACCATGGGACTCAGGCTCCAAGCCAGGTACTTAGAGCATGGCATCAACAGGCAAGGGTAAGGAGAGAGGGCGCAGGGCTTCAAATACTTACCCATGGGTGTTGTAGCTAGGGTCTGGCGTCCCACAAACTGTGCTGGCCCCATGCTCCCCAGGAAGTCACTGAACTGGGCATCTGAAGCTAGACAAACTCCTCCATAGTTAAGACTGTAAGAAGAAAGGATGTGATGATGTTTTTGTTTGGTTGGTTGGTTTGGTTTTTCAAGACAGGATTTCTCTGTGTAGCCCTAGACGACCTGGAACTCACTCTGTAGACCAGGCTGGCCTCAAACTCAGAGATCTGCCTGCCTCTGCCTCCCAGGCGCTGGGATTAAAAGTGTGCACGACCGTGCCCAGCCTCTATGGTGGTCTTCATGCCTATATACCAAGCATGCTGCCTTAACCAGCCAGGGTGACTGGAGGGAACATGGGAGATGGTTTTGGCAGGTGCTGATGTAAAGGGCTTAATGCCTTGATACTCCAAGTGTGGTCCAGAGATTGGCAGCATCAGACACATCTGGAGCTGGTTAGAATCATCTCTCACCTGACATCTCCACCCAGCTGCTGGACCAGAATCAGCAGTTTAATGTGAAACCCACTCCAGACAAGGCCGAGACAACCGATGCCCTGCACGGCAGCCGGCAGCCTCAGACACCAACAGGTGCTGCAACTATCTGGCTTCCCGACTGGTGGTGGATGCCCTCACAGAGCCTGCACATTCTCCTGCCTCCTGGGTCAGGGCTGCTCAGGGCTTCCATCCACCTTGAGAGGCAAGAAGCTCAGACAACCGCTTCCCTTCCTGTGTTAGCAATGGGCAGGGCCACAGCAGGCACAGTCCACCTCGTCCACGGGTTTCCTACGAGGTGGCCTTGTAGGATGCACAGACTGAGACTCAGCTTTTAAGTTGCAACTCTAAGAAGCAGACTTAGAGAGTTAGTAATAAAAACTGGGATAGTCCTGACCAGAAAACAAACAAAGCCCAAGCCTGGAGAGGGGAGGGAGTCTGGCAAGGGCTGACTGAGCTGAAATCTAGGGTTCCCACATGACCTGGGATGCTCAAAAACCAGAAAACCCCAGATAGACTCAGGGCATCTGAAAATAGCAGGGCTTGCTCCACCCTCCTTAGAAGGTCAAGGAAAGGTCCCAATGCTCTGTAGCTGCCTGGTGTCTTCTCAAGTAATCCTGGGACAGTCTCCGAGGCCCCAAAAGTCCCTTCACACCCCAGATAGTAAAGTTGTATGTACACTTGAGAAAAAGACCCATGGAGGTACTGGTCTGGTAAAGAAAGGTGGCCGAGACCAGAGAAACAATGACTAAGGAGCAGGTAACCACAGTCAGATGTTGGAAGACACCAGGATGATGGATGATGTCTATGGACCACACGGCTCTTCTTGATGGTCTCAGCAGCACAGTGTTAACAGTCAGCAGGAATGGTACTACCACACTGATAACCCTGCAAGGATACAGGCATTTCAGCCAGCCGGCACCATTCAGCCAGTCACCAAATGGCTTGGAGCACATCCCTGGCACTGTCCTGAACACAGACCACATCAGGGAACAAGGCAGTGATTTTTGCCCTCATAGAGACATAACAAGAAATATTATCAGTGAGCTGGAGAGACAGCTCAGTGGTTAAGAGTACCGGCTGTTCATGCAGGGATCCAGGTTTGATTCCTAGCACCATGTGGTGGCTCCCAACTGTCTGTAACTCCAGTTTCTGAGGCTCTGATGTCCTCTTCTGACCTCTGTGGGCACCAGGCACGCACGCGCACACACACACACAGTGCACATACCTTTGTCTAGACAAAATATGAATACACAAAGTAAGTAAAAAAAAAACCATATCTAAAAATAATACCATTTATAAACCATGAAAGAAGGTGCCAAATGCTATGGAAAGAGAACAGTGGAAGGTGTAGGATGCTGTAAACTAAAAAGTGGGTTCAGTGTCTGCACTTTCTCTACCCTATCAAACCAGTTGTCCTTTGGTACCCATGATGGATTTATTCCAGCTCCAGAAGCCCCAGAGATAACACAATGCCCAGATGTTCAAGGCCTTCCAATAAGATGGATGGATTGATAGTGTCTGCATAGACCTATGCATGGCCCCTCATGCACTGTAAATCATGGATAGACTGCATAAGACACATGCCATTGCACATGATAATAGTTGTCACGCTCTGTTGTTTACGAATAATGACATAGAAACGTCGTGCAGTACAGATATGACAGCTGCAAAGAGAACATGAACAAGCCAAACGATGCTCACACACTGGGAACACGGGGATGAAGGACCCAAGAAAAGGCAGGTGCTACCGCAGTGCACATTTGTGCACCGTGCCGTGAGTGTCTTCTCATTACAGAAATTGACATGTGGCAAATTCAGGTTTTACTTTTTGAAACTTTCTGGTAATGCTTTTTCAAACCATTTTCAGTCAAAACTGGTTCAGTCCACAGATGCAACTCACGGATACCAAGGGCAGATGTAGTTTGGCTGTTTTAGCCATTTATATGAATTCTCTCTACACATTCTCTCTCTATGTCTAGGACATAGATATAACCTTCTGGAAATCCCTGAACCATGTGAGACTAACCCTAAACAAACCAGAAAATGGGGGTTAGATTCAGAGCAAATGAACAACCCTTACTACGGGCCACCAAAGGTCTAAGAACATTTGCTATGGGTATAAATTCATTTGAGCCTTGAAGTCCTTGGTCCGGATTACTCACGGGCCCATCTGATCAATGAACTGGAGAAAGCAGTAACTACTCAAGCCATGCAGGCAGAGTCTGGCTAACTCTGCCCTCCCAGCATGCACCTCT
The DNA here is from genome assembly GCF_900095145.1 of Mus pahari. NCBI lineage: Eukaryota > Metazoa > Chordata > Mammalia > Rodentia > Muridae > Mus > Mus pahari. The sequence goes on from NC_034592.1 coordinate 146,167,007, forward strand.
ACACTCTCAGCTGCCCTCTCTCACGTGAGCCACACAGTCTGAGGGTATCTCTGTGGCTATGGCAACGCTTTATGCTTATATGCAGGGCAGAGGCAAGGAGCTAAGGGCTAACCCCTTCCATTCACCCCAAAGACAGCATCCAACTGATGACAACTGGGAATGGCCTGCAGCCAGGGTGTCTTGATCTCCTACAGCATCCTCAAGCTTTGGCTGCCTGTGGAGAGAAGGGCCACAGGCATGAGCCCTGCCCTGTATTAGCACCCCCTTCCTATAAGATTTCTTCTTCCTCCCAGTGTTGATTTCTGGGGTGGCCTCCTATTCCTGCTGAGTCGTTGGGTCAGCTTCAGAAAGAGAGGCAGCCTGGCATTTGGAACCAGGCAGGTTAATACCTGGAGCTATTATATTCATTCATTGGAAATATATATATATACATACATACATACACACACATACATATATATGTATGTATGTGTGTGTACATATATATGTATAAAGTATATATATATATATATATATATATATATATATATATATATATATTACAAACAATGGCTGAAGAGATGGCTCAACAGTTAAGAGCACTGACTGCTCTTCCAAAGGTCTTGAGCTCAAATCCCAGCAACCGCATGATGGCTCACAACCATCCTTAATGAGATCTGACACCCTTTTATGGTGACACCCTTTTATGGTGTGTCTGAAGACAGCTACAGTGTACTTATTTATAATAATAAATAAATGTTTAGGCCAGTTCAAGCAGGGCCAGAGCAAGCCAAGTTGACTGGAGTGAGCAGAGGTCCTAAATTCAGTTCCCAGCAACCACATGATGGCTCATATACATATAATAAATAAATAAATATTTTTTTAAAAGTACAAACAAAACACTCACTTAAATGTTTGGAAACTAAAGTGTGTCTTTGCCATTTCTTCCAAAACCGGTGCCCGAGTTGCTCACCCTGAGACTGACCCTAGAGCCACGGCTGAGAAGTGAGCTTTGCTCTGTGACCCTGGGTCTCCTCGCCCTACCTTCCCAGCACTCCGAAGGATCCAAGATCTATTCTAAAAGAAGGACGTGGACCCTAAAACCGAGACAGAGAGGTAGTGCGGCCTTGTGGGTTCAGAGGTAAGGAAGGAGCCCAGCCCCCAAGCAGCACCAGGCCTTTTGCAAGCCAAAATTGAAAGTTTCCTCTAACATCCTCATCGCCTGCTCCTTGATTCCTGGTGGAGTGCAGGCACACAATGGGGAATTGGCAGGCCTGGTAATTAGCGGTAATTGTTTCTAATATCTGGGCGGCTGCCTGATTTCCCATCCCAGGGTGCCTCACTGGCTGCCAAGGCACCAAGCTGCCACCCTGAGCTAGCAGAAACAGCATCCATGGGGCAAGAGGCACAGTGTGCCTGGCCTCCGCTGGCTACAGGGGCTACTCTGCAAGAGGCCAGGCTCCACCTTGGGATTTTCCCTGCAGGTGTGGAGAAGGCCAACCAATCAATCAGATGTGAAGGCAGGGAGAAGGCCGACTAATCAATCAGATGTATGCGTCACTGGCCCACCTGCTTGTGGTGTGACTCCCAGCAAATCTCTCCACTTCTGTTGGTGATCTTAATGAGATCACTCTGCCTTGTGCACAGTGTACCTGTGCCTCGTTGGCTGCAAATGTTTCTGGGCTCTGTGTAGGATCTGTTAGCAAAGGGACATGGGAGAGCTTGCTGACCGAAGGGTGCTACACACATATTTACACAGAATAGTCCTTGTATACAACAGGAGCTCAGTAAGTGTTCCCTGCCAAATTCCCAAGCCAGTGGAGTAAAGGACAGCCATCGAGATGTGCGGCACAGGCCCCGGGAACTGATCTCAGCTTGTCAGGCTTGGCCACAAGTGACTTCATGCACTGAGCTGTCTTTCCAGCCCCTGGGGTTTTTCTGCCTCCCTGGGCTACAATTTCCTCACATATCAAATGAGAATGAAGTGCCTGTCCTGCTGAACTGCCAGGGGAGCCGTGGCTAGGATAGCACAGGTCCATACAGAGATGCTCCCAAACCAATCATAGCAGGGACGCCATGGCTGCCGGCCCCTCCTGTCCAGCCTGGCACAGCTTCCTCCACTTCCGGCAGAGCAGCATCTGGGTGCCTGGGTCCAAGCACACACAGGCCGTGGGGTTGGGGGAAGGTGGCAGGAGCCCCACAGGCGGAGGCAGAGCCTCGAAACAGGGTTTTACCCATTGTTCCGCTAGCCTTTTATTTTGTTTTAATGGTGAAATGAGATTTCCTGCAACTCAAATTCTATTAGTTTTGTTTGTGGAGGGCAATCCATTTGTCTTTTATTATTAACCTTCGGGCTCAGCCTGGACCCTGTGTTCTTGGTGGTTAAAGAAGTAATTGGGTAATTTACAGGTTTGGCTCTGTTCTCTTTTCCAGTTGGATCACCCGACTTAATGGCATCAAAGATTAAAAGGCCGTGCGGCCTCGTGGCAATTACAGGCTGTGGTTCTAAAGGGTTCTGGAAGTCCATTCTCCTGCTCTTTCACTCACCGGCCCCTGCCAACTCCACGCATGACCATCCACCCAGTCACCTCCCCACAGACTCACCTCACCTACAGCACAGCAATTCTGCTATAAGGCAAATGTGCAGGCCTATAAATGACTGAAGAGCAAAAAAATCCTGCAGTAAGGATCACAGGTTATGAAGAAAATGTGGCAGGGTCACATAGAAAGGTGTATATGGGGAGAGTAGGAACCCAGTAAATATGGTATACAGTTTAATATACTTCAAATGGTCGAGAAGGGCTTAAGTATTATAGTAAATACGGTACTTTACCTTGGCAGGGGTGAAGATGGCTGACTACCTGGAAAGGATTGCCTTCTGAGATTTGTTGGGTAGTAAAGCGGGCTGGAACCAGGTGGAAAAATTGTACCAGAGCTGACCTAACACCTGGATAACTGAGGCAACCTCAGTTATCGGGAATGTGTGAATTCCTTGGTGAAAACGGCTTTTTGCATTCACCTTGCATTGCTCATGGACAAAACCCCACCTGACCAAGCACATACGGGATCCACTCGAAGCTCACATTGTTCCCCAATACTTCAATTGTGTTGGAACAAATTCCAGATTTTCAAAACCAGCAAGGACTGACCATGGGCTAGGAGACACTGTGTCACATGATCTAGACGTCAACTCTCTAGTCTTCTCCAAGCCCGCCTCTCCCTGAGATAGGGCTCCTACATGGAGCCAAGGATCTGCTATTTATCAATAGCTTGTCATGAGCTAAGCCTGATAATATTAACTGATCAATGTTAACTCATTTAATCCAACCCCTTTATAAAATGTAATTGTCATGGTTTGTATATTCTTGGACCAGGGAGTGGCATCATTTGGAGGTGTGGCCTTGTTGGAGTAGGTGTGACACTGTGGGTGTGGGCTTAAGATCCTCACCCTAGTTGCCTGGAAGTCAGTCTTCCACTAGCAGCCTTTGGATGAAGACATAGAACTCTCAGCTCTGCCTGCACCATGGCTGCTAGGATGCTACCATGCTCCCACCTTGATGATAATGGACTGAACCTCTGAACCTGTAAGCCAGCCCCAAGTAAATGTTGTTTTTTTATAAGACTTGCCTTGGTCATGGTGTCTGTTCACAGCAGTAACACCCTAACTAAGACAGTAATCAATGTCTATTTTAGGGATGGGAAAAGCAAGACACAGAGGAACAGTAATCCAACCAAGACCACTTCACTACAAAGTGGCTGATCTGGGACTTGAACCCCAGCTGTCTGGCCCCAGTCCAAGTTCTTAACCATTAGAAGACACAGCTGACCCCCGTCATGTGCAGGGTATTAATTCCCAGATTCCTCCTGGATATCAGACCTCATGTGTGCTCAATTCTCTTAAATAAGATGCTGTATTTGCGTGTAAGCTATGCACCTTCTCCTGTAGACTTTAAATCATGCCGATATTGCTAATAATGTCCAGCACTATGCAAATTCTATGCAAATGCAGTCTTGCTCTCCAGTTTGGGAGGAAACGACAGGAAGATACATCAGCAAGTAGCGTCATCGTCAGCACAGACACCACTTTTCATCTAAGTATTTCTTTTCCATGGCTGTCTGTACCCATGGTTGTGGAGGTCTCAGACAGGAAAGGCTAATGTCCCCAGAGCAACATGGGGATCTACAGTTCGAACTCTGAGGTCAGGCAGGAACCCTGCCTCCACTGCTCACTAGGTATGGAGATTCATGATTCACCTTTTCTGGATCTTGAGTTTCTTTCTAGCAAAACAGGAAGAAATAACTCTGAGTATTAAATGAGAAAAGTACATGTGGGTGGAGCCTGCTACAATCAAATGCTCCGCAAAGCCTGGCGCTTACAGGTCTGGAGAAAACCAAGCTCCTTCCTCTTAGCCCATGGTCACACACTGTCCACTAGTCACGATGACTCTGTCGAGCAGCACCGGTAGGACAGGGAGAGCATTCTTACTCTCTGCTGATGTCCTGGGACTTTTGTGATTGGGCAACCCTGAGCCTGGGTTGCCATGACCCTGTGTGAGCTCACAAGCTACTTTGCCTGGATGTGGGCAGAGTGACCCAGACACCTCAGGACAACAGACAGAGGGAAGCAGCTGGGACTGGAAGGCAGCTCTGGGAGTCACTAGGCTGAGAGGATGCTACATCCCTGGCTTTTATGAGATGAAAGAGACAGGCAGGACAGACAGGAGTGGAATGTGCAGCGCTTCTGTCCTACATACCTAGTCGTCAGAATCTGAGAACACCAACTGTGGACCAGCTAGTCACTGAGCTCTGTTCAGTGGGGCAGACAGACACATGGGCAACAATTATAGTAAGCAGTAGAGTGCTTACTGTGGCTGGAGAGGCCAGGGATGTGCAAGCTGCCGATCCAGCCAGAGAAAGAGTAGACTTGTGAGCCACTCCATTTTTCCTGCCTATACCCAGAGCAGACATTATTAATCAACTGCAGCACTCCGATCGGGCCTGAATTTGGCTCCATAATCCTCTTCAACACAGCACTTGTGGGAGTCACGACCGATTAACTGGCATCGGCATATGAGCTGAAGCAACATGCTAATTCTTCACTGAGATCTGGGGGGGGGGGGAGTAAGTCAGGGGGTGCAGAGGAACGCGGATAGGAGTGCAGTAGAGGAGCCATGGATACTGAGACAGAGGCAAGACATGAGCCTGGAAGGCTCGGGAGGTGGACTGAGGGAGGCAGCAGAATGACAGACTGTAGAGTCTGGACCAAAAGTGAGACTTGCAGGAGTCCAGGCAAGAGCAATGGGCACCTCAGCTAAGGCCCCCTGTGGATGGGAATAGGAGAAATGGTCGGTTCAAGAGACAATTAAAATGGGCACATCATTGTGGGTTAGGGAAGGAATACAAGAGAGGGTCCCTGCTAGGGTAGTTGGAAGGTTGGGGTCCTGTGCATTCAGTGGGGTAAGCCCTGCTGAGCTATCCGCCCTTCCTAAGCCCATCTTTATGTGCCTCTGCCCATGTTTCCCGAACCCTAAAGAATTTCCCTATCCCCTCAACCAGGTGTAGCCACAGTGAGGAGTAGTTGCCCACTGAGAGGTGGCAGGAGCCTGCTCCATGCTGGCTGCCAGGCTCCCCTTCAGGACTGAGTTGCCCATGGGGGAAGTTGGCACCACACAGCACACACACTGAACTCCTTCCCTTGTCCAGCCTCTTACGCTGTTCTCCAGAATCTTGTCTCAAGTAGACCCCTTCCAGCTGAATTCACAGGTGAGGTCTGAGACAATTTGGGTTCTGAGAAAACCCAAAGCGAGGTAGACAGACAGGCAGGAAGCAGCTTAGGACTGGAGGCAGGAGTGGGGTGTGTGTGTGTGTGTGTGTGTGTGTGTGTTTGTGTGTTAGTTATAGGTATATGCATCTAGGTATGTGTGTATAGATGTGTGTATATGGTATAGGTGTATGTGTGTGTGCGCTACCCTCAGGGCCCATGACCTCTAGCCTGTGCCCTTTGTCTGAGTGAGATGACCCTGTTCTGACTCTAGCTCCTCCATCCTTAACAAGCAAATCTCCAATTTGGGATGCATCAGAAAGGGGACCTATAACAGGAAGTTCTTTCCAAGCTCCAGAGTAACCCATGGGATGTAGAGGAGGAAGATGGAGGGACTTTGTGTCTGTGGTGGCCTTGCCAACCTCCCAATCCACCAGAATCATCTGCCTCTAGAAATATTCATGCATGCAACAATGTAACGAGAGAAGGGGGTGAGTGTAATTGGGCAGATGCCTGCACGTGAATCTCGGCTCACCTGCTGCCTGGCCCTGTGACCTTGGGCGAGCTACCCCCTGGCATTTTCTCATCTGTAAGTGGGGCTATTAGCATTCATCCCACCATCCCACTGTTGTGGAGGATTAAATGAGTCAACACAGGTCAAAGCCCTTGGAACAGTGTCTGCACAAAGCTCTCAACAGCGTTCACATGGCTGCTACGGCCGTTAAGCCAGGGCGTCCTGACAGCGTGCACGCAGACCGGCTGGGGATCTTGGTGTCATGGATTCTGACTCTATAGGTGTAGACAGGGCCAGAAGTTATGTATTTCTAACAGGCACCCAGAGTGCTGCTGGTGATGATGTTGGCCTGCAGTTCATACTTTGAACAACAAGGGATGAAGCCACTGTCCACTGGGACTTTGTCACCTGCAGCCCACAGCATACTCACTGACAGCCGTCTAAGCTGTTAGTATTTCTGTATCTGGAGACCTGGCTGGGATCACAGCTTGGCCACTATCTTCATACCTGACTTTTGTATCTGCTTCTGGTTGACTGGCCAGTACCCTGTGGTGTCAGGAGACATGATTTCCACGGTGGCCAGTCTAGCTGTCTGGCATACTACAGATGCCTAATCACGCGTGTTCACACGGAAACTCATACGGGAGGGCCCTTTGCCTGTAGATGCCTGGTAGCTGGTGCTCAGTGGCCCACCCCAGCAGTGCCAGGGCCAGCAGCTTCTCGAGTGAGGCTGGCTCCCTGTGAGCATCTGCGGGGCTGGCACGAGCCCAAGGGGTGGGAGGAGGGGAGGGCACTCACACCCCTTCCTGTTTCAGAGCCTGACAACCAGCTCTCCGAATACCTAAGGAACAGAAGAAGATGGCCATGGCTGAATCGTCCCCTGTCCCCTCTTCATCCAGGGGTCGGGTGAGCTGGCAGCACCTGGCCTCTGACGAGATCAAACCCCTTCTAGGTCTAGAGGCTGTTAATTCTGGGGTGGCCAAGTAGGCTGCTGATGCCACCAAAAGCACAAAGCCCCCCACCTCTCTCCTTTCAGACTCGGCAGACGGCATTAGGACAGTAGTCATGTACTGCCCCCCCCCTGCTGGAACCAGTATCTTCCAGACCTTTGATCCTTTGTCGGATTGGCTCAGCCTCCTCAAACTTTTAATGGCCACTAAGAGCCAATGCCTGCTGGGTGCTCACTCATGCTCTGGAGACTGGTTTGTGTCTGGGATGGCTCGCCCTATCTGCTAGAAGGCGATTGACCCGAAACAGCAAATCCCACAGCTCACGGTGGCTGGGTTAACAAGGAACAGCACTGACAGTGACCACCATCCGTGCTAGCCATGTGCTGGCCACCGTTCTAGGTGCTTCTCATACACACTCACCCTCACCACTGTTCTCCTCACAGCCCCCTCTACCTACCCCCTGTCTACAATGGAGAAACTGGGCTCAGAGAGGACATAACTCTGCCAAAGCTGCACGGCCTCTGAGAAGCATAACCCAGAGCTCAGGGCTGCCTAACAGCTGAGTCTGTTTGACCCTGTCTATAATACAGTTGGACTCTCTGGTCCCTGGAAACATATTCAAGCAAAGAAGCCCCAAGCCCCGTTCCAAACCCATGAGCAGCAGTGCCTCTTTCCTTCCTCCTAACATCCTCTTACTATGCTTCCTCTGTGGGAGTCCGGTGATGGATGAGCTCCCTTTTCCCTTCTGTGATGTAGGACCACAGCTTCGATGTGCCTGCTACCATCTATGGCACCACACTGCTTCCCACGGACCTGGCTCTTTTAATCTCCTGAGTCCTACATAATGTCTCCTGGGCTAGAGATCACAGATGCATCCAAGGACAGACACCCAACATGGCTGTAGCAGAGATAGGACTGGGCCTCAGGCCTCCTGAGTGGGACTGGCACCTGAGAGAAGGAAGGGCATTGCTCCCAGGTGCCCAGATCACTTCCTCCAAACCCAGTCATGTGGTTATAAAAATGCAGGCCATTTCCCCTTCTCTTCCCCTCCGGTTTCTTCTCCTCTCTCTTCTGCTGTCCACCCCTCTTCCCTCCCACAGGAAAATGTCCCTGGAGGTGGGCGGAATAGAAGCTCTGCCAAATCCAGGCCCATTCATAAGGAATGAGATGCCCAGTATGGGAGGGGTGAAGGTGGGGTGAGGGGACAAGGCTTTTAGCCAGCAGGAGCCCAGCTGAGAGGCAGGGCAGAGATGAAGGGCAGAGGCTGAGCCCCATTCCACCCCACAGTGGCTGGAGTCTGCACCGAGTCCGCAGCGGAGAGGGGTGAGCCACTGAGCCAATGTGATCCAGCAGAACCCTCTGTGAAGATGAACTGCTGCTGTTTCCTGCCTTACTCAACACAGCTGCCACGAACCACGCGCTGCCACCAGCACTTGATTAAACTTCGCATCACGGGAGCAGGACGGTTTATTTTAAATGTCAGCTCCTTTACATCTGCATAGCCATGTGCAGCAGATGCCTAGACAGACAGACAGACAGCACAGACCTGAACTTTCCCAAGCCTCAGATTCCTCATGTGTAAGGACAGGGAATGTGACACCCCAGGGCCCTTCACAGCCTCAGAGGACAGTTGGAAAGGTGAAGCAATGTGGTAGTATAGAGTGAACTCCAGCTTGGAGTCAGAACTCCTGAGTTCCAGATAGGAGTGGCTCTGTGGCAAAGGCAAGTCCTGAACCCCTGGGTGCCTGCGTTCTCAGTATGGAGTTACTTTGAATCTAAGATTCTTAGCCAGGATCAGCTAAGGATGGTTATAAGGGGAATCTGAGAAGAGTAGGTTTGTGTGACTGTGAGACTCTAGTGTGTGTGTGTCTCTGTCTGTCTGTCTGTCTGCCCATCAGAGAAGGCAAACCCCAAGACTTGCTAAGGCTCCCATGTGTGTGAAAGGCCCCTAGCTTAGATGGGCTCCTCCAGAAGGCTGGGAAGCGGACTTCCTCCCAGACACGCTGATTGGGTGGCTGGGATGAAGAGCCCTGCCACCTTCATTCTGTAACACATCCCCAGATCCTGGTGTGCAGTCCTGAAGGCGAACCCTGGCAAGGGTCTCAAGACTTGACACGCGTGAGCCTTTATCAAGCCCTGGTTCATACTTTTAAAGCCCAACTGGGACTTAAGAAACTAAAGAAAAGGAAATAATAAGGACGTCCTGCCGAACCACAGTGACTCCTTTTTCTGGGTAACCTACCAGCACTGGTATACAGCAGGTGCCAAGCACTGTCTTTCTACATAGTAACTGAGGACTACACAGATTGCAATACTTTATCCTCGTAATGTCTGTGCCTTAGGTTGGTTTTCCTCGTGTTCCTGTGTCACAAGCAACTTAAGGGAGAAGAGTCAACTTCAGCTCACGGTTCGAGGGTACAGACCACCACAGCAGGAAGTCACGTGGTGTCCACAGTCAGGAAGCACAGGGCCATGGCTGCCAGTGATCAACTAGCTTTCTCTTTCAGTCAGGGTCTTAATATAAAGCCCTTGCCGTCCTGGAACTCTGTAGACCAGGCTGGCCTCGAACTCATAGAAATCTTCCTGCCTCTGCCTCCTAAGCGCTGTGACTAAAGGCATGTGCTAGCATGCCCCGCCTTAGCTGTCTCCTTTTTAATGAAGACATGACCTACACCCAAGGAATGGCACTGCCCACTTTGAGTGTGGGTCTTCCCAATTCAATGAACCCAACTGATATGTCCCTGACAGGCAGCCCAGAGACGAAATGATTCCTCACGGCCGTGCCTGGAGGCCTGTCTCCTAGGTGATTCTATATCCTGTTAAACTGATAGCTAACAGGAACCGTCACAAGCCCAAGGTGGTTGATGTTATCCCTTCCTTTTGCAGATAGGGAAACAGATTCAAGGATGTCCCCTGTTCATGGTCACACAGCTCTAAAATGGTAGGGATTATGAAGCATTCACTGGTCTCTTCTGAAGGCTCTGGAGGCTTAGGCAAAAACCCACCAGCGCAAGGAACCGGGATTCTTGGGGGGAGGGGAGCTTGCTCAACCCTCTTTCCTCCACTGACTGGGGACAGGAAGGCTGTGGGGAGGTGCAGGAGTCATAACTTACTTGCCCTCCGAGCCATAGCTGTTCATGCTGTCCTCGATGGACTCATGGCTGGCTTGGCGGAGCGTCCGGCTGGGCATCTCCACGGCCAGTCCCGTCTCTGTGCTTCTCTGGATGGCACCCTTCAGCCTCCGGCTGTCTGCTGTTGAGCATGGAGGCCAAAAGAGGTGGGGAGAGACATGGGGTGGGGGAAAGGACAGAGAACAAAGTTGTCTGGTTAGTGCTTCAGCAGTTGAGGGCAGCCACACACCAGCCCTAGCCGGGCCCACAATGTCCTTGATCCCTCTGGCTCACCTGTGCCCACTCTCCCTGGGGGACAAGGTGCTCTTCACAGCCACCTGGCCAGCACACAGCACTGTCTCCAACTTTGTTAACTGCTCTGCTTATTTATACATTTTCTCCCCTGCAGCTTTCCCTGAACACCCCCTTGCTCTCTACTGATAACATCTTAAGCACTTACTATGGGCCATACTCTTTCAGGTGCTCTGCAGGGTTCGGGCCAGGGCTTCTCCATGTCAGGGTGACTGTGGGTGGCATCCTGCCATGTCGCCACTAGATGCTAGTAGCAACCCTGTGCCAACCAAAATGTCTGCAGATGTTGCCAACCATCCCTTAGAGAACAGATTCACCCTCACTGGTAACCACTAAGATCACTGGTTTTAAAGGCACATGGCTGACTCAAATCCTGAATGCCTCTCCCATTAGCTAAAGAGCGCAGGAAGTGCTCAGCCTCCCCGGGCCTCTGTTTGTTTATCTGTAAAATGGGAGAGCTGCAGGGTTATTACCAGACACAAGCTTGGCATTCCTTCCCATCATTTCTTTCCTGCCCTGCCACTCACTCCTTTGCCTCCATCGTGTGATACAACACTCTCACAGAAGGCCTCCTGTGAACTCCCATCAGCCCCTCCACAGCCAACCTGTTCTCTATTCTTCCTGGTGCTGACCACGCAATGTGGTACCGGTATTGGCTTTCTAGGGGCCAGCTTCCACAAAGGTGTGTTCACCGATGGGAGCCTCTGAGTCAGGAACTGTGGTGAGTTCACTGCGGGTTCTTCAACTGGTGACTGCTGGATAAACCACAGTGTCCCGACTACCCCTTGAAGCTGAGGTTCCTATTACTACCCCTCCTTTGATGTGGAAGACCATTGTACACAAGTCAGGCACTGGCTCACAGCGCCAGTGAGGAGAGGCAGGAATACGCTAGGTGGACCATGCCACCTTCAGCCTCCTCCGCTGGTGGCTTCCCAGTACCATGATGGCAGCATGGTCTCTGAACCCTAGGAGTCTCACCTACACATGTGGAGAGCTATCAGAGTTGTGTATGTTTGCCAAAGTGTGTGCTCACATGTTCCTGTCTCCTAGGAGACACACGTAAATATACACACGAAAATCAAGGCATCTAAATGTCTATGACTGTGCTTCCACCATGGCTAGCTGCCATCTGTGGGTCTGAGGGCAACTAGGCGGTACGTGTCTGTCATCTGAGTGTGTGTGTGTTTGACATGTGTCTGAGAGTAATTGGGTACACCAGATGTGCGTCCGTGAGAAGTCCATGCCCACTCATAGAAGAAAGCACACTGAGGAGAGCCAGCAAGATGCGTTTCTCTGCGTGTCACCTGGTGTCTATGAACATGAGACAGAAGTGTGTTCTTGTCTGTCTGCAAACCAGCACCCCCATTCCCACTTCTGTGTTCTCCCATTCATATTAGGTACAGAGACAGGGACAGACTCAGAAATACATTCAGAAACACATCCATGTAGACATGTGCAGTCGTGCACAGGAACAAGCAATCCTTCCCTGAGGCTGCAGACCCACGACGGCAGACACCTTCCCAGGCACCTGACCTCCCATCCCTGAACACTGTGCACTGTCGCCATGTCACTGTCACAGACTGACACAGAGTCCGGCATGGCAAACAGCTCCATCTCCAGGGCTGAGGAGGCCGGTGTGTATCTCATGTTGGTGACAGCCTGTAGCCTTCAAGGAACCTCACACTCAGGCTCCTGGGCCTCGTGCCAGCTGGACTTAGCACACAGGGAGCCTGGCTCTTTAGGATGACCCAGGCAATGGCCTCGAAGACCAGACTGCTTGCTCGTGGAGATGTGAAGGCTTAATGCCACCAGGTCTGGCACATAGTAGGTGCTACTCAGAGTGGCTACAGCCACTGCCGAGAGAGGATGACCTCATGACACCTCCCAGTTTAGCCTCTCAAGCTGTCTGGATGATGTTTGCACGACCACACTGCATTCTCCCACCTGAAGACTCTCTCTGTGTAACCGAGTACACCAGGAACACTTACCATCTAACCCCAGCTACCCAACCCTTCCTTCAGTCACCTCTTGCTGATGCTGTCTCGGGCCAATACTCTCTGGGAGGAAGACATTCCTCCTCTTCTAGGAGGAAGATCAACATGCAGAAGAGACATCTTCCAGTCTAATCCCGAGAAAGATGGGATCAGGGGTGAGCTATACAGCCAGAGAGTTGGGGGAGCATGGATATGGTCACTATAGGGTCAGAGATGCGTCCCCTCCATAGATAATGTGGACAAAAAAGTGTCACTACGTGATAGACTAATCATGGAGGAGGCTTTCCAGAGGTGGTAGACACTGGGCAAAGGACTGTCACCATCAGGCACAATTTCCATTGTGGGGCTCAGAGCTCGTGTTCTGTAATTTCTGGGTATCCAAAGTGAAACTGACTACCCTCAAGGCTGGCCACCTAATGTATAAGAAACAGTGTGGATGTCCCATTTCTTCACTACGCTGTATTGTTCACTAGGCAACCGTCCTTGCAGGTGCAAGATATAGTGACCACAGCCATGGTGGTCAACAGAGATGGGGACAAGCTTAGGACAACGATTCCTTTACCCCTCGAGACAGGGTTGCCCACTCCCTCTTTCTTTCACATCTTTGACTGTGAATTCTACCGGATCTGGTCATAGCCTTTGCTGTTCACAGCCATACTGGCTTTTACATACATTAGGCCCTTGCCATCCATGCATCCTTGGGAGAAAATCTCTCTCTCTCTCTCTCTCTCTCTCTCTCTCTCTCTCTCTCTCTCTCTCTCTCTCTCTTTCTCTCTCTCTCCCCTATTGGTGGTTCATCACTCACCCACAACTTTAGAGCCACCCTACACACAAATGAGCCCTACACTCCAGTCACAGCCTCCAGGCCTATATTTATTGCAACTGCACCCATCACCACCTGGAAGAGAAGCAGGCTCCTTGGACTTACCACACTAAATACTATTGGCTTTCTTTTCCCAATAAGCCTTCAATCCATGTCCCACCCAGACTCAGAGCCTCCCGGGAGCACGGAGCCCTTTTCTCTCCTTTACTGTATCCCAGGTCTTGCAAAGTCTTTGTCCCTTGGCTCGCACATCTCCCTTCTTGTCCATCTTCACAGCCAAGCACCCTGGCTACCTCAAGCTTGAACCCTAAATGACTTTGAGCCACTTCCAACCCACTACCCACAAGCCATTAACAGAGTGAACTAAGACCTCAGACTGAAGCATTCCACTCTTAGCCATTTGTCCTACCCAGGCAATCGCAGAAGAACACAGCGATGCACGGAGGGGCTCCCCACTGTACTGTTCACATCAATGAGATCCTGGAGTTAACTGCCCTTCGATGGAGGACCAGTTAATTAAATAACACATCACCACAATAAAAGACCATGTTAACTGCTGAAAAGACTCAGTCCGAGTCTGCAGTGACACAAACTGGCTCCCTCAGCACACTGGTAAGTTAAAAAAGCAGGTTGCAGGTAATATGCAAAACATGGTGCCATTTCTGTAAAGCTATAGATAGCTGCATGTGTGCGTGTGCACGAATGTGTGTGTGTGTGTGTGTGTGTGTGTGTGTGTGCATTTGCATGCATGTCTGTGTGCCTGTGGGGGTTGGGGGGTGGAGAAGAGAGAACAGTTCATCTTTATTCTTATTCATATGAACGAGAAAAATCTAGAAAGACACTAACTAAAAAGCCAATGGTGAGTAACTGTGGGGTGGGGTTGTTAGGAGGAGTGTGGCCAAGACCATTTTTTATAACTTTTTAATCTAAGAATAAGTGCACAGATTGTAAGTGTGGAGCCTGGTGACTTTTTACAAACCAGGGAAGATTGTATAATCAGCATAGATTTTAAACAAACACACAAGCAAGCAGGAAGTGTCACTAGGACCCTGAGGGGCCCAGCTGCCCCCATCACCTGTCTTGTGCAGGGGCAGCCACCACACCAGTCCCTGATGGAAGCAGTTAGTTGCTATTACTTGGTTCTCACGGTTACGGAAGGCGTGAGTCTTCTCTGGTGAAAAGAAGTTGCTTGTTTCCACCTTTGAGATCCATGCACGTCTCTCCATCCCACTTGTTTCCGCCCTGTCTGGGTGGCCCCTCCACGCGGCTTGTCTAAGCACCGTCCGGGTGGTGGGCTTTAGCTGGCTTTTTCTCAAGTTTGAGGCTATGAAGGGATGGTGTCGGGGTGGCTGGTTGAGCGGAAGGCTCTTGGGAGAGTCTGCACCCGTGTCTTCTGGAAATGTTACCTCAGAGTGGAGCTGCTGGGTCACAGGGTAGATGTCTGCTCTGCTTTCGCTGACTCTGCCAAATGGCGTCACCGATTTAGACTCTATCTAGCACACTGGGGAGGAGATTTTCTCTCTTTCTTGTGTGCTTATTTGTCATGTGGATTTTTAAAAAAAAAAAAAAAAAGTTAAATGCATTAAGTCCACAATATAAATGGAACTAAAATAGAAATAAATTCGCAAATAGATCACAGCTCTAACCACGCCATGACCTTACTTCAAGACTTAGAATGGCTCTTCCTGTCCTGACAAATTAAATTTAATCACTGTACCAGAGATGCCACTGATTCTGTCTAGATCAGTCCCCACACAGCCTCCCCTCTCCCCCTAGCCTGGTTGGGCAGCTCACTTTTCATCCATCCTCAGAACTTCCCCATCTTCGTTCCCTCTTCTTGCTTTTTCCCCTCCCTCACATCCACCAAGCTTCTAAGCATCCTCTAGAGTCTATCCTTAAACGACACCTATACTAGGCACTCTGTAACCCAGACTGTCACAGACTGGGAGTAACAGCACACAGTTCTTAGAAGTACTGTGACCATTCCATGTAACGGGTTACAGTGTGGTACAGCCAGTGCTGTGAGCATTCCATGTAACAGGTTACAGTGTGGCACAGCCAGTACCATCAGGGCCTCACAGCAGCAGGGCCCCTGCAACGTGCACAAGACTGGCATTGATGACAGCCAATAGCAGACTGGGAAGGGGCCAACGGCGCTTTGATCCTCCCCACAGAACTATTGGCTACTGATGGGTTCTGAGAGGGGAGCGTACATTTTTTTTTTCCAGTTGTGTACCCAGGGATGAGCCCGCCATGCTCCAATGGACAGTTCTACACTCATGGTCACACAGATTGCTCAGGTTAAACTCAGTAGGCTACACAAACATGCACACATGTAAGATGTGGGTGCAAAAATGGTCTGATGGAGAGGATTGGGGGTAACAGGAATGGGAAGGGAAATAGAAGCAACCAGAAATGTACTCTGTGTGTGTGTGTGTGTGTGTGTGTGTGTGTGTGTGTGTGAAACCGTCAAAGAACAAATCCAATAAAAGATTAAAATAAACGTAATAGGTTATGCAATAATGTAATAGGATTTCATTCTCTGGACATTCTAGTGACGCAAACCAGAACACAGCAAAGGTGGCTGTCACCAGTGTATTATTATCACCATGTCAGTGCCATCGACCCACTTAATTCTCACAATGACCTTGACAGAGTCACCACTCCACTTTACCCAGGAAGAGAGTGGGGACGGAAAAGTGACTTCCACTGGGTGTGGCAGTGCACAGTGGCAGTGCCAGGACTTGGGATGTGCAGGCAGGAGAAATGCAAATTTGTGGTTGGTCTGGACTACAGGGCAAGTCCTTGTACCCAAAAGTAACATTCCTAAGGACACGCAGATATCCACAGATGCTCAGGGCAGAGCTAATGCCAAATGCAGGTCTTTCTGATTCCCATGCCAAGTGTCTCTGTCTCTGTCTCTGTCTCTGTCTCTGTCTCTCTCTCCCTCCCTCCCTCCCCCCACCTCTGTGTCATGTGTACACCATGATACACATGGAAATCAGAGGAGTCAGTTCTCTACGCCCACCATGTGGGGTCTGGGTCTTTGCAGCAAGCACCTTTCCTGCCTGAACCACCCTGCCGGTGCCCTCCTACAGCCTATTCTTCAGTTAGGATATCTTTTCTGTTGTTTCTAATGATATGTAGGTATGTGCCTGTGCGTGTGGGTATATGCACATGAGTGCAGGTGCCAGCAGAGGCCAGAGACATCAGAGTCCCCTAGAGCTGGAGTTATCGGGTGCTGGAAACCAAACCCAGGTCCCCTGAAGGAGCGGGCAGTGCCATCCATCTCTCCAGCCCCCAAGGTAGATTGTTAACGAACCACTAAAATAGATTCACTGATCTCTACCGCAGAGGTCAAAGCCACGTCTTCCAAGGAGACTTTTCCTAACCAGCTCTTGAGCTGACCCCAATCTCCACCTCTACTGGAGCATGGGTTCTGTGCACATTGGAGCAGGGGCATGCCAGCCCTGTGTAGACAGTGTGAGATCAGTCCTCATTTGCTCCACTTAGCACTGAGGACGCCACCCAACTGCCCACCCCACTAAACTTGTGTTTCACTAGACTGGGGTAGAGACATGTCCCCAAGAAAACTGCATGTCTCCAGCAAAGATAGCAAGGGAGTACCACTCAAGTTGCTCATACCCGAACAGGGACAGCCTAATGCATCTTTTTCTAAGAGCGTTTACAAAGAGCAGGAAAATAATAATGACAAATTATGAGAGCAGACACAATTATTTTTAGCTGTTACCCTGTTCTGTGCACTATTAGACACGTAATTCAATCCACAATGCCTCTGCGAGGCAGCGTTATAGCCTAATTTTACAACAAAGAAGCAGGCTTGGAGTCGTTCAGTAATGTATCCAAACATATATCAGACAAGCTAGATCGAGCGTGAAACCAGGATCAGCGCTGGTGCAGACCCTGCATCCTCAGCCACTGGAGGCCTCAGGAGGAGGACAGAGGTGGGGGGTGGGAGGTGGCTAGCTACTCCTCACCTGGGCATTTCACTGCAGGCGAATGTGGACATCTTTGTTTTCTACAGAGAGCCTGACACAGAGAGGCTACGTGATTTGTCTCAAGTCCCCAGGTCCTCTGTCCCTAACCACCACTCATCTCACAATGAGTGTCTAATCCCATCTCTGTGAGGGTCCACTGTAGGCCCACATAGCAGCCTATGAATCCCAAGGTACAAAAGAGCTCCGGGTGACTCAGTTAATTAAAGCCAGGATGCGAGAGACAGCAAGCCTTAGCACACTGCTGCCTTTTCTGATGGCAATACTTCCTCTGTGGCCGACTTCTCCCTGGCCTTGCTATCCCCGGTGGGTTTAGCTTCCCCTGCCTTACTTGGCTGAGCTTTCAAATCCACCTGAAAATTGAAGGCTGAAACCTTCCGTGGGGTCCCGAGTACTACCAGTACCTCTGGCTGTGTCTCCCAAGGACAGGCTGAGTAATCACAAAACTTCCACGAAGATCCTTACCGCCCCATCTTCGACCTAGAGCTATCAGAATCTGCCTTCCCTTGACCAAGTTAGGCTCCATTTGAAGCGAAAATGACAACTTTCCAGACCAATACCTTCTCAGTTCAGAGGACAACTAGGGCTCCAGGAAGGGCATGCATCAGTGGCCATGTCTGTGATGTCTGGCAGTCAAGCTCCCTGTTCTGTGGTTCAGGTGCTCACTGAGATATCTACAGCATCTTCAGGACACGGCAGCATCTGCGTTGAGAAGACTTTATAGCCTGGTTGCCTGAGTCCTTTACCCCCGTTCCATCCATACCACTGGCCGTGTGATTTTGAGTAAGTTGCCCCATTTGTTTGACCCTATTGCCCCCATCAGCTGTGCATGGCTGGTTACATCTGTAATCCCAGCACTCTGGGTAGGAAAATGAGAGTTCAAGGCCAACCTGAGTAATAAAGTGAGATTCTACAGCAAGGGGGTAGGGGGACTGGAAGTGTGGTCCAGTGGTCGAGCATTTTAAAGATACATAGGAAGCTCTGATTTTGACCCCATCACTAAAACACACACACAAACAAACACACACACACATATACTCACATACACATATACACACACATGCACACATACACATAGACACACATATGCACACATACACATAGACACACATATGCACACATACTTACATTCACACACATATGCGTTTACACATATACACACACATACCCTCACACACATATACATACACACATAGACACATACACACTTGAACTCACATATACATACACAGAACTTTAAAATATCTCACTACCATTTTTCTCTTTTATGCCAAACGTTGTGTCCACTACAAAACTGTCCTTTCCCACCAGCTTCCTCCTATGGCCTGTATGAGCTTTCTATAGAACACACCATCTCTTTGATTAGAAACTTTTGAGACATCCCACGGCTTACAGAATACATCAAAGGCTATAACACACTGCTTTTCTGACCTGGTCCTAATTTACAACCCCAGCCTCATGCTGCTGATCCAGTTCCCTTTCCCCCAGTGAGCTTGGCATTCTCTTAGGTAGAATACTTCCAAATGTGGCCAGCACACCACACCCCAACTTCTTATACCGCCATGCACAGAAAGCCTTAGACCCCCCCCCTCTTCTGCTCTGTATAGAGTTTTGTTTTGGGGACAAGGTCTCACTATGTAGTTTTGGCTGGCCTGGTACTTGAAACAGATGCCAGGTTACCCTTGAACTCGGAGATCAGCCTGCCTCAGCTTCCCCATTGCTGGGATTATGGACGTGTCTAACCACACTCAGCCTAGGAGGGAGATGTTTTGAAAGCAACTGTTGGTTGGGTTATAATACACACAAAGACAAGTATACAATTATGGAGTCTATGGTTTTTGGGTGCTCAGAGCTTAATGAATATTGTACAAGTGCCAGTTTCCAGATGTGGAAACAGAACTCTCCCGATGCCACCCCCCAGCTCCCCAGTATAACCGCTCAGACGCCTAAAAGGAAGGCTGTGATATACATTATATTCTCCCCTCCCCCCCCTCTGTGTGTGTGTGTGTGTGTGTGTGTGTGTGTGGTTTACCTTTGTGTAGATGTATAGAGAACTGTGTGTCTTCCTCAAATACTCTCCCCCTTACCTCCTGAGACATCTTTCCCTGAGCCTAGCGCTCACCGACAGGCTAGGGTGACTGGCCAGCGAGCTCAGAAGCCTGCATGTCCCTGCCTACCCAGCGCTGGCATTACCAAATGTGCTGCTGCTTCTTACATGCCTGCTGGGGTTGGCCTCTGACGCTCACGCTGGTACAGCATGCACTTTTTTGGTGGTACCATCTCCCCAGCCTGTCTTATAACTTTAATACCTAGAGCCACCTAATATATCTTCTTGACTGTCTGGCTTCTTTCACTCAAAATTATGTTTGTGAGGTTTGCCATTCTAATGGTTTTCATTCACTCTCTTGATTGTAGTACAATGTGTGAATGTATCAAAATAATTCCCATGCATTCTATTATTGGTGAGCACTTGGGTGATCTCCATATGGAGATATTACAAATGGCTCTGCCAAGACTATTCTCGTATGTGTCTTTTGTGACCGTTTGTACACAGTTCTGCAAGGCACGAACCTAAGGCTCGGAAATGCTAGGCCGCAGGATACAGATTTAGGAGGCCCCCTACAGCACTCTCTGGGCTGGGTAGGTGAACACACAGGTTACCCTTCAGCCATTTCTGAAGACATGGCATTGGGAGTAGGGAATCTTTGCTGGGGGACGACGGAGGGAAGATTGCCGATGAATGTCGACTTGGCTCACACCTGCATCCTCCAGAGGGAAAGAGCTATTAAATTTACAGCAAGCAGACAACACTCAGGATGGGAGAGGAAGGGGTAGGATCTAGTCTGGGACCATCTGGCATTGAGTAAAGTCTGCATATGATCACTGACCTTGTTCAGTGTCATCTGCTCTCCAATATACCAGGCCTAACAGCGGTCACCTCGTCCATACTGCAACATGCATTTCAGCGTCTCCAGGATTAGGGTGCTGGATAACCAGCACGGGCAGAAGCTAAATTCTGCGAGGTGTTGGCCCTCTTGGTGGCACAAAGCATGGCCTCAGACACTGTTCTGTGAAGAAACCAAGCAGCAGCCGCCACTGCCGCCTCCACCACCTCCGTGCCGCCGTGGGAACTGTCCGTGGTGCTAGCCAAGTGCAGCGATTAAGGTGCTGGCCAGGCACAAAGGCCTGGGCCTGTTTGGGCGTAGGCTAGGGGGCTCACAGGAGGGACAATTAAGACATACCCGCCTCATCTGATGTATTTTAAAATGACACTTCCATGTTTCAGAGGCTGGAGAAATGACTCAATGGGGAGGAGCTCCGGGAGGACCTAGGTTTGGATTTCAAGCATTCATGAAAAAAACATGGCTCTGGTCGCAAGCATCTGTAACCACAGAAATTTGGAAATCAAAGCCAGGAAGGTCACTGTGGCTTGCTGGCCACCAGCCTAGCCCCTGGCTCAACTGAGTGTCAGAGAGCTGGACACCTGACATCCTCCATAAGACATTGGCATGAACACCTGTATTCTGTACACACACACACACACACACACCATTAACAGTAAAAAATATTTAAAAACAACAACAACAACAAAAAAAATGCTTCCACAGGAGATGCCATCACCAAGTCAACCATGAGACGTGATCATGGTTTCCCCTCCCGACATGCTCCCACTGATGCCGAGTCTGGACCATTTTCACAAGGACAGGTGGCGCTATGGGGCTAATGGGCCAAGGTGGGCAGGAAGCTAAAGCAGGAGCAGGATCTTGGTTCTCCTTTCATTTTTGCCTTTGGGTGTGAGGAGAGGAGGCGAATGCCTCTGGTCTTCTCAGAGGCCCACTACAGAGGGTCTGAAGGAAAGACCGCATTGACAGAGAAGGGTGTCAAGGAGAAAGGAGGCCAAGTGGGTGGTGAGGATGTGGGTGCACTGGAGAGAGAAGGGGCAGTGTGAGGGGCTCTCCAGGCTACTGTTTGTAACACATACAAAGGACTTTGTAACCCTATCAGCTGCCCTATAAAGAAATTCTATTTGCACCTAGTGAGCTTATTTCTTATACCTTGTTTTTCTCAGTGTGGGGGTGGGGGTGTCTGAAGAACAATCCTTAAGGGGTTATCAGGTGGGGGAGGAGAGGTGAAGACGAAGCAGGTAATTTTCATTCACCAGGCTCTTCACTAATTACCTATTCGATGCCACAGCCCCGTGCTGGAGACTTACAACACCCGGGATGAATGAAACCCAGACTTTGCTGCAACTCTGTCTACCTGAAGAGGCAGACAAGTAAAGGGGCAATTATAACGCAAGGTGCCATAATTACAATGTAGCATAGAACAAGGGCAGAGATGTGTGCACCGCATTATAAGACCCAGGGAGAGAGATAATTAATCTTACCCCAGAGGCAGAGGCGGGGTCTGGCTTGAAAGCAGAACTGTTTCAACGCTGAATTATACTTAATTGCAAATAAAATAGTATTTCATTGACCATGCAAGCGCAGCGCTCTGGTACAGCTGAAGGTTATGTTGACAAGTGGCAAGCATGTGGGCAGAAGGGGGGGGGGGGGGATGTGCACTCAAAAGGTCAATGGCGCGGCTCGAACACTCCGGATGCAGAGTAAATGCAGGGGGGGGGGTCCCACACTCAGCCAAGGAGGTGACGGAGCTCTTCTCTCTGTTCTAGCCAACACGAAATGACCTTAGAGCGAAGGAGCCTCAAACCAGTCACCGAGAGACGGCCTCCATCCCGCCAACCTCTTCTTGGGAAGCCATTTCCATAGCCCTCAGGCCAAACTGAACACACCACACTGAAAGCACTAAACAAAGGTCCAGCCCATGTCCCCATCGGGCCCTGGGGAGCCTCATGCATGGTACACGCGGCCTCCAAGACTTTTAGGATTGGCCCCAAACCTGTCCTACTGAGCCTGACGTCTTGCACTTTGCAGGTGCTCCATCTACACCAGTTACTCATCCTTCACCGAGCAACCCACTCACTTCCGTCTCAGCGGCACCGGCTCTGCAGCTGCATAAGTGGGCTGAGGATTGGAGCAGTCCTCCTTCCCAGCACCCTTCTGTAGTACTGGGGTCTGAATCCCGGGCTTTGTCCATGCTGGGCAAGTGCTCTGCCACTGAACATATCCCCAGCCTAGCCTCTGTCACTTTTTGAGCGACTAAAGAAAGTTACTGAAGTTATATAAGCCTTGATTCCCTGGCAGGCTAGACATAATGATAAAGTCCACTGCAAACCTTTGTAAGGAGTCAATGTTTCTATCAGTTAGCTCTGTAAAGAGTCAATGTATTAGTCAGCTCTTACTAGGCTATGCTGCAGTAACAAAGGGCTCCAAATTTCAGTGACTTATACAACAAAGGTTTAGTTCCTGTTCATATGTTATGAGTCACTGGGAGTCCTGTCTCAGGAGTAACTCTGGGCCTGAGGTGATGGAGAAGCAAGCCCTGTGAGAGAAGTGACGCTCTGGTGGCTCTCATGGCTTCAGGGCATAGGAGAGACAGCCATGGGGGACGGTTTTTTTGGTTTTTTTTTGTTTTTTTAGCCACTGTGCTTTTCTCTTTGTATAAGTCAAAGGTTAAAAAGAAAAAGTATAAGAGAAAAGAAGGAAATGGGATGGCCTCGACAATGCGAAAAGGCCAAAGGTCCAGAGGATGGGCAAGCCTGGGCATGCGCACTGGAGAGAGAAGTCACTTAGCCACTAAATGATTCATTATGACGAGGCAGCAGAAAGCCCGTCACAGCAGAGAGCCATAGTGACTGTGAACTAGATTCCCTCCCGTCCCTGGTGGGACTGGATTCCTGGCATAACATATGCACCGCTCCTGTCATAGCAACAGAAATGTATAGAGTAAATTACAGCCACAATTACCAATGACCAAGGTAGACACTGTCTTTCCAGTTCCCAGAAACTCCAAGCTCTGAGAACTGGAGCAATTTACCAAAGGTTCCTCACCAAGAGAGTGGGGGAGGCAAGAGGCAATACCAATCTGTGTGGAGCACAAGCAGCATCCGTCACTAGAGCCACAAAGTCCAAAAGCCCGTAAAGGCATGAAGAGACAAGCAAGCCATGGTACACACACAGGTGATTACTCCACAATAAAAAGGAATAAAAAGCTTTATGTGTTATGACATAGATGGACTTTGAATACATTATGCTAAATGAAAGAAGGCAAGAAGGCATATACACACACCCACACACACACACACACACACACACACACACACACAAATTCAGTGACTTGATTTACACAAGATGCTGAGGCAAATCAGCTTCAGGAGGCATTTGTGGATTGCTCTCCTGAAGGTCTTACATTAAAGACCCACAAAGTTGAGACAGTAGCGTAGGGGGAGGGAAGGTTTCTACCAGGGACAGGAAACACTCTGGCTGAACAAAGAGCTGGCTGTGACCCTTGCTAGGCAACCCTTCATCTCAGAATGCACTTGAACACCAACAAGGACCTGGGAACGAAAACACCATGAAGGGATGGCCTGGATCAGCAGGTTGATCTTCAGTGGCATGTCTCTGAGAGGAAGGACCAGGGGATCAGAAGATAAAAAGGATAGAAAACTTTGGGATCAGGAGGTTTTTGAACAAGCTGTCTTAGGCCAAGCAAGTTTATTAAGAAGTGCAGCATCTTATATACAGTTTTCCTGAAAGGAAAAAAAATGCAAGTGTCAGCAAAAAACTATCACAATTGAACCAAGTCAGCAGGAAGCTGATCAAGCAACGCTGTACAAGAGAACACAGGATTATCTCAAGTGCTCCACAGACTGAGCACATGGTGGCCTTTGGGACTGATAAGCATCGGTCATCCCTTGGGAGGAAGAGTTAGGTTCTCAGGATTCAAAAGTCACCGTTTCCCCAAGGCCCTGGCCCCAAGCCATTATTGGCCTTGCCAAGCAGCTACCTGATTTTAGGAATCAGGTTTCTTAGGAAACTAAGTTCCTTCTCCATACATCAGGGCCTCGTGGAGAGTCCCAGAATGGCCTAGTGCTCAACAACGGGGAACATGGATGTGGGCAGAGGGTAGGATTGGGATGGTGGAATCCCTTCCTCCCAACCCCACCAAGGCAAGCTGCTTGTCTTCTGTGCGTCAGGCTCACCATCTCCACTCTACTTAACTGACAAACGGCCACCCTCCTTAGAGCTGACCAGTTGGAACCAGCCGAAAGCACAGAGCAGCACCCTTGAAAGCAATCCCACCCTGGCAAGCTGCCTTCAGTACTGGGAGCTATGAGAAACGGAGTCTTGAGCCGCATATTAGATCCCAGGACCAGTCTCTCTCGGAACTGCTCTGCAGGACAGTCACCTCCATTGTGTCAGCTAATTCTTCCCAACAAGAAACTTCCAGCTTAATGCAGGCTGGGGCCTTTCCCCCTCCTCAGTTTAAACAAAGATGGCTCTTGAATTGGCCTGAGCGGACCTGAAAAGCTGCTAGACCCAGCTTGGCTGTGGCACCTGTTTCTTTTCACTCTCTCAAATGAGGCCAGGGACCACGCCTGCCTTAGAGCTAACTGTACAGGTGCCTGGCAGCCAGCGGGTGCTTCGCACAGAGGCTATGCTCAGTGAATTTCAGCCTGGTACCTCTCAGCATTAATGTGCAAATGGTCCTGGGGGGGGGGAGGAGAGGGGGGAACGATCTTGTTAAATGCAGATTCTGACTTTGCAGATTTGGGGTGGTAGGACCTGAAAGTCTGCTGTTCTCACAAGTCCTAGGTGACGCCAGCCAGCACTGTTGATTTGTGGCCCACATACTGAGTAGCAAGACTCCTCTCTTTTCTGATTTCATCACTTTTCTTGGTCTTGAAGGAGCCTCTTGAGAGCTGATGGATGCAATTCACTCCTCCCTTAGAAAAGAAGCTGCCAGACAGAGCATGCACTGCAGGGATCTCTAGGGCTTCTAAGTCTCAGGTTAAAAGCTGTTCCTCTGCACCTAGAAACCTTGGTTCTGAAGGGGAAAAGGAAGCAATAGGGGCAGAGAGGGGCAAGCCCTAGCAGGGCCCCGGCGTGGTGGGGCTGGTCCCAGCTGTGGACCTTCCACATGACATCAGATAAATTTCTGACCCCTCTGGCAGATTGGTGATGATCAACATATTCATATTCTCTCTCTCTCTCTCTCTCTCTCTCTCTCTCTCTCTCTCTCTCTCTCTCTCTCTCTGTGTGTGTGTGTGTGTGGAGCGCTCTCTCTCTCTCTCTCTCTCTCTCTCTGTGTGTGTGTGTGTGTGTCTGTCTGTCTGTCTGTCTGTCTCTGTGTCTCTGTCTCTGTATCTCTTTGTTTCATTCTCTCTCTCTCTCTCTCTCTCTCTCTCTCTCTCTCTCTCTCTCATATTGCTGTTGCCTAAAATACCCCATGCTAAGAATTCTTATACTGTGTCTGGATTTAGGAAAAAAAAAAATGCCATGGTTGATTGGTGATGCCTGCCATGGTCCTGGGAAAGAGGGACTTGATTAACTGGTGATGTCTGCCAAGGTCCTAAGCCTAGAGGGCCTCTGGGACTTCCTGCCAGATGTCTGCCTCCCCCTGAGAGCCTTCCAGTGGTGACATCCATAGCTCATTTGAGTCACACTAGACTGGAGAGTGAGAGGCTTGGGCGTGCCCTCTAAGATAGCAGGCATCCGGATGATTTTTCAAGGTGCTGCCTTGTCGGATCTGCAGTCACACAGACCTCTTTGAGAAGAGGGAGCAGAGTCCCTGTGGGTGGCAAAGGAACAGGTGTCCTTGTGCTCCTGTCCCTGGCTATTTTTAACTGCAAGGACACAGGTTCAGGTGGAAGCTGAAATACGGAAGGGCCACCCGGCTCCCAAGGGAAGGGGTGCCACCATCCTCCTGCAGTTCCCAAGTTGCTGCATGGGTAGCCAAGTGAGACACCAGGCAATCTGCCAAAGGACACCTCCCATGAGACTCCCCAATGGCTCTATCCCATGCTTCCCCAAGTAGGGCCAGTCACCCGTCCTGGGTATATCTAAGTTCTGCCAGCTGGTCCCAGCCTCACCTTACTTCTTCAGACACCAGATGTACACACATGTGTCTTCTTGCCCTGGAAGGAGTGGGGGTGGGGGGAGAGCACTGGCTGTGGCAGGTGAGTTGGGTGTGAGGAGAGCACTGAGCATGGCAGCTGAGTTCCTTGTCCCTGGGCCCTTCCAGTCTGGGTAGAAGAGACAGCTACAAGTGCAGGAAGCGCTCCAGCAGAGCCCTGTCTCAGCTGCTAGGCACCTCAATAGTACAGGGGTGCCCGCTCACATTCTATCCCGGGACCCCGAGACTCACTGCTACACCGAGAGCCTCTGGAGAAATAGCAGTTTGTTGAAATATTATATTACAGACGTCTATGGAGTGCAGGAGACCAAAGGATCCTGCCCCAAACCAGACAAGAGCCATTCACTTGTTCATCCACTCTAGGGTTTGGGTTGTAGTTAGTTAGTTTGTTTGTTTTTGTTGTTGTTTTTTATTGGGAGTGGAGGGTTCAAGACAAGGTTTCTCCATGTAGCCCTGGCTGGCCTTGAACTCACAGAAATCCGCCCACCTCTGCTTCCCACATGCTGGGGTTGAGGGTGTGCACTACCACTACCGGGCTATGAGGCATTTTTTTAAACAGCCAGTGCTATTTTGTTGCCCTGGGACTCACATGGGCAACATAAGTCAGCAAACATTAGACATAGCAAATATCAGACAGAGAACTCCTATGCAGGGGGTGAAGGTGGGGGGTTCTCTCATAGAGGGTCTGGCAGGCTCAGCATAAGCTGGTAACGAACTGAAGACAGAAGCAGGGTGTGGCATCACACACTTGAAAATCCCAGCACTAGAGAGGCTGAGGCAGGAAGATTGTCACATGTTCAAGGCCAGACTGGACCACTCAGTGAGTTCAAGGGTAGCCTGAGCTACACAGCAAAATTCTGTCTCCAAAAGTCAAAAACAAAAAATGAAAACTGAAGATACATAAAGGGAGAAAAAGAATGAGTGTGTGAATCTCTCTCCAGGGAGAGGAACAGAAAACCCACAGCAGCTTAATGCGTGGTTTGCGCAAAGAACAAGTTGGAGCTGGAGAGATGGCTCATTCAGTAAAGTGCTTGCCTGGCAAACACAAGGACCAGGGTTCAATCCCCAACACCCACACAAAAAGCCAAGTGTGGTGGCTTACACTTGTAACCCCAACTAGGGTGGGGGTGACCCCTGGGGTCAGCTCCAGGTCAAAGAGAGACCCTGTTTTATAAGAAAAATAAAACCAGTGGATGACCTCTGAGGAATGACAGCTAAGGGTTGTCTTCTGACCTCTACACATACACACACACACACAGGCACACAAGGCTAGAACACATTGATCAAGGGGGGGGGAAAGATGAGATTGAGATGCAGGAAAGGGGGCTGGAGGGATGTCTTCAGCAGTTAAGAGCACTTCCTGTTTTCAAAGAAGACCTTGGTTTGGTTCCCATCATTCACATGAGGCAGCTCACAACTGCCTAGAACTCCAGGGGATCTGACACCCTCATCTGGCCTCTGCAGGCATCTAAACACATGTGCACACACCCCACACAGACACATGTAACTAAAAATAAAAGGAAATGTTCAAGATGCAGGAAAGGTCAGATAAGGGACAGTTTGGAAGACAGACCCTTTCGTCTGGAGGCCTGACATACCGAGGGGACGCCTGACAATGACAGTGACTGTGTAGATGACTGAAGCAGGCCTGCATTCTCTGAATCTTACGCCCTTCAAGACTGGGAGGCTGAGATTCAACAGGTTTTACCCTGCCTGCTCTCAGCAGAGTTGTGGTAGCCTGACCAGCAGCTCTTCTAACACACCAGTCCCATTCCATATAAACCAGAAGCACAAGATTCAGAGTTCCTGATCCTTGTGGGCTCCTTTGAAAATCTACTGAGGGTTGACTTCCTCCCGAGAATAATCCTGATTACTCCCAAGGGAAAAAACATGGCACATGATGATACCACTTACGTAAAATTCCATGAGGTTCAAAGTTAGGAACTGAAAATAAGCATTCTATAAACATGGAGGCTTCCAGGTGTCAGGACTTATAGGAAATAGGTTGGCAAGTGAAGTGGGCTACGAGTCAGGAAGCTGGGACCTGGGCAGAGGAGGAGGATAAAGAACTGTGAGGGAGGGATGCATTTGTTAGGACTCCTTGCCGGCAGTGAACATGGATACAGTGTAACCATAGGTACATTTTAGGCTGCAACACTTTCTAGTTTCCCTGGTGTTGTCCCGGGTTTCTTGGCCAGGTTGAGGACCTTCTGTCCAGTGGAGAGAGAGCAGGCTCAAAGCCCAGTTTCCTTACAACAGGAAATACAGTAGCAGACTTCTCACTCTCTTGGATAAGGAGGACACTGACAACAAGGGACATTTCAAAGCCAGCCAGCACCAGCCTTGAGCCTCAGAAATCTGAGAGGACATTAGACTTTGGCTTTGGCAGTAGCTAAGAGTGGAGACGGGGCTCTGGACTGGGGAACGAGGTCTTGGCTGCACCTGCAGCTGACAGAGCAGATCTGAGCCCAAGCCGACTGAATAACCAGGTATATGTGCTCCCTAGGGACCCTTTTTGCCTGCAAGATGCTCAAAGACATCATAATTAGGACTGCAGGGGTATTGTGCATAGAGAGAAGAAGGTTCCAACAGCTGTTCTTAAACTGCCCAGCACAGAGGAAACCATGCCGGGCTAAGGCTGAAGAGGTCCCTGTACCCAGTTGACCTGCCAGCCTCCCTTCCCATAGGGACTGTTGGGAGAATCTGACAAAGATAAAGAAAAGGAGAGAATGGTGAGGAAGACTGAGGGCTTCCTGAGTGGACTTTATAACCCACCCCTTACCCCAACTTTTCTGACCTTCATTTTCCCCTACCTTATTTGTTATTTTGTTTTACAACACAGGGTCCCATGTATCCCAGGTTGGCCTTGAACTCTTGGCCCTCCACCTGACCTGTGTCTTCTCACTGTACCACCCACTCCACCAGTGGTGGCGACCACAATGCAGGGTTAACAAAGCTACTTATAACAGCCATCTGGGGAGCACTTCCTCTCAGTGTGCCCTTTGCCCAGGTCAGGGCTAGTCACCCACTCAGCACTTGGTGAAAACTTTCTGTGTGTTGATTTCACCACGCAAAAGCCCTCCATAATAGTAATGATGGAACGGGGCCTTGCTCACACATGATCAGTCATCCTCGCAGGGGCCCAACTGAAAGGACCATTATGGGCCCAGCTTACTCATGTAAAAACTGAGACACAAAGAGGTGAAGACACAGCCTACAGGTTGGGACAATAACAACAACAACAATAATAATAAAGAAGGGAGATGTTTGAACTCAGGTCTAATTGCATTTGAAATCCATTTTTTTTTCTTCTCCAAATTGTCATTTTGTAGATGACAAAAAAATGTTGCCACTATACATGCTGGATTATCCATGCCATCTGTGTCAGGGCTGATGGTGAAGGTGACTTTGGATACAAGAGGAAGCTGCCTGTTGATCGAGTAGGAGAAGCCCAAAAAGGCTATAAACTCTGTCCTTATCACTGGAGGCACCGAAGAGAGACTGCCCCCATTCATCGGGGAAATCGGGGACTGAGCTGCGGGTCCCAGATGGAGACTGGACAGCGTACTGAATCCCCAGTGGCTGAACACAAGCCTCACCAGGAGAACTTGTGAGGCAGTGAATTAGCAGGCTTCAGGAAGATATCTGAGTGTCTAGGCTAAGCTGGGAGTCCAGGGAAGCAAGGACTCAAGGGTCATCCATAAAAGGGAAGCATCCCCCTTACCTAAGACTGGGGGAGCCTTAGGAGACACTTCGGCCAACAGAACACAGGGTCCACTCTTACTCTGTGTAGTTTGCTTAGCAACGGGGAAGGAAGGCTGGGTGTGTACTGCATGGTCATTCCAGTCTGCTTCCTCCCTGGGCTCCTCCAGGAAGCCTCCTTTACTTCCCAAAGCCAGAGCCTCTCGCTGAGCTTTGACTCTAGAAAAGTCTTGCCTGCAGACCACCCTGTCTGCACCTTCCTGCCTCAGGCCCTGGAAGGCTGGGACAGGGCTACACACAAGCCTGAGCACCCAGCCCAGAGGGTGTGGTCCTGTGTGGGTAAGTGCTCAGCAACTGCTCACAGACCGGGCCTGCTCTGCTCTATGCAGGACAGACAGAGGAGGGTGGCAAGGAACACAGCCACTGCGGGGAGGAAGTAATCCAGGTCACCAGGTTGGGAGGAAGGTAACCTACAAATGCTTCCTGCCACTATGAAGTAGAGGCTGGGGCTATTTATAGCTCACGAGCCTTCTGCTTCTTGCATTGAAATGCAGGGCCGGGCATGGAACAAAATCCTGGGGAGGCCTGTCAGTTTTAAATTCTATTTACTGATTGATTTTTACAAGAAAACTGGAAAGCCAGAGAGAGAGAGAGAGAGAGAGAGAGAGAGAGAGAGAGAGGAAGAGAGGCACCCTGGCCCTTCTAGCTGAGCAGCAGGTACTGTGCTGTCCCTGTGCAGCCTTGCCAAACCCACGGCCAACAGCAGAAGGGCACTCAGTTCTAGACCTGACCCTAGAAATCCGAGCAAGGCCAGCTAGCTGGTGGAGGTCCTTTGGAGGAGATTTCTGAATGATGGTGACTTCGGCTCACAAAAACGGTGTCATAGCACAAGCCTGCTTTAGTTTAAACAAGTCTCCCTGTGCACATGCATGTGATTTCTCTCTGTCTCTGTCTCTGTCTCTGGCTCTGGCTCTGTCTCTGTCTCTGTCTCTGTCTCCCTGTTCTGAAGACAGCCCCAGTTTTTCTACTCTTAGAGCAAAGAGTAGGATTTCCTTCACTTTGTATTGTGGGCTGTGTACCCATGTTGAAGCACGGGGTGTGTGTGTGTGTGTGTGTGTGTGTGTCCTCGCACACTTGCAAGAACATGAAGGTGAAATTGTACATCAGGAGGCCTGAGGTCCATCTCCGGTGTCATTCTCTCAGGCCTGAAACTCTCCTAGCAGGCTGGGCTGGCCGGTCATGGAGCCCCGGGAATCCGCCTGTCTCTGCTTCCACAGCACTGAAAAAGCACACATGGGACACCACACCTGGCTCTCAGAACAACAAAAACAAAACCAAAAACACCCAAAGTATGTTTTCTGGGGCTTAAACCCAGCCCTGAAATTGATTTTATTTTTATTTTTATTTTTCTCTGTGTTTCCCCGAGTTTCCACTCTGGCTACACCCTGTCACCTGAGCATGTGAGCCCCTGGGAAGCCGGCACAGCTGTTCATCTGCTGGGTGTCCAGCTCAGGACTCAGAGAACAACAGGACCTTCGGAAGTCTTTCCTGGGACCACACAAGAAACCTCAGCACAGCCTCTGACACACTGCAGTGTGTGTACCGGAAGTGGTCCACGTGTTGGTAGCTAGTGTCAAGGTTAAAATGTGGAGCCGGGACATCGCCAGGACAGTGCTTACCCGGCAAGCGCAAGGCTCTGTGTTTGGATCCCCAACAGCAAAGTAAAGCCAGATATGGTGGTGCACACTCTTGAGGATATACACGTACACATATGTGCACCATGTAATCACATGCACATGCACTTACACACACACACACACACACACACACACAGTTAAAATGATAAATAGCAACTCTGCTTTCCCGGGAAGGTCCCGTATGCTAGGACAAGATCACAGCCCAGGGTGCTCAGAGCCAAGATCCAACCCACCCTGGCATGACAACCTGGGTGTGATCCATGGGACCCATGTGACAGAGAGAGAGAGCCAGCTCTTGTAAGCTGTCCTGACTTCCATGTGTGCAGCGCATACATCAAACAAATAAATGTAAAGATCAACAAATAAATGTAAAAAAAAAAAAAAAAAAAAAGGCTTTTTTTTTTTAAATGATGAAGGGCAGTATGGGACAATGGTTAGACTGACAGACTCAAGGACCAGGCAGATCTGGATTTGAAATTACCACTGAACAATCTTGGGCCAAATTCAAACCTGCTCTTTCTGTGCCTCAGTTTCTCCATCTGGGCAATAGCTGTGACACTGTATTCCCCTCCCCATCTGACACTCTGGTGACGTGCTTGGCGTGCCTGGCAGACAGGGGCACACGCCTCCTGTTGGGAGAAGGAAGACTTTAACAGTGGGAAGAGCTCAGAATCCCAGAATCTCGGCACTGTCCCTTTGAGTCTTCATTGTGGCTACTCCCTGGCGGTGGTCTAAGGGGTGCTGGGAACTCTGGCCAGCTGCGTCCTGAACAAAAGTGTCCAGGTGAGGGCAATGATGGCGAGGAGCAGCTGAGGTCCACTGAAGGAATCCTGCTGTGGACCCTGGAGGCGGGGTTTTTCTCCACCACCCTCCTGGAGAAGGGTGTGGGAAGACATACTTTTTCTGATCTAAGCCAGGTTCCTGCACCAGGGCCCGAGATGTGGCCCATGAAGTTGGAAGGGACCAAGCCACACTATCTCACTCTTGGTTCAAAAGATGATGTAAAGGCCCCAATATGTAGAGCTCTGGCAGGAATACAAATGAGGCTCTCCTACTTATTCTAAATATTTAAAAGTTATAAATCAGGGCTATTAAATAAAATATGTTCCCTCCTATTCTGAGAAATATGTCTTCATAATGACATAATGACCTTGAAGTCCAGGGCAGGTTCAAATTTAGAATCCCCAGAGTCCCGAGCCTGATCACCAAGCGAGGAGGGTGGTGGATGTCAGCCATAGCTCCACCCCTGGTCTCCAAGCCCAGCCACCACTGCACACCTGTTTGCCCTCGGCACCTGTACAAAGGTTCGAGGCCACCCGCACCTCACCTGCACAAAGGTTCAAGGCCACCTGCAACTGACAAGTTTAACAATGTTGTAGCTCAGGAAATTCTCATGTTTGCTATAGAAGGGAGGTGGTGATAATTAACCCTACTCACATCGTGCCCATTGCCTGGCTAACTTGTTCAAGCCCCTCAGTTAGATGACTACAGGGAAGGGCTCAGGATATATCCACTGGCTCATGGCTACTCGAGTAGGGAACTCTGGAGTCCCCAGACCTGAGACGTGACCCAGCCTAAGAGGGACAAATGGCATGTGCCCTTCCAGGTTCCTCACACCTAGGTGTGACGTCGGGCTTGCACGGAGGAGCAGACAGGAGCAACCTGGCAAGGTCATATCAGGCGAAAACAAGGACCAGCGACAAAGCCAGCAGCCACCTGCAGGTCACCAGGATGGTGCCTGATCCCTTCGACACTGTGGCTCAATTTTTACCAAACTCTTACAAATCCAGGGATTTGACAACTCCTGGGGGCAAGGTAGGCCTGAGGAGGTTCTCCTATTCTCCCCCTCCCAAGAAAGTTCAGATTTGGGGGTTCAAATTTAAAGGCAGACCCAAGAGTCTGCAAGTCAGGCCTGATTTTGAGCCCTCTCGGGGGGGCTGGAGACATACCACTGGGGTCAACCCCACCACCTCAACCTTTAACTAAAGAAAAGTTTTCTTTCTTTCTTTCTTTTTTTTATTATTTTAATTTTTTAAAAAAGACTTAGACAGTCACCTCTGGAGAGAAATTATGGGTTTCAAGAGCTCTTGACAAAGAACCCCGTTCCAGAAATGTAAAGCCGGCGTTTTAAATTTGGTTCTTATTCACTGCTGGAAAGCATTAGAACGAAGATTACAAATTTAATAATGTAACACGGCAGGAACTGGCCCGGCCTCGGCTCTGCGAGAGTAATTTGTTTCTGCCTTCCAACCGGCACTTCCCTGCCTCCTAGTATCACCAGATCAGACTGGTGACACACTCCTGACTTGTCTCTGGTGCTCTGGCCCACGCAGCAGCCTGGACACTGGCCCATCACAGGCCTGGCGGAGGGCCCATGCTGGGATGGAGAGGGGTACGTGAGAAGAACCACCGTGCGCAAAGGAGGAGACCTGCCCTGACCGCTGCCTCCATTCCTCCCCGTGAAGCCAAAGAGGTCTTTGAAGATTTGCAAACCCCAAGTCTGAGGGTCAGATCCCATACCTGCTAAAGTCAACTGGGGCTCCAGCTGCCCATCAGTTCAGGTGCAAGATTTAACCATGAAGTACGATCCAAAGCTACCCCACCAACCACACAATCCTTTTTTTGGGCTTTCAAAAGGCCTTCAAGTCCTTTCCTGCCTTAGAGCCCTTGACAGCTGCTGACAATGGCAAGAACTAATATCTCTTGAGCATCATGCCTGCCTTACCTAACCGTTAACATAATGGCAGCAAAGCCAAGAAGCTAAGCTGGGACTCCAGAGCCAGGCAGTGAACTAGGATTCTGCCTCTGCGCCCTGCTGTGTGATCCTGAATGGCCCTTTTGCCAGTAGGAGCCTGGCTCCTGACTCCTGACTCTGAAGCCCTCAGTTTTACCATGCCCCATGTATTAAAAAAAGCTTGAAAGACACCAACTGATGAGAAAAATATATCCATAATTCTATCATGGACAGTCCTTAAGCTAATTTCCTCTCTCTCTCTCTCTCTCTCTCTCTCTCTCTCTCTCTCTCTGTGTGTGTGTGTGTGTGTGTGTGTGTGTGCGTGCGTGCGTGCGTGCGTATGTACACATGCCTGGGAGAGACAGAGGGACAGAGATGGGGTGGATGGGCAGGACAACCACAGGGACTGTGAGAATCCAGGCAAGGCTCCACCTGTATCCCCACAGCTATCTATCGGAGCTTGGCACAGTGTCCTCCTCTGCAGCCTGCACAAGGTCAACTGTACTCATCCCTCCTGTCAGCTTAGCTGTCCCCTCTGTCCTTCCCAGGGCCAGCTCCCTTGCCATGGCCTGTCCTGGCACTCTGCCTCCTACGGTGCTTACCACAGGGGTGACGGAACCATCTGTTGTTTCTTAGGGTTGTCCGATACCCCCTCCCTCAGACTCAGAACTCCATGAAGACAGAGAAGGGGAGCTGGTCTTGGGTCCCCAGGACAGGGTGGGGCAACAGCAACCAAGGGAGAAAGGGGGGAATGAGGCGCTGGGGAGGGAGGGAGAGGCTAAGAACTGCCTGTCCTAAACCAGTGCCCCCGGGTGGGACACAGGTTCACTCAAGTCCCTGGAGAAAGTGAGAAGCAAAGGACCATGGGAACTCACAGGGCAAGTGGAGGATTCCAGCCATGCTTCCCAGAGGAGGGAGAGGCACCCCAGAGGAGGCCAGCCCAGCAGGGGTGCAGAAGCAGAGAGCTAGACCAAGACCATCAGCTGGGGCTGGGGCTAGAGCTCACTGGCAGGGCACTAACTTAACATATCCAGAGTGTGGCAAACAACAGAACAGGATCGGGTATAAAGAAACCATGTTGAGCCAGGAGCTATCAAATGCTTGCTAAAGGCAGAAATGTGCAGCCAAGTAAACCGGCCTTGGCCTGTCCATCCTTCAGCCTTCTCTCCAGGGGCTTCTCTTCTAATGCTCAAGCAAGCCACGCCCCTAGCCACAGTGAGCTGTTGCCAATCCCCCAATTCACACGCCTATCCTGACGAGACCTCTCTTACCAGCACCTGCATTTCTTTGCCTATGGGCTACCCCCGCCCCCACAACCCCATTCGTCTAGAAATGGCGGCTATGTCCACTCTCGGTGCCCACCCCAGCTCTCTGCCATTACTAAGGAAGCCGGCTCATAAGCAGTCCAGCTCTTTTGTTCTAGGTAAATAATTCAAGTGTGTTTTCTACCCTAGAAATTCAAGTGTGTTTACAATCTCACGGGTTCTCAAGCTATAGCCATTAGACTAAGTTCGCTTGTCAATAAAGTTTTATTAGGATCCAGTCTCTGTTCATTCACATACAGTCTGTGTGGCTGAAAAGTTGGGACAGAGATCCCGGACCTGCAAAAAACCAAAGTACCTGCTGTCTGGCCTCTCTCACGACAGCTGTGCATGAGCCAGTGTCCCCAGAGTCTCCAGGAACGCTCACCTCCAGTCTCCATCACTCAGGTCACCAGCCTGTGATGTGTGGTGTCCTGGCTACGTCCCTGCCTCCCTTCCTTTCCTCCCTCCTGAGCATCCGGCCACTTTTGTAAACTGCATGAACACGCCACAATCACTATTTGATTTTCAGGAAAAAAAACCCCAGCAGTTTCACGAAGCAACTCTGATGCTTGAACCTGAATCCTGATCTCAGAGTTTACACCTGAAGAAACCCAAATGTGGACAGCAGGGTGATGCTGTTGTCCCCCTTTTGCAGAGGACCCCTAAACCGAGACCTAGGCACACATTGCTTCTTCCACAAGCCTGGGGGCCATCGGTGTTTCTCGGCTACTCCACCATCAGCCAACTAGAGCCAAGCTCTGGGTTCTTGGGGCATCTTGAACTCTTGGGGTCCCTGCTGCTTGACAGCCACATACTCGTTCAGCCAACATGGCAACCAAAGTTCAAGAGAAGAATGGTATGCCCCGGGGTCATGTAACCAGCAAGCTGGCAGAAATGAGATCTCAAATCAGATCACCCTATGGCAAACAAGCTCCTGCCCACCTCTCCAACTCGGGCCAATGTTTCATCGGGTTCCGGGAGACGGAGTGGACTGAAATCCTTTTCAGCATGGAGGACTCTGTCTGGAAGATGCAAAGTGGTAACCAAGGCAGATGCCCTTCAAGGTGGCGCTGGGAAAGAAGCCCCAAGAAGTCTCAGGTACACACACACACACACACACACACACACACACACAATGTTCCATAAGAATTAGAAATGCCATGCAGAACGCAGGAGGAACCACGGAACTGGGTTCAGACTGAATCAATAGGTCTTGCCCCGGTTTTCGTGAGGCGAGTGACCCTGGCCAAGACAGGGGTCAAGTCAGAGATGCATCACGCATAGGCCTCTTGAAATAATCAGGCTCACCTCACGGAACTGTGGACGGGGGACATACTGCCATTGCCAAGGTATGACACAGGACAGAGCTGGGCTCACCTGGTCTCCCTAGTCAGAGGTTCCCTGACAGCAGATGTCAGTACCCTGGACAGACCCTTTTACCAAGCAGGACCCTCAGCCCACCAAGTGGCTGTTCTATGGAGACACACCTTTGGCTGGTAGGAGCTGCCCGGCCCTGGAAGGCCCTGGCCTTCTCCCAGCTATCTGACTACTGACGTGGGAGATCAGAAGGCTGGTTCACGATGGTACTGCTCTCAGCACAAGCTGCTGAACACCCACGGTGGCTCCTGTGTCCCTTGACCACCCATATCCCTCTCTGTTGCTTCTACTACCCATCATCGGGCAAACCTAAAGCTCAGGCTAAGTCATGAAGTAGAAGACAGAGTTTGTGCAGCTCCACACTGAATTTGTGTGACCTCCACATTGCCTTCCGCCTCAAATGACCTCCAGGACCCTGAAGTATCATCTATGTGCTAAACCTTCCCTTGCAAGAGACTGCCGGTTCACTGCCCTGTTTGAAGGTCCCACCTTTCCAACACCGAAATACAGCTTCCTGGGGTCGGGGGGCTCAAGGGTGACCTAGCCTGGGCTGGGTAGGCCCCCAGAGACTCCTGGTCCAGCATGGTCTTGGGCCCAGTCACATAAAAGAATGTTTCTCAAGACGTGTGCCGAGGAACTAATTAATTTTCATGGCAGGTCCCAATTAGTGACACATCCTCCTACCCGGGGCCCAGGGTGACTGCAAGTGGCATTTTCCAGGGACACTGAGTGCTGGAGATGTATGGTTCAGACGTGAAGCCTCAGGGGCCGGCAGGATCCATCCATCATAGCACATGGCACATCTGGGGTCAGAGAAGGCTCTGAGTCACGAGTGTGGGAACGCTGGTGCTGATTCTGGCTTTCTTGGCTGCCTGCTGTGAGGCTTTGGGCTTTGGTCTTCATCAAGAATAGCCCATCAATCTCAGGGCTTAAAAGCGCTACAATGGAGCGTGTGCACCAGGCTCTCTATAAAGCACTTGACAAATCGCGATTCATTTAATCCTCATGACACCTTGGCGGTGGGAAGGGTGTCTGATAAACCCACTTTACAGATGGCTCAGAGTGGTTATGGAACTCATCCATGGCCACTCAGTCAACACATAGCAGAGGCAGGATTCAAACTCACACCTTCTGATTGTGAAGTCTGACTTTGTTTGTTTTTTTGTTTTTGTTTGTTGATACAAGGTTTCTCTGTGTAGCCCTGGCTGTCCTGGAACTCACT
>NC_034592.1:146205637-146206901 GCF_900095145.1 Mus pahari
TGTAGACCAGGCTGGCCTCAAACTCAGAAATCTGCCTGCCTCTGCCTCCCAAGTGCTGGGATTAAAGGCGTGTGCCACCACCACCCAGCGTGAAGTCTGACTCTGATCTATGTCATTCTAGCCACCCAGGATCATCCGGCACCTGTGCAGCCCTCACAGAAGGCTCAGAAACGGGCAGTACCTTAGGCACTTAGTTCCTTTTGATGACAGGAGATTAAGGGAACACTGGTCACCTTAAAGACTACCATGGTGACCTTGGCGGTGATGGCACACGCCTTTAATCCCAGCACTTGGGAGGCAGAGGCAGCTGTAGCTCTGAGTTCAAGGCCAGCCTGGTCTACATAGCTAGCTCCAGGACAACCAAAGCTCCACTGAGAAACAGTGGAGCTCAGAGGGAAAACAAACCAAGACTGTCATGGTGGCCGTGGGAATGGGCCCATGCAGCAGCGGCGGGAGGTGGGTGGACAGTTTCTCTGATGTCCTGTGAGACTATTCCGCTCTTTCTAGCACAGATGTTTTCATTACAACAGTCACAGACCCAGATGTGAAGGCTTGTACCAGTGCTCGCATCCAGCAGTGAGCAGGAAGATTCTATGATGGGGCGTCCAGGAAACTCTCAGGAGATCTTTATACACTAAATTCTAGACTCTACATATGCATACATAATATCTAAACTCCTTTTTAAAAAAAATGAGACAAAGTCATACTGTATAGCCCTGGCTATCTTAAAATTTGTTCTGTAGACCAAGCTGGCCTTGAGCTCAGAGATTCCCCTGTCTCTGCCTTCTGAGTGCTTATATTTAAAATTATTCAATGACCCACTCACCAAAGATCAGCTAAAGAGGACCTCTGAATGAAGGGACCTGGGCATTAAGTGGGAAGCGAGGCCTTTCCTCTCTAGAAGGCTCTGCCTACATCTGAACCACACCCAACAGCCCAACAGACTCTTGTCTGGAAGGCAGGGACACTGAGTCTTGGGGGCACCTTGGGAGATGGCTCAGTAACCAAATGCTATATAAAGACCTGAGTCTAGCCCCCAAAACACCCATAAAATGGTGGGTGTGATGGTACACCCTTGGAATCCCTTGAATCTCCCAAGTACCTGGAGGTAGAGACAGGTGAGGCCCTGAGGCTCACTGTCCAACAACCTGACTGTAACTGTAAGCACCAGGCTATAGAGAGGCTCTGGCTTAGAGGAAAGAAAGAAAGAAAGAAAGAAAGAGAGAGAGAGAGAGAGAGAGAGAGAGAGAGAGAGAGAGAGAGA